>NC_139220.1:48670077-48985012 GCF_055691185.1 Crinia signifera | reverse complement strand
TCATTAGAAAAATAAGACGGGTTTCCTGTCTTAAAAGTTCACGGTCCCAGTCACCTCTCCTGATCCCCATATCAATTTTCAGCATCCCAAAGGCTTTGAGACCATGGGGATTGCTGCCATGATGTCTCAAAAAATGCCTTGCGACTGGTGTCAGGGCTTTAAAAAGAGAACTATCTCTGGGGGCATTTCTAATATTAAGATGATGCTCTGAGAGTCTCTTTTTCAGTGGTCGACGGGTTTTGCCAATGTAGTGCTTTCCGCAGGGGCATTCCAGGTTATAGATAACCCCTGCGGTATCACACGTGATGTATTGCCCTATTTTCCAATCCTTCCCATATCTGTCTGTATAGGAGCGACATGTGGTCATCATGGGACATGTTTTACAGGTACCACATTTAAAAGAGCCTTTCTTAGAGATCAGATTACGGGTTTCTTTTTCAAGATGACTGTGTACCAGAACGTCCCTAAGGTTATCACTCCGTCTCCAGCTAATGTCAACCCTGTCTCCCAAAACTTTTTCCAAATCTTTATCGGTTTTGAGGATATGGAGATGTTTATTAAGGACATTCTGAACTTCTCGCCATTCTCGGCAGAAGGTCCCAATAAACCTGATCTTTTCTGGTTGATCATTCTTTTTGCTGCCTGGGACTAAGAGCTGTTCTCTGTTGTACCTGCGGACTTCTTTTCTGGCCTTGCTTATGGCCCTGTTACTATAACCCCTGTGGGTGAGTCTGCTTTCGAGCTGGTCAGCCCTTTTCTCATATGTGGTGGATTCCGAACAGTTGCGCTTAGTTCTCAAAAATTCCCCTTTGGGGAGCCCCTTGATGACAGGAGGAAAGTGCGCGCTCTTACTGTGTAAGAGGGAATTGGTGGCCGTGCTTTTACGAAAGATATCGGTAGTCAGGGATCCATCCCTTTCAATAGTGATACGGAGGTCCAGATACTCCACCTCTTTCTGGCTGGTTTGGAAGGTGAGTTTGAGGTTAAGCTCGTTGGTATTGAGCTTGCCCATGAATTCTGTGAAGAGACCAATGTCCCCCTCCCACACAATCAGCAGATCGTCGATATAGCGTAGCCATAGTAGTATGTGTTCAGTGTAAGTCTCATGGTCCTCAATAAACACACACTCCCGTTCCCACCACCCCAGGTACAGGTTTGCATACGTGGGGGCACATGTGCTCCCCATAGCAGTCCCCCTGTACCTCTCTGGGATCCTATGATTCCTCTATTTATAATTGTTCCCCCTTTTTCCATCCCCTCCTTTTTCTTCCTGTAATTCTCCCCTTTTCATAACCCTATGGATGAGGATATCCACCTTCTTTATACCGGTTTTGATGCATCCTATTTGATCATCTATTACATTTTTTCTGGTCCTTCCCTCACCCCTGAGGGGAATGCAGAGGTGATCCCTGTATGAGCCAGAGTGATCAAGGAAGGTTTTCATATTCTCACATATATGTACCCACGTTAATTGTTAGACCATAACTCTTCATATGCACAGTCAGGCCTGATAGATACCTTACTTTCCCTCGGAAACCAGTCCAGTGGTGACCCACATATGATCTTAGGTGACCTAGGAAGGGTCACTAACAAAATAAAGACAAAGATAAAGATAAAAATGAAAATAAAAATCCCTATACATACTTACCTTTGTCCTTTGATAGACTGCTACCCCTCTAGGGTGCACTTTGGTCCCATCACTCCCTATATGTATAACTACTATGTGTATTCCCATGGAAGGAGGTTCTTCCATCCCAAACTCAGTTTTGATCTAATTGAGAGTATCCATCACATATTACTCTGATAGTTTTCATGAAATTGACATAGGAAACCCGACACTATACCCACACGTTTGTGACTGATTTATTTTTTTATTAATTTCAAATTTATCTCCACCCTGGTTTCAGCACCTAACACCATCCATTTTACCAAACCCCTTTTTTGAAATCCACTCTTATATGCACCTTAAGTGGAGAATATCACCCCCATCTTCCAAATATTGGAACCCCCATATGATATATGATATAAGGTTTCCCACTCCCCCCCTTTCACTCTTGGTTCCTGCACGTGTATATTTGGTTTTTCACGGTTTTTTCACTTGTGTTTTTTTCACCTATTCTCCACCTTGTCCTGGAACATGGTCCAGGTCATTGATCTTCACCACTTATGTGGTGTCATCTTCTCACATCACTTCATTATCAGTTTCCGACAGGACATAGATGCTTTGGTACCTAACCTACGCATCTTACACTCTCTTATCAGACTATATGTTTGTATTTTTATTTGAATCTATTTATATTTTTTTGAAGATTCATTAGTAGTGTGAGACCCACAGTACACGTGGGTACACACAAGGATACTCAAACTGATTCCGAGAAAATATGTATACCTGGGTACCATATTCAGTGCGGTCACGTGACCTCATGTTCCATTCTGACAGTATGAAATACATATATGATAACATGCATTAGACGTGCTCTGGCTCATATGCTTCATTATGAGATTGCCAGCTATTCAACACAAACCAATCTAATTAAAAGATTGTCCTCTCCTCTCACGTGTATAGATAATGGCTTTTCTCCTCCCTGTGTATTTATCTTGAGACCATTCCCAATGTGACATTCACTTTAAACATAGGACTTTGTTTTCCAGCTCAGTTTCTGCACTAAGTCAGATCTATCACGCCCATATACAAAGGGTGATTGACAGGGAGCAGGTACCTGGACACACCCATCCACACTCACCTGCATTGAGTTACCTACTCACCATAGGTATATAAGGAGCTTCCGGAGGCTTGCCAGGCTGGTCCTGATGAAGCTCCGTTCTGCGAAGTGTACACTGACCTAATCAGTGTGTTTTGACTCCCCTCTTCCCCTCCCCATTGATATTGTGAATTTCTGAATTGTGTGTTCTGGCTGTCAGACGGCAGGGCTAACGTACGCCAGTTTTCACTGGGATCGTGAGCCTGCTTGAAGCAGCGGTGCAAGACGTCTGCACCGCCGCCTCTCAAACTACCGAGCAACAGTGAGGCAGTCGGCGCTGCTATCCACACGCCGCTGCCTACTCTGCTCCGTGCGTCTATCCAGGAACAGACGGGAGGCAGACGGCGGTGATACGTACACGCCGCCTGTCCCTACCAGTCCCGCGCTGTTCCATCACTGCCTGTCAGCTTACCTCCTGGTTCACCTCCCGGCGGTAGTGGAAATTTGGCTTAGAAGTGGCAGTTCTAGCCAGGTTTCACTAGCCGGGTAGACGCTCAGCCCCCGTACAACAAGGGTGACACTATATGTTCATTCACATCGCTATTTGTAGGTCATCATTACTGTATATTCTCCCCTGATAGGATCAGGGAGAGTTCACATCTTTTAGTCACCCTGCTCCGGGGAATCAATAGTACCAACTTAACATTAAAGCTGAGCCTACATTCTATAAAGTGTCAGCAGTGAATCGGCCAATTGAACACATATCAGTGGCTGGCAGACATTGGGAACCACTGTGTTCGTTATATATACATTTTCTGAAGTGTCCAATCTGTCTGCCAGCAGTGCTATAGGAGCACATATTATACTTACAAGGGGCCATTTGGGGAATTGGGACACACTGTATAAGGATAAAAATTTATCCTTTTTTATTACACTGTCCGTGTTTCATGTTTTTTTCACCTGTTTGTCAATATTTCGCACCTTTGTCTTTTAATAAAATTTAATAAAAGCTACTTTTTAAGAAAAAACTCTGTATCTCCAGGTGCACCACACAGCGACATATCTTTTTCTTTTTCTGTAATAAAGTCTCGTTTCTGTGTCCAGTGGTAGCACACCCTCATATCTTTCATTTAAGGAAAATCACCCATATGAAATCCTGAGGGTCCTTTAACATCATATGATTGTATAAAACCTATAAATCCAGTGCGACTGACCTTTCCCTATACCCCCAACCCTGTTTTTTGCATCTAAATTTGATGACATCTTGTCATCTTCTCAGGTTAGTCAGCACGGCACAATTGTGACATTATTTCCAAACATCTTAAATCTTATAAAAAATTTTTTCAATCCTGGCAACCCCCCGGCTAGCTCCGGATACCATTTTCATGTCTCTCCCATCCAATGTGGCAACACCATCTGCCTTTAGCCTCAGCCAAGAGCTGACTAACAGGCAAACCAATTTTCAAAAATGCCTTGACAACATGTTTGATAAAGACATTACACATATTGACACTGCACAAGAAGATTGGCAGAATGATATGCATAGCCTTAAATCAGCCATGGCCAGACAAACCAGAACTTTCTGGAATAAGGCAACTTTCGAAAATTATATAAAACAACAAATTACCCCTAGAGGTCTTAGGCCTAGGGTATTTCCATCATTTGAACTTGCTGATGAGTCCCTAAAGATAGAGTGGGAGAGAACACTTACAACCTGTTCCTTGAGTTTAATGAATATCCTAATAAAGCATGATGAGATAATGCTCATGAGACATACTCAAGAAATTGCTACACTGAGTGAAAAACTAAAAAAGTTTGAATCCCTGGAGAAATTCCAGAAAATGTATCATCGCATAAAACAAGAATTAGATAACATTGAAAAGGAGACAGTCAGTCGGAAAAAGAACAAAATTATGAGAGACCAGAATGATTTCAGGATGAATAGGGTGTACAGATGGGGAGCCAATAACCGTAAAAAACCGGCTAGCGGTAACCACACAGGGTATACCACCTCAGATGTGGACTCTTCAGAGAGTGATGCACCAGGCTCATCCCAGACAGTCAGGCCCAGGCGGGATTTTTTAGGGGTCAGTCCCAGGGATTTGAGAGAAAACCTGGGACGCGACCTAGGAGGACCAGGCGGGGAAAGAAGAAGAGGAAAGAGAGAGTACAGGGAATGGAGAGAGGATCCCAGAGAGGTGAGGAGATACAGGAAATAACGAATGACTCCCTCAAAATCATTAACCTCACGGACCACACTCTCAGTGAGGCACAAATCTCCCTTCTCAACAAAGGCCTTAGCTTTTCCCCTTCTAAAAATTTGAACCGCTTTGAGTATGAGAAAGATCTTCATCTCTATATAAGAAAAATACTTCTCAAAAAATTCTTTCAAAAAAGAACTGAGAATCTCTCCAAACCCCAGGAAACCCTGGTACATGACCTTCTGAACAATGATCCATTACAACCATCTATTGATCAGGTGTTTGACAGCCAGGACATTAGGATGATACGGATCCTTGAGGAATTACATGGAAATGAGGAGTCAGATACCCCTATTACATCTTCCAGTGATACTGGAAATAAGGCACTCAAAAAGAAGTCCATCTTTACACCAGATTATTCCATATGTCCACAGGCCAAAATCTTTCTAGAGGTGGTCAGTAGGGATCTAGATCAATTGGAGACCCAGAAAAACTTTTACCATCATGAGGACAACCTTAGTCACACAGAGAGAGAGGCATTGAAGGAGATCAGGGGGTGGAAGGATACCATTGTCAAGCCTTCTGACAAAGGGGGTAATGTGGTATTGTGGGGCAGAGACAAGTACACTGCGGAACTGGCACGCCAACTGGGTGACACCTCTTGTTACAAGAGGCTCACCTTTAACCCCACTGACGACTTCTTGCAAGGATACCAGAGACTGATAGATCAGGCATATAGAGAAGGAACACTCGTAAAAACACAATATGACTTTTTACAAGTCAAGAGTGTTAAAATTCCTACACTATATCTCTTGCCAAAAATCCACAAATGTGAGAGGAATCCTCCCGGTAGACCCATCGTATCCGGGATAGGGGGCCTCACTGAAAAGGCCTCACAATTTGTGGATTACCATCTGAGGAAGTACGTCACCACACTCCCCTCGTATGTTCAAGACACCATGGATGTCTTGAATAAAATACAGGGAATCACCCTCGATACAGATGCCTGGTTGATCACATGTGATGTAGAGAGCCTGTATACCAGTATTATCCACACTTACGGTATACAGGCTGCCAAGTACTTCTTGAGCATGGATCGTGACATCCCACTCAATGAGTTCTTGATTAAACTCTTGTGGTTTGTTCTCTCCAAAAACTACTTTGTATGTGAAGACAGATTCTACCTCCAGGTACAGGGGACTGCTATGGGGAGCACATGTGCCCCCACGTATGCAAACCTGTACCTGGGGTGGTGGGAACGGGAGTGTGTGTTTATTGAGGACCATGAGACTTACACTGAACACATACTACTATGGCTACGCTATATCGACGATCTGCTGATTGTGTGGGAGGGGGACATTGGTCTCTTCACAGAATTCATGGGCAAGCTCAATACCAACGAGCTTAACCTCAAACTCACCTTCCAAACCAGCCAGAAAGAGGTGGAGTATCTGGACCTCCGTATCACTATTGAAAGGGATGGATCCCTGACTACCGATATCTTTCGTAAAAGCACGGCCACCAATTCCCTCTTACACAGTAAGAGCGCGCACTTTCCTCCTGTCATCAAGGGGCTCCCCAAAGGGGAATTTTTGAGAACTAAGCGCAACTGTTCGGAATCCACCACATATGAGAAAAGGGCTGACCAGCTCGAAAGCAGACTCACCCACAGGGGTTATAGTAACAGGGCCATAAGCAAGGCCAGAAAAGAAGTCTGCAGGTACAACAGAGAACAGCTCTTAGTCCCAGGCAGCAAAAAGAATGATCAACCAGAAAAGATCAGGTTTATTGGGACCTTCTGCCGAGAATGGCGAGAAGTTCAGAATGTCCTTAATAAACATCTCCATATCCTCAAAACCGATAAAGATTTGGAAAAAGTTTTGGGAGACAGGGTTGACATTAGCTGGAGACGGAGTGATAACCTTAGGGACGTTCTGGTACACAGTCATCTTGAAAAAGAAACCCGTAATCTGATCTCTAAGAAAGGCTCTTTTAAATGTGGTACCTGTAAAACATGTCCCATGATGACCACATGTCGCTCCTATACAGACAGATATGGGAAGGATTGGAAAATAGGGCAATACATCACGTGTGATACCGCAGGGGTTATCTATAACCTGGAATGCCCCTGCGGAAAGCACTACATTGGCAAAACCCGTCGACCACTGAAAAAGAGACTCTCAGAGCATCATCTTAATATTAGAAATGCCCCCAGAGATAGTTCTCTTTTTAAAGCCCTGACACCAGTCGCAAGGCATTTTTTGAGACATCATGGCAGCAATCCCCATGGTCTCAAAGCCTTTGGGATGCTGAAAATTGATATGGGGATCAGGAGAGGTGACTGGGACCGTGAACTTTTAAGACAGGAAACCCGTCTTATTTTTCTAATGAACACCATGACTCCTCATGGACTTAATGAGGAAAATAATTTCACTGTGTTCCTATGATTCCTCTATTTATAATTGTTCCCCCTTTTTCCATCCCCTCCTTTTTCTTCCTGTAATTCTCCCCTTTTCATAACCCTATGGATGAGGATATCCACCTTCTTTATACCGGTTTTGATGCATCCTATTTGATCATCTATTACATTTTTTCTGGTCCTTCCCTCACCCCTGAGGGGAATGCAGAGGTGATCCCTGTATGAGCCAGAGTGATCAAGGAAGGTTTTCATATTCTCACATATATGTACCCACGTTAATTGTTAGACCATAACTCTTCATATGCACAGTCAGGCCTGATAGATACCTTACTTTCCCTCGGAAACCAGTCCAGTGGTGACCCACATATGATCTTAGGTGACCTAGGAAGGGTCACTAACAAAATAAAGACAAAGATAAAGATAAAAATGAAAATAAAAATCCCTATACATACTTACCTTTGTCCTTTGATAGACTGCTACCCCTCTAGGGTGCACTTTGGTCCCATCACTCCCTATATGTATAACTACTATGTGTATTCCCATGGAAGGAGGTTCTTCCATCCCAAACTCAGTTTTGATCTAATTGAGAGTATCCATCACATATTACTCTGATAGTTTTCATGAAATTGACATAGGAAACCCGACACTATACCCACACGTTTGTGACTGATTTATTTTTTTATTAATTTCAAATTTATCTCCACCCTGGTTTCAGCACCTAACACCATCCATTTTACCAAACCCCTTTTTTGAAATCCACTCTTATATGCACCTTAAGTGGAGAATATCACCCCCATCTTCCAAATATTGGAACCCCCATATGATATATGATATAAGGTTTCCCACTCCCCCCCTTTCACTCTTGGTTCCTGCACGTGTATATTTGGTTTTTCACGGTTTTTTCACTTGTGTTTTTTTCACCTATTCTCCACCTTGTCCTGGAACATGGTCCAGGTCATTGATCTTCACCACTTATGTGGTGTCATCTTCTCACATCACTTCATTATCAGTTTCCGACAGGACATAGATGCTTTGGTACCTAACCTACGCATCTTACACTCTCTTATCAGACTATATGTTTGTATTTTTATTTGAATCTATTTATATTTTTTTGAAGATTCATTAGTAGTGTGAGACCCACAGTACACGTGGGTACACACAAGGATACTCAAACTGATTCCGAGAAAATATGTATACCTGGGTACCATATTCAGTGCGGTCACGTGACCTCATGTTCCATTCTGACAGTATGAAATACATATATGATAACATGCATTAGACGTGCTCTGGCTCATATGCTTCATTATGAGATTGCCAGCTATTCAACACAAACCAATCTAATTAAAAGATTGTCCTCTCCTCTCACGTGTATAGATAATGGCTTTTCTCCTCCCTGTGTATTTATCTTGAGACCATTCCCAATGTGACATTCACTTTAAACATAGGACTTTGTTTTCCAGCTCAGTTTCTGCACTAAGTCAGATCTATCACGCCCATATACAAAGGGTGATTGACAGGGAGCAGGTACCTGGACACACCCATCCACACTCACCTGCATTGAGTTACCTACTCACCATAGGTATATAAGGAGCTTCCGGAGGCTTGCCAGGCTGGTCCTGATGAAGCTCCGTTCTGCGAAGTGTACACTGACCTAATCAGTGTGTTTTGACTCCCCTCTTCCCCTCCCCATTGATATTGTGAATTTCTGAATTGTGTGTTCTGGCTGTCAGACGGCAGGGCTAACGTACGCCAGTTTTCACTGGGATCGTGAGCCTGCTTGAAGCAGCGGTGCAAGACGTCTGCACCGCCGCCTCTCAAACTACCGAGCAACAGTGAGGCAGTCGGCGCTGCTATCCACACGCCGCTGCCTACTCTGCTCCGTGCGTCTATCCAGGAACAGACGGGAGGCAGACGGCGGTGATACGTACACGCCGCCTGTCCCTACCAGTCCCGCGCTGTTCCATCACTGCCTGTCAGCTTACCTCCTGGTTCACCTCCCGGCGGTAGTGGAAATTTGGCTTAGAAGTGGCAGTTCTAGCCAGGTTTCACTAGCCGGGTAGACGCTCAGCCCCCGTACAACAAGGGTGACACTATATGTTCATTCACATCGCTATTTGTAGGTCATCATTACTGTATATTCTCCCCTGATAGGATCAGGGAGAGTTCACATCTTTTAGTCACCCTGCTCCGGGGAATCAATAGTACCAACTTAACATTAAAGCTGAGCCTACATTCTATAAAGTGTCAGCAGTGAATCGGCCAATTGAACACATATCAGTGGCTGGCAGACATTGGGAACCACTGTGTTCGTTATATATACATTTTCTGAAGTGTCCAATCTGTCTGCCAGCAGTGCTATAGGAGCACATATTATACTTACAAGGGGCCATTTGGGGAATTGGGACACACTGTATAAGGATAAAAATTTATCCTTTTTTATTACACTGTCCGTGTTTCATGTTTTTTTCACCTGTTTGTCAATATTTCGCACCTTTGTCTTTTAATAAAATTTAATAAAAGCTACTTTTTAAGAAAAAACTCTGTATCTCCAGGTGCACCACACAGCGACATATCTTTTTCTTTTTCTGTAACATAATTATATAGTACTTAGTAGTTTAGGTTGAAAAAGGACCTTTGATTACCAGTTATATCCCTGAAAGTTTTTAACCAATAAATAATTGTCTAAACTTAATTTAAATGTAGTAAATGTATCTGCCGACACCACGTCATCTGGAAGAGTTCCATCATTTGACTACCCTGACCGTAAAAAGCCCTTCCTTTAAAGTGTACTAAACCTTCTCTGATTTTAGAGTAACTAGGCTGCCTGATAGATCGTTGTTTTGGGCCCTTAATAAATTTATCCAAGTTCAACATGTCTCCCCTTAAACATCTCTCTTCCAGCAGATACAATGGACTAGAGTTTATCTGTGTCATATTCAAGGATAATGACACTGAACAAATCTGTGCAAGGAATCCAGGAGGGTGGGATTCCTTATTAGGATTTTTGCCATGCTTAAAATAATTATAAAATAGACATGATTTTTGCAAGGAAAATGAAAGACAAGCAAATAAACCTATTATATTTCTTGGTTATTCTTTGCTGACTGAATTTGAGGATAAATCATAATCGCCCTCGTTTCTTTGTTAAGTATAAGGCATCGCAAGTAAATGCATGATATATTTCTGACACCAATGGACAAAACCATAATTTAATGTAGCTCTGAATGCAGTTAGTACACGTCTGGTTTAACCTCAGTCTCCAAACTCCCCTCGCACGTCCGTCTCGGCGGAGCTGTTCATCACAGACACTAATACACTGTCATTTGTGGAGCCATGCTACTCACCCTAGCGGTGTCCGCTCTGTGATTAACCTTGTCTATTACACAGATGATGCAAGCGTCATAAAAATGATGCTTCTGCCGCTACCAGCCAACAGAACGATTGTCTACAGTGATGAGCAGCAGAATATTCAGTGCGCTGCCAGCTAATAATTATATCCCCACAGTGAACCTAAGCAATAAAACACAGAGAAAAAGCGTTTAAGCATAATTGATGAGATTATGCTCATGCGTAGCCCACACGCTGCATTCTGTGATAATGCGTTATTCAAAAACACAAATATTTGACGATTTTTTTCCTGAAATATAAATGGCTTTTTTGTTTTATTTTTATATACAGAATTTGTTCCATTTTTTTTTTTTTATAACATATTGTATTATTTAATAAAGTAAAAATATGCTCATAGATAGTGGTAAGTATTATCCATTACAACCCCACTCCACTGACATGAAAACTCCAGATTATTGCATGTGAACATTGGCGTCGAGAAGGGGGCAAGCAGCTACTCTTTACCTGAGCCAAGGCCAGTTGGACCCAGGCCCTGCCAACCCTCCCCCTTCCCATTGTTGGCAGATGCACATCTGGTAGGGCTAGCGAATCGACAGCTGCTGCAGCAGCCTCTCTCCCCAGCCCAGCACATGGCACATGCTGGGTGCCAAGGAGAGAGGCAGCTGCAACAGTAAATCTCCTCTCCCTGCGTGATGTGATGCCCGCCCACCGGTTCTCACACTGTTGCACACTCCCCCCTTTCTGGATCACATCCGGACAGGTATTGGTTTTATTTATGATTAATAAAGTACTGTAGCAGGGGCTGGGCACACATTCCCCAATGATCTATGACGCCTCTCTGTACCAGGGCTCCCAAGAGCTGTCAGTGCCCCTGAATGTGAACCTGTCAGTGGAAACAGCTCAATCTATGTCCACTGGCCCGGGAATCCAACACTGTGTCCTCCTAGCGCAGAGGTTCCCAATCTTTTTTGATTCACAGCACCCTAGAGTATCAGAATTTTTTTCACGGCACCCCTAGGCCCCCAAATAAATAATTAGATTGAGTTTATATGTGATTCTTAAGGTCAGTTTTGTGGTAAAGGGCAGGATTTGCTTCTGTTTGCTTCTGTTTTATGATTGGCAGCCACCAGAACCGGATTTGCTCATAAATAATTAACCATTAATAATTTGAATTGGTCCTGGACCATCAACCCAGGGCACCTCTGCATGTGTCCCGAGGCACCCCAGGGAGCCATGGCACACAGTTTGGGAACCACTGTCCTAGCGAGTGAGCTGGATCAGGGGAGGACTCAGTGTAACCTGGGTTGAACCTTTTTACAGCATAGGAAGAGCCAGTGCACCTGTGATGTCCCCAAGCCAGCAATAAGCCAGGTCCAGTCGACAGTCTGAAAGGGTCTTTTGACCCACGGACCCCCCTGCCAAGGGGCGGTTCGCTGGAGATGGATGGCAATGCGGGAGGGTTGCCACCCTTTCTAAGGGGCTGGGAGGGGGACCGGGAGGGTAGGCAACCCTGATATATATAGATATATATATAGATATATCCAGGGCTATTTTTCAGTAGGATCCAGCAGGAACTGAGGCCCTTATTCTAGTTCACTCTTTCTGATGGACAAAACCATGTGCACTGCAGGTGAGGCAGGTGTAAAACCCCACTCAAATCTAATTGTCTCTGCACAAGTAACACCTGCAGTGCACATGGTTTTGTCTATCTAAGAAATATTTTGTCAGAAAGAGTAAACTAGAATAAGGGCCTCAGTTCCTGCTGGAGCCTACTGAAAAATAGCCCTGGATATATCTATATATATCTATAGATAGATATATATAGATAGATAGATACAGAATCATTACATTAGGATCCCTATTACTGTATAGTGTTTATTTGATGGATATCAAATTTTCACTAAACTACAGCAACCAATTAAATGCTTACTTTTATTATGCAACATGCACTAGATCAGTACAAGGCCATTGCTGATTGGTAGGTCTTGCAAAGTTCAAATTCATCAGTTTAATGCAAAGTAAATTACTTGCAAATCTTTTTTCATGTATCTTTTCATTAGTATCCATTACTTTGTATTTAATTGAGAATTAAAATGATCTTGCATTAATTTTTGACCTTATTCATCATTTAAAAGGGAACTCAGCTGCCCAACATTAACAGAGGTGTTGTCTCGTCCTCTTGTGCACGTGACACTAATATGACAGAGCCCTTCAACAGCCCCAGTCCGTCCCTGTCTCATTCTGTGAAATACCAACTCTGGGCAGTGTACAGCAGGGGAGAGCCCATAATGATGCCAATTGTCCTACCTGATCCTCACAGTCCCCTCAGAGTTTTGAAATGTAGAGTATGATCACACATGAGAAAAGCGAGAGATTTGGTGAGAAATCTCCAGGTTTTTTTAAAGCGGCAATCATTTACACTTCAAAATCAAACTTGTTAAGCAGTATAAATGATTGCCGCTTTTAAAAAACTGGAGATTTCTTACCAAATCACTCACTTTCTGAATCTCTCATCCTATTAAATTTCACCCAGAATCCTGGTTTACTAAATGACTCCTTTGCAAAAATTCACCCCAGGGTACTGGGATTCAACAAGTAAAGCAAAGATATATATGTTTGTACATTCTGATATGCAAAACTATTCTGCCAGTATACACCAGTAACTGGTTAAAGCCTAAGTAACTTTTCACCTGCGTAAAACCATGAAACACTGCAAGTGGGTCAGATGCTCACTTGCCTACTTTTAAAAAAGCATGTCAGGAAGAATGTGAAGGGGACACCTAGAAGTGCGGACATGTACTACATTTGAGGGGCGTGTCATACAATGACTTACATCCACAGATGAGCCCCAAAGCAGTTAGTATACTGTTACGTGTCAGGGATTGTCCATGTATTGTGATATACAAGTGGTTCCATATAAGTAGCCACAAGAAACCGTATTTAAAATGCAGGGAATTGGCACTGATAATTACATTTGAATGTGTATACTGTACCTCTGGTTTCTTTTTTTCCCCAAAAAATATAACAGCTGCATAAAGTGAGTTAGGTGAACTTAGGGAGATTGCTAGACTCTTCGGGGAGTTAGGGAGATCGCTACTACTTCTGGTAGTCTCCTGCAGAATGCAGGAGGGTAGGCGACTATTGGCAGGTGTAACATTGCAGAGAAGATTTGGGAAGGGAATTCCAGAGATTGACTGAAATCAGAGCCGGCCTTAGGCATAGGCCAACTAGGCAGTTGCCTAGGGCATATGGAATGCCTAGGGGCACCAGCAGCTTCTGCTTATTAAAATGATATGCAGCATGCCTATATTCTGTGTGTGAGTGAGGATGTATCTGCTTATGAAATAGTGTATTCATGGAAATCAATGTAACATAGCATTCCGTATGCAGGTACAGCCACAATTGCACACAGAATATAGGCATGCCGCATATCATTTTAATCATTGGAAGCTCCATGTGTGTCCTGGTCTTATAACAATGCAAATAAGACAAATTTTCGAAAAAAAAGGCACCCAAAGTTAGCAGAACTGGCCAGGAGCTGCATGGCCTATTGAGTCAATATGTATGAGGAAACATCTGTATCCAAGCAGAGGCAGAGATCACAGTGTTAGCGGCTGTGTGAGTGCTGTCTGCGGGTGGGTTGGTTGTGCAATAGTGTTCGGCATATGTGTAAGGGGCATAATTTGTGTCATGTGTATAAGGGCATTAATAATGTGCGACATATGTGTAACATGCATTATGTGTGTCGTGTATAAGGGCATTAATAATGTGCAACATATGTGTAATGGGCATTATGTGTGTCATGTTTATAAGGGCATTAATAATGTGCAACATATGTGTAAGGTGTCATTATGTGTATGAAGGGCATTAATAAAGGTTGGCATAATGTGTAAGGGGCATTATGGTTATAAGGACATTAATAATGTGTGTTATGTTTAAGGGGCATTACTGTGTGGTATTATCAGGGGTGCCGAGAGAAAGGGGTAGGGGGTACAAATTACCCAGGCCAAAGTCTGGTGGAAGGGCCCAGTGGCGGCCCCGGGCCCCCTCCCCTTTAGTGACAGCAGCAGCTGCAGCTCTTCTCCTCTGCCCAGCACACACTACTTTGTGCTGGGTTGCAGTGTGGCCATGGAGGTGCTTAAAATACAATATTTTCTCAGGATTTTTTTCTAAGGGTATAATGTGAATAATGTGAGGAGTAATGTATATAAGGTAAAGTGGTACTACTGTGTGATGTAACGTGAATAAGAGACACCATCGCATGATATAATGTGAATAAAGTTGCTCTACTGTGTGGCATAATTTAAATTGGGGGTACTATTGTGTGGCCATGCCCCTTCCCAGCAAGAACACACCCCTGTTTGGGCTGCGCACCGAATGTGTGTGCTGTTTCTATTTAAAATATTGCGGGTGGGAGCACCAAAATGATGGTTGCTATGATGAGGGTTGATGGTGCTGGGAAACGGGAGCAGGGTCAGAGGCAGAAGTAGTGGTGGTGCTAGGGGGCTCCAGCCAAAATCTTGCCTAGGGCGTCATTAAGGCTAGGGCCGGCTCTGACTGAAATCTAAATTGCAGTGTATAACTAAAACTGCCCAGCATTTGTGAGCTACATGAAAAAGCAGCCAGCATTTACCTTGCATACAAAACAATGTACAGTACTGTATATATTTGTTCACCTTGCATTGAAACATCGTTTGCCCTGGTACTACACAGAAACTCTGTTCTTTCTTGAATTATTCCTGAAACAGAATCAGTCTCCATCTTGTCCTATACAATAGTTTAGGGGCCTAGCTCGACACTCATTAGCTCAGAGAACAGAAGTGTTCCTGAACTCACATGTAATGAGTTCCTTCCTTATAAATGACTATGACAAGCCCAGGATTACATCCCCATCTCCATGGTTATGCAGCAGGCTTGATGAGGCTGCGCACAGTGTGATGAAGTAGCTTTGGTTCAGATCTCATTAGGAAACGGACGGTTGCAGCTGGTGCCCGTTGGGTTCTTCGTCTGGTTGTAAATGTATCTGCTGCAGCCACAATCTGGTATAAAAGTAGATTTTTCAGAATTATTGGGGTTTGTTCAGGTAATTATCCTACCATGTTATTGGAATCTTCGGGATAAAAAATGAACAAAAGTGTTATCAACTTTCTACGGAGTAACCAAAGAACAGGCACCACGCAGTATACGGTCACTAGGTCTACAACAACTAGGTGGACAATGGGGTTAGGTCGACAGGGTTATTTGTTTTTTTTTTTTTTTTGGAGCCGACATGTGCCGACAGGCGGTATTTCATGCCCTACCATCAACTAGAGCGTGGCATGAGAATAAAATAGTGTGCCGAGTGCAGCGAGGCACCGTGCTCGAAGCATGACGAGCACAGCGATGGGACGCGGTGCACTTTTTTAGTGTCCATGTCGACTGTGCCAACATTATGGCCCAAAAAAGTGAAAAGCCCCATGCCGACCTTTTGACTGTTGACCTTCCCCATGTCGACATAATGACTTTGTTGACCTAACCCCATGTCCACCTTCAGTTATGTCAACCTATTGGTGTCGACCTAATGCTTGTCTACCTAGTTGCTGTCTATTCAGTGATCCATACCCCATCACACTGTTGGAAACAAGGAGTAGGGCAAGAGTTTGTATAAGATCTAATAGCATTCCTCTATTCATACAGAGGAACTCTATTCATCTCCCAGCTGTCAGGGGACAGTCCCTTTTTTTGGGAATGTCCTGCATCCCACCTGTAGCAGGCAATGTCCTGCAGTGTGTGTGTGTGTGGGGGGGGGGGGGGGTAGTTGGGAGTCCCCATGTCTGTTGCTGCTTTGAATAGAGGCTGTGCACTATTCCCAAAGACAGAGAGATAGGGGGCATGGGCAGCTGCTCTGAGTGCTGGCCATGCACCCAGTGGCGAAACGGAGGAAAGGTCGTGAAGATACACGCCTTTCCAAATGCCACGCCATTTTTTTGGGAGCGTGCAGTGGGTCCTTCATGCCAGGGTCCTAAACCCTCCACCCTAAATTTTGGAGGTATGCCTCTCTAGATACTATTCTGGATTATAAAGGTTCACAATCACCTACATACAGTAATCTTCCTTATGTGTAATTATTTATGTCAGTAGCGCACGCAGGGGGGTTTCTGAGTACCCAGAAACCCCCCCAGGAGTCTAAGGGCCCTAGGCTGAAAGCTGAGGGTTCCCTCTTTCCATGGGTACAAGAATTTTAAAAATCGGCCATAGGGAACCGGAGATATCTGACTTCAAAACAGTGGTCCCCATCCAAGCCTGTTAATTGCTCTTCCCAGTCAGATATTTCAGGTTCTGTCTGACTTAGATATACCCTTTTTCTGAGGGTATATTCTAAAAGCTGGGACTCTCCTCCTTTGAATGACAGTATAAGTTTGTCTCTACTGTTCCCAGAACCAGAGATATCAGCCTTCTAGTAGCTGGTTACTGCTCCAGCTCCACACACCTGGTATGTAGTTTTATATACTAGTTGGCAGATTGCTTTGCCTCCTGAACTCTGATCCCCTAGTCCCCAATACCATTTGGTAGGTGGGATTCTCTAGTTTTTAATTCCATTAAAATCTAAGAAATCTATTTCTGGAAACTGGAGATATCTGCAGTCAAGCAAGCTGTCCTCCCACCAGAAAATTATGAATAATAAGCCCATTCCACTATACACCCCTCCTCTGCATATTAATCATCCTCTACCACCCTGGAAGTTATGTATCAGGGCCCCTTCATTCAGCCCAATGCCCCCTTCTCCCACCTCATCTCCCACCATCTGTGCAGTAAAGGAGTAATTAGTGGAAATTACTGTTCCAGGTACTACATGCTGAGCGGTTGATATAATACCCCCTACCACCCGTGGGACATCAAAGCTTCCCCCACCCCTACCGCTGGAGGATCGGTAGGGACCCCAATACATTGCTATGCCCAGGGGTCTACACTGCTGTTATGCATGTGTATATATATATATATATGTGTGTGTGTGTATATATTATTATTATTATTTTATTATTATTTATATACATTTGGTCTATCTATAATACTTTAACTGACCCGGCATATACTGGGTCACCTAAGTGTCCATCTCCGTGCTTTGCTCCGCCCCTTTGGAAACCCCCTTCTGAATATCCTGCGTTTGCCACTGTATGTAGTGTGTCACATATGTAATAACCACATATATGACACTGGAATATGGGATGAGTACCTGCTTCAGTAAGTTTCATTACTTCCTGCCTGCGGAACCAATAGAATATGAATAAGAATGTGAATAAAGTCTAATCCCTCTAAAATCAAGAGACTCCTTGCACTGTTCCCGAATGTGACTGACTTGGGTCAGTGGACTTAAACTGGAAACAGAACGATGGCAGCTTTATGTACTGGCACATAAACAGCAGGACACTAAGCACGGAGGGCACAGGCGAATGGGGAGTTGGGGAATACCCTGAGGAGGGTGCAGGGTCTAATCCGCTGGTGGTTTTCACCAGGAAGACCCACACGGGACAATGGACCTCGCGAGGGTTACCCTATTCAACCTGAAATTTGGTAACAGTTCTTGGACTGGCATTTGGTATCTGCTATGTTCCGATGGCGCTGGGTTATCGGACTGGGTGCCGATGGCAACTGGTTATTGTACTGGGTACCAATGGCAACAAGGTATCGGACTGAGTACCGATGGGAGCAGGTCATCGGACTGGGTACCGATGGCAACAGGATATCGGACCGGGTACCGATGGCAACCGGTTATCGGACTGGGTACTGATGGCAACAGGTTATCGTACTGGATACTGATTGGCAACAAGTTATCAAACTGGGTACCGATGGCAGCCAGTTATCGTACTGGGTACCAATGGCAACAGGTTATTGGACTGGGTATCCATGTAGGGTTACCACCTCATCCCTTTAATTCCAGACACATATTAATTACACAGGTTCTGTGGCTGGCTGACTTCAAGATTACATTTCACCTGGTTTTAAACTGTCACAGAACCTGTGTAATTAATATGTGTCTGGAATTAAAGGGATGAGGTGGTCACCCTATATCCATGGCAACAGGTTATCAGATTGGGTACTGATGGTAGCAGGTTATCGGCTGTTCTGCTGTATCTTAGTGAAGGTGGAGAACCGCAGGAGTCTATCTGGTAGCAGGAAAGTAACCAGGAGCAATAGCAACAGAATCCTAATAGGAATATAGGAAGCAGCCTGGAGCCTTGGGAGAACTCTCTGGAACAAGCACAGGTAACAAGTAACAAGTTGTTCAATTCACTGGAGGGTTCTGCTAGGCCTGATTGATGCTTGATGATTGGCTGCTGGCTGCAGAAGCAATTTGGAGAGAACCAGTAAGCACCTGCACCTGGATTTACCTGTGTCACATGGGCTTACTGGAGGTGCTAGATAGGTGAGTAGTAGTAGTAGTAGTACGTTTATTTATAAGGCGCCACAAAGTGTCCGCAGCGCCGTACATAGCAAACAAAAAAAAACAAATTACAAGGTAACGTACAGGGTGTGTAGAAAGATACAGTATAAATAGGGGTATAGCTGGTAGAACTAAAATCAGCATCAGTTCAGAAGTAGGTGTCAAAATAGTCAAGGAGACCGAAGATGAAGTAGAGGAAGGGAAGAACAGGACAGGAGCACAGGTGAGGTAATGAGGTAGGGTGAGTACGTGAGGAAGGAGGGCCCTGCTCATAAGAGTTAACATACTAAAAATAGGTGGGTGGACGAACGAAATACAATAGGATAAGTAGGAACGGAGGGGAACGGAGGCAGGATAGGAGGATCAAAAGAGGTTAGGAGGAGGGATAGGCTAGTCGAAAAAAGTGGGTTTTGAGGGAGCGCTTGAAGGAGGTAAGGGAATCAGATAGCCTGATGGGTGGCGGGAGGTTGTTCCAGTGCAGGGGGGCAGCGCGAGAGAAATCTTGGACACGGGAGTGGGAGGAGGTGATTAGGTGAGAGGTCAGTCGGCGGTCAGCGATGGAGCGAAGAGGACGGGAGGGAGTGTGGATAGAGATCAGTGAAGAGAGGTAGGGAGCTGTGGAGGAGGAGAGAGCCTTGTAGGTGGTGGTGAGGAGTTTAAAGAGAACTGGAGGTGAGTGGAGATCACGTGATTGGAGGTGTCATGGTGGCGCCTATGTCCAGAATGGTTTGGGGAAGACGCCGGGCTCCATGTCACTACAAACCTGACACAAGGACATCATGCCATCCCATTCAAACAGCAACTCTGCGGAGCAGCATGCTCCAGCGGGTCGGTAAGTGACGTGCGCGCACCCTGCGCTTACCGCAGGGTCCGTGATTCCTGACAGACATCCCAGTTTCTGGTTTTAAATTATAGAAAGCCTTTTTTGGGGGGTCCGCATCTGAAATAAAATGTGTACTTGTTAAGTAAGAAACAATTGTGTAGAATTTTCATATCATATAGGGAACAATACTCACATTACACTTTTACCAGAAAACCACTATTATATTTTCTAGATAGAGCTAACACCAATTCCAATTCACATGGTTCAATTCATCACAAAGTATAAAGATTTGAAAACATTTGTAAAGTTACTACACAATGTATTTTCTATAATAAATGTGCCCTATTTGGTGGCGTAGTTTATATTTCATGTTATAGCTGTAACAGATAAATTACCTGTATTGAACCATTCAAAATCAATAGTAAGGAAACAAGTAAGTTTTTGCCTGACAACAGCAAAACACTTGCAGTTGTTTTTTTAGCTGTCTTACCCCAAATTATATATTACTGTCCTTGTTTATGTATGTGAGATAAAGAATTATGTAACATTTAGCGTATGCCTCACGCATGTAACATAGAGCCAGTGCCGCACACATGTAATATATAGCCTGTGCTGCACACATATAATATATAGCCAGTGCCCAGGGCCGGTGCAAGGCATCTAGGCGCCCTAGGCAAACCTACAGGATTACAGGATATCACCCCCGCCTCCTCCGCCCACCAACTTCTCACATACACAATTGACTTTTAACATTTTTATTAGCTACATTTTTAGATTAACAACATAAATGATAGCATCAATAAATACCATGTAACAGTAACATCAATACAACAAGTGCCGCATTTTTTCAAAACGCTCCCTGCATATCCCGCGGCGCTGGCTCCTCCAAGCCACCGCAGGGTCTGCTGCATTGGGAGTTACGCCACTGGCGTAGGTGAAGCCGGGTAGCAGCGGGCGCACATAGAAATGTATGGACAGTCAGTGATTGGCTGAGAGCTCTCAGAGAGCTCTCAGCCAATCACTGGCTGTCTATTCATTTCTATGTGCAGGGTGGGTGCATAATTATACTGTACTGGGCAGTGGGCACACAGCTAGTCCCCCACACCAGCAGCTGCCTAATACAGACAGACAGACATTTAATTTATTATTAATTAACAGCCAGCATGGACTTACTGAGTAGCTGGGGGGTCGGGCGGGTGGGAGGAGGTGGGGCGGATGTTGGCTCCGCCACCCGCCCTAGATTTAGGTAGCCAAGCATTGTGTCCAGCGCACGGGGTGGGGGGCAGTGGATTGAGGCTGACTGGCTGGCGGGGGCTGGAGCCGCCGCCGCCCGCCCACCGTCAAAGTTTAGCGGTTTAGCTGATGACTGGCGGCGGGTGGCAGCCAGGGATGGGGAGTGGGACTGACTGTGACTGTCAGCGGCAGCACGGGCGGGCTCCGGCGGGGGGGGGGATCCGAATTAACTCACCTAATAGCTGCTACGCTGCAGCTTCAAGTTCAAAGTTCATCCGTGCTCTCCTCTGCGGTAGGCAGCGTAGCTTCCAGCTGCTGCTTCGTTCTTCCTCCTGCGGCTCACTACCGCCCTCCAGGGGCCGGCGCCCTAGGCAAATGCCTAAACTTGCCTAGTGGTGGCGCCGGCCCTGCCAGTTCCGCACACATGTAATATATAGCCTGTGCCACACATGTAATATATAGCCAATGCTGCACACATGTAATATATAGCCAGTGCCGCACACATGTAATATATAGCCAGTGCCGAATACATGTAATATATAACCAGTGCCGCACACATGTAATATATAGCTAGTGCCGCACACATGTAATATTTAGCCAGTGCAGCTCACATGTAATATTTAGCCTGTGCCGCACGCATGTAATATATGGCCAGTGCCGCACATATGTAATATATAGCCAGTGCAGCTCACATGTAATATATAACCAGTGCCGCACACATGTAATATATATCTTGTGCCGCACACATGTAATATATAGCCAGTGCCGCACACACGTAATATATAGCCTTTGCCGCACACACGTAATATATAGCCTGTGCCGCACACACGTAATATATAGCCTGGTCCGCACACATGTAATATATAGCCTGTGCCGCACACATGTAATATACAGTATAGCCAGTGCCGCACACATGTAATATATAGCCAGTGCCGCACACATGTAATATATAGCCTGTGCCGCACACATGTAATATATAGCCTGTGCCGCATACATGTAATATATAGCCAGTGCCGCACACATGTAATATATAGCCAGTGCCGCACACATGTAATATATAGCCAGTGCCGCACACATGTAATATATAGCCTGTGCCGCACACATGTAATATATAGCCTGTGCCGCACACATGTAATATATAGCCAGTGCCGCACACATGTAATATATAACCAGTGCCGCACACATGTAATATATAACCAGTGCCGCACACATGTAATATATAGCCAGTGCCGCACACATGTAATATATAGCCAGTGCCACACACATGTAATATATAACCAGTGCCACACACATGTAATATATAGCCAGTGCCGCACACATGTAATATATAGGAAAGAGGGGGGGACTGGACTGCACACCATATTTTTAAACATAATGAGAGGTGCTACCAAGTTAAGGCTTCTAGTACCATACAGGAAAAAAGAACAATACTGATGCACACTCTAGGTGCTAAGAACACTGATAGTAAAAATAATTTTGATAACTCTTACAATTAACATGGAGTATAATTGAAGTTCTTAGCACACATTTGCGCAAATATGTGGGCCCATCCACCGCGTCCAGGTGAACTTCATTAGATGGGTCCCTAACATTTCTAATACTAACACATTATATAAATTTATCTAGGTCTTACCTTCAAATAGAGCCCATATTAACATGCAGTCTGCAATGTAGGAACCTGTGCTAATTAAAACACCTGAGGGTAGATGGGAGGGGTGCCAGTGCCAGAATGAAGGAGCCTTACCTTCAGTGTACAATATATACACAAATATTTGGGAAAGAGGGGGGGACTGGACTGCACACCATATTTTTAAACATAATGAGAGGTGCTACCAAGTTAAGGCTTCTAGTACCATACAGGAAAAAAGAACAATACTGATGCACACTAAGGACTACAGGTGTCAGCACACCTCTATTTTCTCTGTTGTATATATACATATACATGTAATATATAGCCTGTGCCGCACACATATAATATATAGCCTGTGCTACACACATGTACTATATAGCCAGTGTCGCACACATGTAATATATAGCCAGTGCAGCACACATGTAATATATAACCAGTGCTGCACACATGTAATATATAGCCAGTGCCGCACACATGTAATATATAGCCTGTGCCGCACACATGTAATATATAACCAGTGCCGCACATGTAATATATAGCCAGTGCCGCACACATGTAATATATAACCAGTGCCGCACACATGTAATATATAGCCAGTGCCGCACACATGTAATATATAGCCAGTGCCGCACACATGTAATATATAGCCTGTGCCGCACACATGTAATATATAGCCTGTGCCGCACACATGTAATATATAGCCAGTGCAGCTCACATGTAATATATAACCAGTGCCGCACACATGTAATATATATCTTGTGTCGCACACATGTAATATATAGCCAGTGCCGCACACATGTAATATATAGCCTGTGCCGCACACATGTAATATATAGCCTGTGCCGCACACATGTAATAGATAGCCTGTGCAGCTCACATGTAATATATAGCCAGTGCCTCACACATGTAATATATAGCCTTTGCCGCACACACGTAATATATAGCCTTTGCCGCACACATGTAATATATAGCCTGTGCCGCACACACGTAATATATAGCCTGGTCCGCACACATGTAATATATAGCCTGTGCCGCACATATGTAATATATAGCCTGTGCCGCACACATGTAGTATACTGTATAACCAGTGCCGCACACATGTAATATATAGCCAGTGCCGCACACATGTAATATATAGCCTGTGCCGCACACATGTAATATCTAGCCAGTGCCGCACACATGTAATATATAACCAGTGCCGCACACATGGAATATATAGCCAGTGCCGCACACATGTAATATATAGCTAGTGCCACACACATGTAATATATAACCAGTGCCACACACATGTAATATATAGCCAGTGCCGCACACATGTAATATATAGGAAAGAGGGGGGGACTGGACTGCACACCATATTTTTAAACATAATGAGAGGTGCTACCAAGTTAAGGCTTCTAGTACCATACAGGAAAAAAGAACAATACTGATGCACACTCTAGGTGCTAAGAACACTGATAGTAAAAATAATTTTGATAACTCTTACAATTAACATGTAGTATAATTGAAGTTCTTAGCACACATTTGCGCAAATATGTGGGCCCATCCACCGCGTCCAGGTGAATTTCATTAGATGGGTCTCTAACATTTCTAATACTAACACATTATATAAATTTATCTAGGTCTTACCTTCAAATAGAGCCCATATTAACATGCAGTCTGCAATGTAGGAACCTGTGCTAATTAAAACACCTGAGGGTAGATGGGAGGGGTGCCAGTGCCAGAATGAAGGAGCCTTACCTTCAGTGTACAATATATACACAAATATTTGGGAAAGAGGGGGGGACTGGACTGCACACCATATTTTTAAACATAATGAGAGGTGCTACCAAGTTAAGGCTTCTAGTACCATACAGAAAAAAAGAACAATACTGATGAACACTAAGGACTACAGGTGTCAGTACACCTATATTTTCTCTGTTGTATATATACATATGCGTGTAATATATAGCCTGTGCCGCACACATATAATATATAGCCTGTGCCACACACATGTAATATATAGCCAGTGCCGCACACATGTAATATATAACCAGTGCCGCACACATGTAATATATAGCCAGTGCCGCACACATGTAATATATAGCCTGTGCCGCACACATATAATATATAACCAGTGCCGCTCATGTAATATATAGCCAGTGCCGCACACATGTAATATATTGCCAGTGCCGCACACATTTAATATATTGCCAGTGCCGCACACATGTAATATATAGCCAGTGCCGCACACATGTAATATATAGCCTGTGCCGCACACATGTAATATAGAGACAGTGCCGCACACATGTAATATATAACCAGTGCCGCACACATGTAATATATAGCCAGTGCCGCACACATGTAATATATAACCAGTGCCGCACACATGTAATATATAGCCAGTGCCGCACACATGTAATATATAACCAGTGCCGCACACGTGTAATATATAGCCAGTGCCGCACATTCATTCTTCATAATTACTTCTTGATAATTCGGATATTCTGTGTTTGTTTCTTCCAATCTCACACACTTATCACATTAAAACGAGCAACCTCAGCTTAGTAATTATCTATCCTGCCCTCATCATTTATTAGGTGTTATAATTACAGTTAATAATGTGCGTGATAAAGGCTTTAAATCATTATTGTAAGAAATCAAGAGATGTGATGGATATCTGGCCTTACTCATCTCAATCTTAATTACCGGACAGAGCTGCAGTATTGCAGAAGAGATGTCATCTCTTTACAGCTGCCACAGTCTCTCAAGGTAAAGAGCGTTCATGCTGAAAAAGAATCATTAGACAGTCATTGTAATTTAAATTTTTTTATTATTGAAAAATGGTCTACATTGAATGTTGAACGATGTTAATGTTCATATTGTAAAGTGGCTCACCATTGGATCTGCTACTAGTGCTAGGGCTGTTGAGCCTGACTAGACTTGGACCTGAAAGGGTTAATAAAATATACTGATAAGCTGGCATATAAGTATATCCGAGCATGTGATTGTATAATGTACACTAATACAAAAATGAACAGTGGCGCTAAACTTTACGTAGTAGTAGTATAAATGTAGCTTTCATAGGGACCTTTATAGAGGAAAGCACAGATCACCTCATGGAGGTTCTTGGACCATTGAAGGGAGAAATTTAAGCTGGGTCCAAAAGCAATGGGAGATGATGGAAAACAGGTAAATAGAGTCATGAGATAGGATGATGAGAGAGAAATATGCTTGGTGTCCTCAGCATATAAATGGTATTGAAGCTGTAGGAACTGACTAGTCCAAAGTAGGAGAACGGGCCTCAGAATGGACCCTTGGTAGATATCGACAGGTGGATAAAGTAAAGTGGAGGTAAAGTCAAAGGTAAAGACATACTGTAAAAGCAGTAGATGGTGAAATAGGGGTGACACAATGATGAAATAGAGTCATAGAGACTAATGGATAGGAGGATGTGGAGAAGGAGAGGGTGGTAGACAGTGACAGAACCAGCAGATATTATGAAGGACGAGGAGAGCTGTGACTCTCACTGCAGCAGAACATTCTCACTTAGAGTCACCTAGACAGGCTACAAAGAATGTGGGTTATACACAGCGCTAATGGGTGCATTGTGTATTCTATATTCTGAGTGGTCTCCACCGCACAAATAAACACTAGACACACTGCTTTATGCTAATAATATTTTATATATAAAAAAGGAAGTATATTAAATAAAGCATATATATGCAAAACACATTAAAATACACATATAACAATAATGCAGAAGTAATTTATATAAGCACAAAATAGCTCAAAATAATAATTAAAAAGGTCAACAAATGACAAGAGATTGCAAAAAAAAGTTACAGAGAAGCTGTGTGTGACAACAACCTCTGATACATAAATGGCTGAAAAGAGCAAGGAGAACACATGTACCTTAAACCTCAGTAGAAGGTGTAGAAAATGGGTCAGAGCCAAGGAGGAAATGGTAAACATTGTAGAGCGGAGAAAATTCATGTGGGAAACAATATCCAGTGTAGGGATGCCAATCCCGGGGCATTTTTTCAATCCTAGGATGCTCAATACTGGGATTCCTGCAATCCCGGAATTGGCCTTCCTAAAAAAAATATGGCCCCACCCCCTCACAAACTGCCCAACCCGCATATTTACTTACACGGGCGGTGCTGACTGTGCGGGCAGGCTGTGCGGCCGGGAGTGGGCAGGCGCCGGGGGAGGGTCCGGGATTCCCCAGTGGTGTGGCCATAAACTGTAGAGCACCTGAGACTGAACAGCGGCGGTGCAGTTGGGCGTTTTTGCAGACACGCCCTCTTTTTGCCGATCAGCAGGTGGGACATTGAATCCCACCTACCGATATACATGCAAGCGGACCGAAAACGGGCCAGGGTCCTGTCAGGATGTACTGACAATCGGGACCCGGGATTGAATACCCACTACAAGTCCTATTAAAGGGCTAGATGAGGATGGCTCAATCTGTATGTGAACACATCCCCTTGCATGCAGCCAAAGGGGAAAGAAATCATTCCATGGTCCCCGACCATCGACAATTTTCTCTCCCCTTCGGTAATAATAGTAAGAGGTTTTTTCCGTTCACAGAAGAAGGAGCTGGCACCGACGTCCAGCCGACCCACCCCGAGAAGACATTGGCCCCCCTATGTTCCTAGGGGAATGGGCAGCATTTCCATGAGGGGAAACCCATAAAATGCTGGGCTTTCCTCTGCACCGGGCCAGTGTCCACCTCCCTCCCCTAGCTGTGTGAGTGCCTCGGTGAGTTTGGCAAATGCACACATGCACAACCCCCCCCCCCCCATTTACAAACCTGAAAAGTCCAATTTACAAACCAAAAAAGTTTGTGAGTGCTGCAGGATCTGTAGACCGTGCATAGGTCTATTCGCTTCTATTATTGTATGGACTTTCAGTGGCGCACACAGGGTAGGGGGGGTTCTGAGTACCCAGAAACCCCCCCCCCCCCCAGGAATCTAAGGGCCCTAGACTGAAAGCTAAGGGTCCCCTCTTTCCAAGGGTACAGCAGGGGGTGATGCTGCAGATACCCCTGGGTTATATGCTTTGGCCGAAAGCATTACAGATAAGCTTCATTTGTTTTGAATATTGTACGGGCATTTGTCTTTTATTTGCTGATTAAAAATTGTTGAATTACAATATTACGCTAGGATCTCTGTTTTGTCTTTATCTCCTTCTTTTGGTATATACTGGATGACTGGAGAGGGGGAGACTGTCTGACGGACTCATGGGAGTGATTACACAAGCTTAATGCGAAATAGAAACATATAGAAACATAGAATTTGACGGCAGATAAGAACCATTTGGCCCATCTAGTCTGCCCCTTTTTTACCCTTCAGGTAAACTCAACCCTTTTTAATCCTTATTTCTTTGTAAGGATATTCATATGCCTATCCCAAGCATGTTTAAATTGTTCTACTGTCTTAGCCTCTACCACTTCTGATGGGAGGCTATTCCACTTATCCACTACCCTTTCTGTGAAGTAATTCTTTCTAACATTTCCCCTGAACCTACCTCCCTCCAGTTTCAGTGCATGTCCTCGTGTTTTATTACTTGTTTTCCTTTGAAGAAAATTTCCCACCTGTACTATGTTAAAACCCTTGATATATTTGAAGATTTCTATCATGTCCCCCCTTTCCCTTCTCTGCTCCAAACTATACATGTTAAGATCTTTTAGTCTATCCAGGTAAGTTTTGTGATGTAGGCCATGAACCATTTTAGTTGCCCTTCTTTGTACACTCTCCAATGTATTTATATCCTTCTGAAGATATGGCCTCCAGAACTGGACACAGTATTCCAGATGAGGTCGTACCAATGACCTATAAAGTGGCATTATTACGTCTTTTTTTCTGCTACTGATTCCTCTCCCTATGCAACCAAGCATCTGACTAGCCTTCCTCATTGCTTTGTTACATTGCCTCCCTGCCTTTAAGTCACTTGAAATAGTGACTCCTAGATCTCTTTCCTTCTCAGTAGTTTCCATTATAGTACCCTTGATACTATATTGAGCCTTTGGGTTTTTGAGTCCCAAGTGCATAATTTTGCATTTTTTAGCATTAAACTGTAGTTGCCATTCTCTTGACCAATTTTCAAGTTTACTTAGATCATCAGTCATTTGATTTACCCCTCCTGGTGTGTCTACTCTGTTGCATATCTTTGTATCATCTGCAAAAAGGCATACTTTCCCTTCAATACCATTTGCAATGTCACTAACAAAGATATTAAAGAGCACTGGTCCAAGTACAGATCCCTGGGGTACTCCACTGGTAACATGTCCCTCCATAGAATGCACTCCATTTACGACAACTGTCTGTTTCCTATCCTGCAACCAGGTTCTTATCCATTTAATTGTTTTATAATCCAATCCCACACTTTCAAGTTTATTTAGCAGCCTGCGATGTGGGACAGTGTCAAATGCCTTACTAAAGTCTAGATATGCCACATCTACAGCCCCCCCTTCATCTAGTATTTTGGTCACGGAGTCAAAAAAGTCAATGAGACTTGTTTGGCATGATCTCCCTGCAGGAAAACCATGCTGTTTTGGATCCTGTAAGTTGTTTAATTTAAGATATTCCACTATTCTTTCTTTTAATAGTGTTTCCATTATTTTCCCTACTACCGATGTAAGGCTCACTGGTCTGTAGTTACTTGCTTCTTCTTTGCTTCTGCTTTTGTGCAGTGGAACTACATTTGCTTTTCTCCAGTCCTCTGGAACTGCACCTGTATCTAGTGACTGATTGAATAAATCTGTTAATGGCGCTACCAACACATATTTTAGTTCTTTTAGTATCCTTGGATGCACTCCGTCTGGCCCCATTGATTTATCCACTTTCAGTCTTGAAAGTTCTGTTAGGACTTTCTCCCTAGTAAATGTACCCTTAATGCGAAATGGTTGGAAACCACTATATATGGTACACCTTTTTAATTTGGGGTGTTAAATACCATTGGTGGAGGTGTAGTGTGTACACCATTTAAATACTACACTAGGAGGCGCTTTTTTCACCCTATATTTTCCAGATCATTTGAAGTGGCACATTGAACTAGCCCATTGGAAAAGAGCAGCCGCCCTGGAGAAAGGGAGAGTGTCGTATCCAAAGGCGAACATTTGCTTAGAGAACTAAAGACTTTTTTGTAGGCAAAATTTCTTGTTGACATCGGTTTAGCGCAGGTACCACCACAAATCTCAAATATATATATATATATATATATATATATATATATATATATTTATTATTATTATTATTATTATTATTATTATTATTTATATACATTTGGTCTATCTATAATACTTTAACTGACCCGGCATATACTGGGTCACCTAAGTGTCCATCTCTGTGCTTTGCTCAGCTCCTCTCTGGAAACCCCCTTCTGAAAATCCTGCATTGCCCCTGACTTTCAGTGTTTTGGGGATTTACAGCATCATAGCATTAGGTAAAGGACATTAAGGACATGCGTAAAATGTGTAAAATGCACCCATTTGCTTCAATACGTTGTCATTTATTTTAAAGGAAAGGCCATTGTTTCGAGCCAAAGAGCATTCATGTCATCGCCACTGTGCCTGTCACCTTTCCGTGCAATAGCCGGTCCTCCGAAAGTGAAGGTGCCCAGTGGAAGCCAGTCTAAAGAGCTTAATCTATTATTAATCACTCAGCAGAGGAATGATAGGACCCCAGGGAGCCAGGGATATAAATATTTATGACCTTGTTAGAAAATGCTTTTTAAAGAGACAGCGGGAAGACGGGTTGTGTTTATATTCCGAGTCACTGAGCATAAACGTCATGTCATACTATGGATCAAGGATATTGTGAAGTGTAGCCGTTTATCACCGATGTCAAGATCTTTAGCATCTGCACATCTGGCGGGAGCAGTTAATAAAGACGTCAAGAGTTATAGAGATACAGACAGCTTTTATTACCAAACCATGCCAGAGAGAGACCTGGGAATAGAACCATTGGAATTCTATAGGGAAGAAGGGCTGAGATGAAGACTGAGAGGTCTCTCTATAGAATTATATTTTAAATATGAGGTTTCTGCAAATAATAATTGGATACCACAAAAGTAATATTAGAATTATGGTTATTAAGACAAGTTTACACAAGCATTTTATTATGTCCCTTTAATTTGACCTGTTGATCATTGAGGGGAACACTTTGTCTATACCAGTGGTTCCCAAACTGTGTGCCGTGGCAACCTGGGGTGTGTATGGTTAATGGTCCAGGACCAATTAATATTATATTTGGTCAATGGAACAGCGCTTTTGGCTCCTATTCATAAAATATGGAAGCAAACAGAAGTGTATACTGTCCCTCAACACGAAAGCCCGAGAAAGAACGAGTGGATTAACCTGGTAAATACAACGATAGCCCACGAGAAACATGCCTCAATTAGAGACATGGAAAATACAAGTAAGCACAATAGAATATGGGATAAATGTATGAAATCAAAATATTATGAATAAACACACGATAAATAAAAAATATACACACGAATGTAAAATTGGCAAATGGTAGAGTGTACAATGAACTGAAATGGCACCTTAGTGTAGAATAAAAAGGTACTGTTCCCGCATGCTTCTCTCTTCCATCCTCTCTTATCTTTATTTTTTTACTAATAATATGCATAAAAGCACTTAGAAATAAATAAATACACAAATAAATAGATGTGAGAATAAAGGTAAATGTACAGCTGTAAAAGGTCAGGGCACAAAGAGCACTTTATAGTATAATAGAAAGGTATTTAAGTCAAAACACATATACATATAAATATAGGAAGGGAAGGGGAAGGGGGGAGGAGGGAGGGATGGGGGAAAGGAAGGGGAGGAGGAAAAGACTGATACATAAATAAATATATTGTTTTTTTGCACATATATAAAAAATATTAGAGGTGGAAATATAAAATGTGAGACACTGGTGTTAAAAGAAAACAAAGACATAGGTGGAAACCAAAATGAAGGATATGATAAATGAACCAAAGAAACCCAGCAATATAATCATAGAGAAGAAACATGGGGAGGGGGGGGGGGGGTATGAATGTGGGAGAATGAATGGGGGGAGTGAGATGGAAGGAGATGAAGATGTGGATACAGTAGGTGGATCCGTATTAGGGGCCCCCCGTAGGTACAGGGAGGGTCACACTGAGTTAATAGTGATTTTATAGAAGATGTATGTCTAAACTATACTGTTATATTTTCTAGAGCAACCAAAAAAAAAAAAGAAAAAAAGAATGTAAATGTTTGTATGCTATGTGAAAAAATGTTTAATAAAGAATATTGGATTAAAAAAAAAAAAAAAACCTAAGGATAACATTTAAAATACAATTGACGCAATTTTATATTTTTTTCTGACTTATAAGAAACTTTTTGCCTAAGGGTGCCATGATAGAAATTCTGATAATCAAGCGTGCCGTGATTCAAAAACATTTGGGAACCCCTGGTCTATGCTAACTGTGCCTTGTAGTACAGACCAAAGTTGGATTGAGCATATCAAAGTAATACCTTCCACTGAATACAGTGCGGCATAGATACAGATGTCTCATTCTTATGAGTGGTTGGTGCAGCGGGTATGGATCATTAGGTCATCGACATGTTGGTCGACAGTCAATAGGTCGACATGCATTTAGGTCAACGTGCTGGAAGGCTGACATGACTTTAGGTCAACATGTCATTGGGTCGACATGTGCATTATGTCGACATGGGGGTAGGTCGACATTCAAAAGGTCAACATGGGGTTTTTCACATTTTTTTACCCCAAATGTCGACACAGTTGACATGGACACTTAAACGTAGCACCTCGCCCCAACGCATGGCACGCATTGCTTCGGACACTATTGTATTCTCCCACCACGCCCTGGTGTATGGTAGGGCATGAAATGCCACCTGCCGACACATGTCGGCTCCCAAAAAATGTGAAAAACCAACTGTCGACCTACCACATGTCGACCTAATGTTTGTGTCGACCTAATGACCCTGTTGACCTAACTCATGTCGACCTTCCTTCATGTCGACCTAAATGCATGTCGACCTAATAGTGTTGCCCTAATGACTGTCGACCAACATGTTGGTGATCCAATTTTATTTATTTATTTTATAACAGTTTCTTATATAGCGCACACATATTCCGCAGCGCTTTACAGAGAATAGTTGAACATTCACATTAGTCCCTGCCCAAGTGGAGCTTACAATCTATATTCCCTACCACATGTACACGCACACACAGACATTCAATGACTGTTTCCCGATACAGTGTGCACATGCAACGAGTGTGCCGCCATGTGTGCTGTATAAGGTCAGGGGTGCCGCCATCTGTGCCGAATAATTCCTGGGGTGAGCCCAGTCTGCTGTATAATTCATGGGGTGCTGCCAAGTGTGTCATATCAGTCCAGGGGTGATGATAAGTGTGCCATCAGTCCAGTGTTTATGCCGCCCACTTGTGTAATTCGGCATAGTCATCCAGTTACCTCAGTGCAACCTTTTGGCCTAAAAACAACGTTCTGAGATGTGAGGTGTTCTGGATAGACTAGAAATGAGTTGAAAAATACAGATCCAAAACACGAAACATGAAACACTGAAGGGTGGTGTTTTGGAACAGATCCAGATCCAAAACACTGCCGGAGAAACAGATCCAAAACACGTTTCACCAGACACTAAAAACGGCCAGTGCACAACCCTAGTGCAAACTGGTCACAGCAAACAGTGACAAAGAACACGTCCTGGAGTGAAACATTGGCATATACTTTGGCTGTTTCAGAGGGATAGGGTCATTAGTTCGAAACAGGAAAAGTCGACATACATTGGTTTGACCACTGAAAGTCAACATGCAAAAGGTTGATTCATACTGTATTTGAGTTATTGTACTATAAATATAGGACAGCACGGATGGTGTAATGGTTAGAATTTCTTCCTTACAGCACCATTGAATCGATTCCCACCTGGTCTACACAGAGCGCCTTAAACGGTTTGCGTTATTATAGCCATGTCTCCTCCATATGTAATCAGCCGGCAGGGTAGGAGGATGTGAGGGAAAATGCGGAGGTCCGGGGGCATGCTGGAGTCTTGCCTGCCCCCCTGGGGGCCAGGAGGGGGCCCGATTTTCGGAAGACATCCAGCCATTGTGGGAGGGTAGGCTTGTATCATATGCATAAAACAATGCTAAATAAAAGTCAACACGGAAACCAAAATAGTCCTGTTACAATGTGGCAATTTTGACCTGATCGCTCATCAGGTCTGAGGTCCCTGAAGTTCAGGATTTGCGCATCCACTTATATTCACATGTACAAACCCTGGCCTGGAGCAAACACCTTCAGCAAGTTTCACATTTGTGCTGGCTTCCGTTCACTGTGGGGGCAGGCAGGGGGCAGCCAGGGTGTGGATGCAGGAGACAAAAACGGTGGGCGTGCCCATGAAAACGCTGGGCAGACACCTGCGAATGCAGGCGTGGTTATGCCAACGTGGAGAGGGTGGCTGATGTCACATGACGTTAGCACCCTCGTATTTGTCGGGAAGTGAACATTAGAAAAATCCAACCATGCTGACTTTTCTTAGCGAATCGCTCGGTAGGGGGGGGGGGGTTTCAGGCGTTTTGAGGGGGGTTGTTGACGACCACTTATTGTTTATGGACAGAAGAAATTGCATAGCCTTAACTCTATGTGCCTGCTTGAGTCTGATCAAGTGTATTTGTCTTACAGGAAGCTGTTATTTATTGCAAGGTGGGTGGGTGGGGGGGGGGGGGGGGGGGCACAATAGGTTATCAGATGAGGCCCACAGACCTGTGTCTTTGTTCCATACAGATGAAACCTGCTTTCCAAGGGCAATTAGTCCCTTTTGAGGTATAATTAACCTAGTTTCCTCCTGAAGCGTTACATGAGAGAAGTACTGTATGGATAGGCATACCTTAGAGATAACCCTTTCTTTGCCTATGCACTAATAGTTTCATACTGAAGGTAATCAGGGGAGGACGGTATAACCAGCAGATGAGCGGCTTTCCCGGCGATGTTGCGGGAGCGCGCAGCAGCGCTCACCGCTGGGTCATACACACTGGGCGGCTTTGCGCTGAAAGCCACTCAAACCTCTTGTTTTGAGCGACTTTCAGCTCAAAGTCGCTCAGTGTGTATGGGCCTTTACTGTTCTAAGAATCACAGCCACAAGACTTATCCTCCGCTTTGTAATAACACATCTTTCGCAGAGAAATGAAGCTGTAAAAACGACAGGCAAAATAGGTTAATTTGCTTAATTTGTCCAGGCAAATATCCAGTAGAATCTAACTGCAGGCACCCGAGATAAGAATGGTGTCATTTTGTAATTGTTAATTGATAATATAAATTAAAACAATGATATTTGCCTGGGGAAGTAGAAATTAAAACAGAGGGGGGTTGCAGGTGCACTATGCAATCATTACTGCTAACATGTATTCCTTTTATAATTAATTTCTGAGGATGTTAGCATACATTTGGCCAAATATATCTACCTGCTCACCACGTTAAGGTCTCCTCATTAGAGCAGGTCCCTAGCACTATGGGGTTCATGCCTGGGGCACAGGGCACCCCCAAGCCAGTCCAGCAAAACCACCCCAGGGCATCACATAAATAAAATATAGCTGTGAAGTGTAATAGAGTGTATAGTGTCATAGAATGTAGGGTATGTGTAAGCAACTAATAGTGATAAAGGGTGTGTCAAAAACAAAAACAAAAAATTGTGAAAAAATACATATAAATAAGACATACATAGAAAAATGATATGTTTATGTAAGTCTATGTGTAAAGTAGCGATGCCCTGGAGTGGTCCAGCCAGACAAGCCCAGGGGGGCCCAGCACCCAGACAATTACCCCAAGAAAACTGACATTTGTAAATTATTAGGACTTACTTGGAATTATGCCTTCATCACAGTTGTGCAGTCATTGCTAGTCCCTGCTTAAAAACATTTGAGGGTGGTGGGGGAGGGGTGCTAATCTAGGCAGAAGCAATCTCAGGCTTCAGGTGTGTACGGATACACAATATAGACTATGGACAAAGGGGGGGGGCCCTAGACTGCACACCCTGTAATGAGAGGTGCTACCTTGCTGAGATTTTTAGCTATATGCAAAACAGAGGGGGGTTGCAGGTGCACTATGCAATCATTACTGCTAACATGTATTCCTTTTATAATTAATTTCTGAGGATGTTAGCATACATTTGGCCAAATATATCTACCTGCTCACCACGTTAAGGTCTCCTCATTAGAGCAGGTCCCTAGCACTATGGGGTTCATGCCTGGGGCACAGGGCACCCCCAAGCCAGTCCAGCAAAACCACCCCAGGGCATCACATAAATAAAATATAGCTGTGAAGTGTAATAGAGTGTATAGTGTCATAGAATGTAGGGTATGTGTAAGCAACTAATAGTGATAAAGGGTGTGAAGGCATAATTCCAAGTAAGTCCTAATAATTTACAAATGTCAGTTTTCTTGGGGTAATTGTCTGGGTGCTGGGCCCCCCTGGGCTTGTCTGGCTGGACCACTCCAGGGCATCGCTACTTTACACATAGACTTACATAAACATATCATTTTTCTATGTATGTCTTATTTATATGTATTTTTTCACAATTTTTTGTTTTTGTTTTTGACACACCCTTTATCACTATTAGTTGCTTACACATACCCTACATTCTATGACACTATACACTCTATTACACTTCACAGCTATATTTTATTTATGTGATGCCCTGGGGTGGTTTTGCTGGACTGGCTTGGGGGTGCCCTGTGCCCCAGGCATGAACCCCATAGTGCTAGGGACCTGCTCTAATGAGGAGACCTTAACGTGGTGAGCAGGTAGATATATTTGGCCAAATGTATGCTAACATCCTCAGAAATTAATTATAAAAGGAATACATGTTAGCAGTAATGATTGCATAGTGCACCTGCAACCCCCCTCTGTTTTGCATATAGCTAAAAATCTCAGCAAGGTAGCACCTCTCATTACAGGGTGTGCAGTCTAGGGCCCCCCCCCTTTGTCTGAAGTAGAAATTAACCAAGCAAAGAGAGAGAGAGAGAGAGAGAGAGAGAGAGAGAGAGAGAGAGAGAGAGAGAGAGAGAGAGAGAGAGAGAGAGGGAGAGAGAGAGAACGAAGGAGAGAGAGAGAGCAAGAGAGAGAGAGAAAGAGAGAACGAAGAAGAGAGAAAGAGAGAGAACAAAGGTGAGAGAGAGCAAGAGAAAGAGAGAGAGATAAGAGGGAGAGAAAGAAGATGTAGATAGCCGAGAGACTGATGCTTTCATGTAGAAAAGACAGAGGATACCATCTTTGTTCTCCTCTATGAAGGGGGTATGGTCTGTATCAAGGAGAATGCAGCTTAAGTCCTGTAGAGTTTGCCTTCAGAGAGTTACCAGAGAAAGATAAAGAAGCAACACTGCTACATGAAGCAGCTTTGAAGTAGACAATGAGATGCACTGATTTTATTTTGAATTACAAATAATGCAAATGATCTATTATTATATTGAACAGTTATGTATAAAGCACCAGATTGCTGGATAACTGGGGTAACTAATGGTTACATATCTGATACACATCTATATGTAGGTCATTCGCTGATGCTTACACTGCAGGTAGATGTTAGGTTATATCCCTGATCGGCTTTGATGGGTTTCACTGTTTCCATACAACTCTATGGATGCAGCAAATATAAACTGTTAGGGGACAGATGTACTAAGCCTGAAACGTGATAAAATGGTGATAAACAGCCAGCCAATCAGCTCCTACCTGCCATGTTACAGGATGTGTTTGAAAAATTATAGGTACGAGATGATTGGTTGGTGGTTTATCACTGTCCATTTTATCACTTTTCAAGGCTGAGTACATCTCACCATTTGTGATAAAAAGGGCTTTTCTGTCCGTCACAACGGTATTTCTCCAAAATGTAATGGTATCTTAGGGGTTTATTCAATAAGGTGTGATAGTGTGATATCTGCGAGTAAGGGATGCGATGCTGCATGTCGCTATGAGGTTAGCTCTGGGCTTGCTGATTTATGTTTTACAAACTCATGGGGCTTAGTCCAAAGATCAATGAGTCTAGGGCAAGATAGGGCCATCAGGAGGACAAGTTCAGATGGCATTCCTAGCATTGCTATGCCAGTACAATGGCAACTCACCCACATTGTATATCATTGAATCAACCCCTTAGTATGGTGTTATTATAATGAAAGAAGTTCGAAAAAAATACTTATTGAATAAATAATAAAAATTCCAAGAGGTCACTTGAAAATAAATAGGGATATTGCCCAATCTCCCAGTTAATCCATGTTTAGTAATTATATAACTTACACTACTCTTATTACATTATACAGGTTGAGTATCCCTTATCCAAAAATGTGTTATCCAAATTATTCTGAAAACCATACATTCCAGAAAATGAAAAAGAAAAAAATATTTCTAACAGCACTACTGGGTACATCAGTAACAGCACTATTGGAGACATGATATGTAACTGGCACTACTGAGGACATGATATGTAACTGGCACTACTGGAGACATGATATGTAACTGACACTACTAGAGACATGATATGTAACTGGCACTACTGGGGACATGATATGTAACTGACACTACTGGAGACATGACATGTAACTGGCACTACTGAGGACATGACATGTAACTGGCACTACTGCGGACATGATATGTAACTGGCACTACTGGGAACATGATATGTAACTGGCACTACTGAGGACATGACATGTAACTGGCACTACTTGGAACATGATTTGTAACTGGCGCTACTGGGGACATGCTATGTAACTGGCACTACTGAGGACATGATATGTAACTGGCACTACTGAGGACATGATATGTAACTGGCACTACTGAGGACATGATATGTAACTGGCACTACTGGAGACATGATATGTAACTGGCACTACTGAGGACATGATATGTAACTGGCACTACTGGAGACATGATATGTAACTGACACTACTAGAGACATGATATGTAACTGGCACTACTGGGGACATGATATGTAACTGACACTACTGGAGACATGATATGTAACTGGCACTACTGAGGACATGACATGTAACTGGCACTACTGAGGACATGACATGTGACTGGCACTACTGCGGACATGATATGTAACTGGCACTACTGGGAACATGATATGTAACTGGCACTACTGAGGACATGACATGTAACTGGCACTACTGGGGACATGATTTGTAACTGGCACTACTGAGGATATGACATGTAACTGGCACTACTGGGAACATGATATGTAACTGGCACTACTGAGGACATGATATGTAACTGGCACTACTGAGGACATGATATGTAACTGGCACTACTGAGGACATGATATGTAACTGGCACTACTGGAGACATGATATGTAACTGGCACTACTGAGAACATGATATGTAACTGGCACTACTGGAGACATGATATGTAACTGACACTACTAGAGACATGATATGTAACTGGCACTACTGGGGACATGATATGTAACTGACACTACTGGAGACATGATATGTAACTGGCACTACTGAGGACATGACATGTAACTGGCACTACTGAGGACATGACATGTGACTGGCACTACTGCGGACATGATATGTAACTGGCACTACTGGGAACATGATATGTAACTGGCACTACTGAGGACATGACATGTAACTGGCACTACTGGGGACATGATATGTAACTGGCACTACTGAGGACATGACATGTAACTAGCACTACTGGGAACATGATATGTAACTGGCACTAAATATGTGCAAAAAAAGATTGCTTGGCATTCGCCTGAGATAGTTCACAAACTTTGTTTCATGTTTTGAAACTTTGTTTCATGCACAAATACAATGTATTTGTGTGTATTCCATGTGTTTGTACAACATAAATGCAAGATACCTCAAGATACATCATTGAAATATAAAAATATTCTGAAATACGGAATAATCCGTAATCCAAGCATTTTGGATATGGGATACTCAACCTGTATTACATTTGTTTTATATTTAAACAATTTCTTTCCATTTCTTAAAAGGTGTTGACTTTTAAAAAAGGTTTTATAAAGTGAAAATGAAAAACGCAGATCTCAGAATATATCCTATTGCACATGTGCTCAGAGACAGAGGGGGGGGGGGGGGGGTATTCAATCCCCAGTCCGACTGTCGGGAAAGTTTTCGACCCGTTCCAACTGTAACTCCACAGTCAGTATACAATGTTCCGGCTGCTGAGTGTTGTAATGATAATTTATTATTGGAAGCGGTAGCTAAATTGGCAGAATCTGCCGCAAATTCTACAATTAGTAGCCACTTCCGACAATTCAGAACACACGAATGCCCGAGTGCCCGAACACCCGAGCACACCCAAGCCCCCTCCCCTCCGAGCGGCTCTGAACTTCCCTGAGCATCCGCAAACAGCCGAAGCCGGCAGCAGCGGCTGCAGCTTGAGTGGTGATTATTTCTGGGGCAGGTCAAACCTGCCCTGGTACGGTAGGTTTGACCAGCCCCAGGAAAATCCATCATTCAAAGGGTTAATATTCTCAATGGAGGAGTTTTTTTAAATATTCGAAAGAGAAGTGTTCTAAATGTTATTCTACAGACTAGAAAAATGACAGAAGCTGATTGGTTGGTGGTTTATCTCCCCCACTTTGAGGCTGGATGGTTCCATCAATCAATGGAAGGTTCACCAGCCAGATAAGAAATGGAAAGCTGATGAGGCGGCTAGATTGGCAATACACATTATCGGTATATTTATTACGGTTCAGTGACAGTCTATGAAATGTACCAGCATAAGCTATGTCTAGTCTGAAGGATCTGAAGAATAAAGATATTTGTGACGCTAGACTGGACACAAGGGGGCTAATTCAGATGCGGTTGGAGTAGGTATCACTTCAGCAGTGATCAGTGGTGGAACTTGTGGGTGGTGAGCCCAAGTGCAAAAATATAATTTGGGCCCCCTTCTCCACTACAACCTAAGTTCCCAATATGCACCCTGGCAGAGGGTGACAGGGAGAAGCAGAGGGCGACAGGGAGAGGCAGGAGGAAGCAGAAGGTGACAGGGAAAAGAAGTGGGCCCCTTAGTCCTCAGGGCCCCTGGTGCACTGCACCTACTGCACCTAAGGTAATTTCGCTTCTAGCAGTGATTGTAGCTGTTTGTAAATGCAGCAGGTGGCATCTATCACAAGTAGCCACCTCCTGCTGTAGTTGGATGCAGCACTGGATCACGACGACTCCATCAATACCTTGCAGCACTCGTAAAGACCAACATCGGGACACTCTGCGTGAACATCTGAATAGCATTGGGTTACTAATGGCTGGGGATTTCATTTGGCAGGGGTCAGAAGATGCCAATACTGGCCTCTGGTTTGGGAATACCTCCTGTCATCGCCCCCTCCTTCCGCACGAACAGCTACATTCTCTCAATAAGGCTGCAGCTAATGGGGCACTGCATCCAAAGTCCCAGGACCGTTCCAGACATGTGCAGTGCGGGTTCTGTGCAGACCCAGAATCAAACACCATCAGAGATGAATTAGATCCATAGTTATATCTATACTTTTATGCTTTATGAAAATAAGATATCCTGCAACTCATTTGTCTGCATTTTATATTGTCATACAAATCAGGGCAGCTCCTCTTATTGCATTTGATGCCAGCAGAACACACCACCACTTGTGTCCTAACTTTCCCAGCCCCCTAAAATCTTGGTTTTAAATGTTGTTTTCCCACACAAAACCAGTTGTAGACATTCTCATTGAAAACTTGTACCAAACTCATCTAGGAGACCAAGAACACCAATCCAGCCATTTAAACACCTACTGCTCCTCTAAAAAAAATGTGATAATCTCATAGTATGAAACCGCATCACTTTGTGAGACTCAGTGATGTAATATAAAGGGACGGTATCCAAAAATATTTCCGAGATGTAGCAGCCACGGCCAGTTTCTTTCATTTGTAATTGATTGTGACAAGATGCCGCGGGGCTCTTCATGAGATGTATGGTTAATTGGTTATCTAAACATTTGGTTATCAGCGCATCTGCCCAGCATACCTAGTAATCAGCACTGAAGGAAAAGGGGGCACGCTTTACTCCAACATGCCATTGATCTACAAAGGTAGAAGTATGTGAGCGGCGTTCTGATGAGAGAAGGGCCATGTAAGGAGAATAGATCTTCACATCACGATTTGCATTAGATTAATCCGTAAGTAGCAGAACAGGGGCACGGGGGCAGAGCTATCTTAGAACAAAGATGATCAAAGTATGTGTGAAGTGTACATTGGAATGTATAATTTGCAGAATTCTGACATTGTCTTGATGATACCCTCCCTCAATGTCACTGAGGAAAGGGATTACTTCTGCTGGAGAACTGTTGTTTTAAAGGAGAAAGGAAAGAGGGCTGGGACGATGCTTTGTGACCTGCAGAGACGGGCTTGAACGCTACATCAAAAAGCATCAAACAGCGGAGAAAAAAAAATCAGGCCTCAAACTGGCTTTGGAAAATTACCATCCTTTCAATCTTTCAGTGATGTTTCGATACCTTTCCAAGCTGTAAGCAGAGCTCGTTCCCCCTCCGATGACTGTTACTGGAATGCAACCATATCATTAAATGCACTTAGATTTACTTCTCTGTGTGGTGGCAAACAATGAGCCTAGAGGAACATTTTGACTTGTGCAGGTACATTGCTGACATTCATTCATGTCAATGAAAGGAACGTTAAAGAGCAAGTAAAGTCAGTATTTGACATTAACATAAATCAAAGACTGTGTATTACTGCGCTGGATAACAAAAATGAAATCACAGGAGTGTTGCGCATAATTGACAGGTTGACATAGGAATGGCTTGAGTACATGGTTCACTCAAAACGGTGCGGGGACTGCTCAACTCTGCTGACCTCTATCAGGTTCCAGTTAGACGCTGTCCTAATAATGTTGGAAGGGATTCACCTGTCTATAATAGGGTGCAGAGGGAAGCATTTTACTGTAATGGAGCGGCAGTGGAATATTTACTGTCAAAATACTGGGGATATATGAATGGTACTCCCAAGAGGTTTTTGGAGGATTGGTAGAGTGCTACCATTATTTTAAGCCAAGTAAGTGAGGGATTAAGAAAGTGGATATTTGGGGAGTTGGTGGGATACATTGAAGGTCCCATGAAGGTAATGGGAATATAAATAAATACTGTATATTGATGCTGGGTGTACTTGGTGGCATAGTGCAGTGGGTGGTACTGTGGGGCATAATATTAACAGTAGGGGTATAGTGTGGCAGAGTGGGTGCACTGCGGGCATATTTATACTGGGGGAAGTGGTATAAGGGCACAGGATTGCATCATGTCATTTTATTGGTCGGTGACCCCACAAATTACTGTAGTTGTCCTTGGACCACCACAAAATGTAGGACGTTATTCAGACTTGATCGCACAGCTGTGAATTTAGAGGCCAGGCGACAATCGAATGTCTACGTACGTGTATGACTCATAGGCCACCCTGTGATGAAATCCTGCTTCGTTATTTTTTATCACTGGCCGTACGCAAGTTAATTGACAGAAAAACGGCATTTGGGGATGGTAAATGGACATTTTCTGGGAGTTTCAGGGAAAACACATTCACACCCAGGCATTGAGGGGAAGTCATGTGATGTCAGCTCGGAACCCAAACAGCCTGTTTATATCACACCCAAGTAAGTAAGTCCTGAGCTACACACAGACTTCACACACTGGAGAAATCATTCGGCGGTGAGTGGCTTCCGTATGGATTTTCTGCTTATGGCCAATCATGGTAATTATGGTAATTTTCACGAGCCTTGCACAGTGCAGGATTTCACTCTGGCTGTTCATGATAACCTGATCGCAGGCAGGGCTCTGCAAATTTGCAGCCCATCCAGTCCTCAGTGGTACAGTGACAATTAGCTGTAAGATAAGCTTACTTCTGTTTGTTAAATCATTTGAAACTAAAAGTAAACTTACTGTACTAACAGAAAGTATAAAACTAATGTTTAAAGTACTAAGGATAGTTATTTATAATACCACACCCACCTTTCATTGTATAACAATTATAACAATTGTAACAATAACAATGGTATCACAATGAATTTTAAAAAGTATAATTTTAGTCTCTTTTCCCAACAATAAATATACGTAATTCTTAGAACATAAACAGCCAAAAGGAATTTTGATGATCTTTACAACATCTATCGCTGGGCCATAAACTGTAGCTGACTGGTAACCTGAACGCATACTGTATATCTCTGCATAAGCCTTCCTAGCAGAGCCGGATTAAGCCTTCGGGGGGGCCCAGGGCACTTTAGATATTTCATATATATAAAATACCACATGAAAAGCCTCTGTCTGCCCCTCTGTACTTTACTCCCTTACTCTGTAGGAGCCCTGACAGGCTCAGCCCTGCCTCTGATTAAAAACCCTCCCATGACAAGGCAGCTGCTGCTGCTGCTATCCTTCATGGGCCTGAGAAGCATGTAATGAGCTCCACCAAGCAGAGCTCAGCACAAGCCTCTCAGCCTCTGACCTCTCGTAGAAAAGTGTTGTGGGACTTAGTCCTAGCCAGGGGACTAGAGCCAGGTCTCAGTATTCACAAACTTCCTATGCAAGACAAAATAGCTCATTCCGCTCATTATGTTTAGAAAAAAAGAGTATATAATGTCTATTGTCATGCTAGGAGGGGAAGTCAGCCAATGAAGCAATATAGATAACTTTTGATTAACTTATTCAAATGCACAGGTGAATAGAGTTGCCCCCTTGGGAAGAGTAGCCCAGCATCAGATGAATCCATTGCCTCCCAGTTATGCCTCTGCATTAGAGGCAGACCTGAATGTTAGAGATGACATTGCAACTTTTCCCCAAAGAAGTGCAAGGAAAGACTTCCAATGCCCCCAGAATGCAGTGTGCGGTTTGAGAGCAGCACATTGTATCAGTGTTGAATGTACAGAATTAATTCCCCCAAGAGTATGACCCATTTCTAGTGTCTATGACTGGTACACTTAACAGTGCTGTAGAATATCAAGGACTTACAGTAACTCATGACCCGGCCCTGGTCTACAGTAAATGATGACACTTTACACTATGGTCATGCAGAACAATAATTACAAGCTGGGTAGTAGACATTGAACTCTTCTTGTGTTATTAATAGGGCAGTAACATAACAGAAACAGGAAACACATTTTTATTTTTAGAAAATGTGCCAACCGTAAGAAGATCCTGGCCTGATGTAATCTCATATGAAATAATATTGCCTGTTTCATCAATAGATGCTTTTGTGTTGATAAAATATAACTGACATCTGTCAACGTAAATCTTTATAACTGTCCTCTCAATGGAGCTTTGAAGAACCAAATATCTTTCTCAGTGGGGAAAACCATTTTGTTAGTTAAATCAATACTAATAAGAAAGTAGAATATCAAATTACTAGAAAGCAGGAGCATTATTGCAACACCCCCTGCGTTCCTGAAATTGCAGCCTGTAAGTCCACAAAGAGCAATGGCATCACCAGTTCCTAGAACAATGATTGGTTGCCTTTCTACGAATATTGGTCTGGTCCTCAGAAGACTGTCAGGAAACTCCATAAGCCTAAAGGGGTTTAACCCTAAGGTTGAGCTGGCCTTTGTGATAAGATCAAGGACATGAGTGTTTATTTTAGTTGTGGTCCAATAGTAGTTTAGGTTAGTGTAGGACTTATGGGCCAGAGATTTGTGCCAGAAATTCATAATGGGAGATTCATCATGAGAGATTTCAAATCTCTCAGTATAAATAATGGGTTGGAATAAAGCCCGGGGGAGTGTCATATAACACATGTCACTGTCATTGTGACATGTAAACATTGGTGCAATAGTGTCCCTTGCTGCATATGCAAACCCGACACACTGCAGACCAGCTAAGATGATTTACAGCTGTTGCAATTGAGGCTGGTATATGACATGAAAGGATAAGGGGCCACAGAATTGTGCTTTATGTAGAGAAGAGTGCACAGGCTGGTGCATTGATGGTGAATGGAGAACATAACTAGCCAATAATGTACTTACACTGCCAGTTTTATTTTCACAGCGATATTCTTTTGGGACTATGTAAAAACCGGACCCGGACTAGACTCTGGACCGCCGGACAGGACATCAAAATCTGCTGTAGGGTCCGGTCCGGGGGGTGTCCCGTCCGGGGGGTTTCTTGTCCGGGGGGTTCCCTGTGATAGCTATCATCAGGGACATGGGGAAGGGGAGATTACAGCCTCCCCGTGTGGTCCGGACCATCCGGTTTTTGCTACATGCCCAGACCATACAGAGAGACTTTATTCTACCCCTCCTCCTCTACCTGGTGACAGGTGTCACAGGCAGCCCCCCGGACAGGACACCCCTGGACAGGACACCCCCCGGACCGGACGCTATAAGCTCCAAAATGCAGAGTTTGATATCTGGTCTGGCGGTCCGGGGGTTTTGTCCTGGTCCGGTTTTTACCCATACCCTATTCTTTTCAATTTAGCTGAGATCCCCCAATATTTTTATATATGTCAGAACATTCTTCATTTGCAGCCCACAAAAAGGCTCAAAGCCCGCCCACTTTGCAGAATGCAAATTTCATGATGACCCTACTTGCAAAATAATTTTCTCACAAACAAAACATTTCTCATGGCACACAATTTACAGAATTTACCTGCACTTCATCTCCCACCCCCTGGTGCCAGTGCTTAATCAGCAGAGTGCCCCGCAGCAGCGCCCCATGTCCCGGGACAGCCGTGCACTGCCCGTTGAGCGCTCTTCTGGCTCACCTGGAGCACAGGAGCCATCACTGCCCATGGTCCACTCCTCAAACTGGTCACTCATCCGCTGAGGCTTGGGCGCTGAGACGGAGTGCAGGCAGTGCCGAGCTCCATGCACTCAAACGCCAGTATGAGCCGGCTCTGGCGTCTCTAGGGGCGGCGTCATGGGAGCTCAGGGCAGCTGAATACTCAGGCCACCACACACGCTGAAATGCGTGGGCCTTCTGAGCGAAAATCAGGTCCGTTTTGTATCGTGGTCCCGCGGGGCCACGCATCTGTGCTGCTGTGTGGTCTACACACACACAGCGATAGTAAGCCACTTTCTGAGCGATTATGTAAAATTGCTCAGAAAGTGGCTAAATATCGCTCTGTGTGTAGGGCCCTTTAGGCCAGAAGAGGTTTTTTTTAGCTGTTACCAGACTGAGGCCACTTTTATCTGATTAATCCCAACCATCTCTCACTCTGGGGGTTATGCTGGTTCACTACTTCTGGCAAATTTCTTCTTAAATGGACAAAACATGTGCCTTGCAGGGGGTCAGATGTAAAATGTACAGAGATAATTAGATTTGGGTGAGTGTTTTTATTTCTGTGCAGGGTAAATACTGACTGCTTTATTTTTACACTGCAATATAGATCTCACTTTGAAGTAAAACCCCACCCAGATCTAATTCTCTCTGCACAAGTAACATCTACCCCACCTGCAGTGCACATGGTTTTGTCCATCAAAGAAGGAATTTGCCAGAAGGAGTGAACCAGAATAACCCCCTATTTTGTGTCATCTTGTGGTTGTTATTAGTGGACATTATAGTGCCTAGCTGTATATTCTTCTGAACAGTAAGGTTTTTGCTAATTCCAGGGGGTCATTAACATCACCCTGCTGGGTAGGTCTTCATTTAAGACATGATATAAAGTCATAGGCAGAGACCATTTTGATAGGCCAGGGGCAGAACACTGCCTCATTTTATACTTGAGATCACTTATACCACTTTCAGACAGAAAAACCTTTAAATCCCAGCTTTTACATGGCATTCGAGTGCCGGGTCATTTTGCAGTTCCCAGACTGACACCCACCCCCCTTTCACACAGGAAAGCAAATTACCGGTTCAAGCCTCTACTGTGTGAAATGGTCAACCCGGGTCAAACTCTGGTCGAAATTTCCAGGTCTTCGACCCTGGTAAATACCTTGGGGGAAGACCCAGGAATTTGATGATGTTAGATGTCCGTCCACACCACCTGTTGTTCTATTCAGGTTGCCCCATAAGGCTTCTCCCGCAATGGAGAAGCCAAAAGTAGGTAAGTATGCACCCTACTGCTTAAGTACTGGGCTGTTTGTTGTGTCAGGGCACCTGTTGGTGTGCACTTTTGCACCCTAGTCTGTTCTTGTTCTTTCTACCCCTCTTTTTCATGTAAATATATATATATATATATATATATATATATATATACATACATATATACAATGGTGTAGAGGCGGCACTCCAAACTTAAAGGTGGATGGTAGGAAGCTTCATCAATGAAGCGGTGCCCTCCGTGTAAATGACAGAATGTTCTGTCACTGATGTAGGGATCTTGGGGGACGGTGGCACTCGCATAAAAAACACAGGAGACACTTCTTCTCACTAACGTTTCGGAGCACAGCTGCTCCTTTATCAAAGTGCAAAGTTTGCTTTGCACTTTGATAAAGGAGCAGCTGTGCTCCGAAACGTTAGCGAGAAGAAGTGTCTCCTGTGTTTTTTATGCGAGTGCCGCCATCCCCCAAGATCCCTATATATATATATATCTCTATCTCTATCTCTATCTCTATCTATCTCTTTAGGTGATGGCCTGGCACTCCCCCAGCTGGGTTCAGCTACCCTGGTGCCCTCCAGAATAGATGGGTAGGGAGATGAAATAAGGCGTTGAAAGAAAACCCGTCTGAGTGCTGCCTTATTTCGTCTCTCTCTCTCTCTCTCTCTATATATATATATATATATATATATATATATATATATATATATATATATATATATATATGTTGAAAACAATGCGAGTCTTTCATAAAAAAAAGAAATAAAAGAAACAATTTAAATGACTCAGAAGAAATGTACAATACAGGTAAAGAAACAAAGTTGATGCTGTATAAAAAATATGCGCCTACATTATAATAATCAAAGAACAAATCTAATTCCTATCCAGTACAGTACAGTATGTATTCAGCTGTTGCATGCAGTCAGCACTGTCATTACAATGTTGGTGACAAATGAGAGCCATTAAGCCCTGGTCAGTAGGGACTAAAACATTACTTTAGAAGTGCTGGTCTATGAGTCATTTATATATTTTTTTTAAACCCGTAGAAGTCAGAGATAGATGGCAGCACGATAAAAGCAAAAATATGGATTCATTCAATTTCATATTTTGATTTTATTCTATGAACAACTGAGATTTTTTGTTTTTATTTCTGTTATTTAAAAAGATAAAACTATACATATCGGAATAAATCACTGAAATGACTTGAAAATGCAAAAAAAAATAAAAAGATACAGTAGCTTATTATAAGATATAGGGGTATATTCAATTAGAATTGGAAACTGCCGTTTGTTGAAAAATGGTAGTTTCCTACTTTTTTTTTAGATGAATCCATGAACCGACTTATTCAATTTATGTGAATAGCCGCCAATCCACGTGCTTTTGTCGAAAACTGGCCAAATTCGACAGATTTTTTCCCGTTTCCAACAATCTCAATCCGATTTAAAAAAAGTCAGATTGAGGAGATGATGCAGGTTCGACGGTGCCGAGTAAGCAACTGCAACTCACCTGGTGCCGTCCGTCTGACGTCCTCCCGCCTCCGGTCGTTCTCCCGGTTCCGGTGCCGTGTGACAGTCTGATTTGGCCGCATTGAATAGGTATTGTCAGATCTATTCCTACAAATGCCTGTCGGAATGGATCCGACTCTAATTGTATATACCCCGTAGTATGACTTTGAATCATTTATAACTAAAAACATGCAAAAGTTAAAAAAAATAACTATATAACATTAACATACAGTTATTTATTTACGGTTTCTTATATATTATTTATGAGTCCTTTTTGTTAATAGCACAGTGTTAGGTATTTTGATTAAGGAGTCTATATATGAATCAAACATAAGCCTTTTCTGCAGCATTTGGGCTGTTGAAATTGCCTCTCAATATTTATAAAATGCTAAAGAGGGTAGAAATCACTGATTTACTTGTGTATCCTTCATCAAATCACTCCATCACTTCATCAAATTATGAAAGGGACTTTTTTTTTGGCAGCTCAGGCTTTTTTTTTTTGTACATTGATCAAAATCATCATGAATGTTTTGCTTGATGAACGGACTTGTGCATGCACAAGGAATAAAGAATATATTAATGGGGGTTTGGTGGGGGGCCATGTTGGTATTAAACCTACCTACCCATAGAGTTAGGTTTATGCAGAACCTTTACAACTGGTGCAAAACTGCTAAGTACAGTCGGACTTGAGGGTAAAGTTCTTTAATAAGTAGGCCCCACAATGTCCTGATATCTAAGCAAAAATTCAAATAGAAACTTATTTATTTATTTTTTCAGTGCAAACCAGAAAATGAAAGCAAACATCTAATTGGTTCCCATGGGAAACACAACCCTCATGTGGGCAATTTCCAATTTCTTAGCTACCTCCAATTTATACATCTAGACCTTTTTCTGGTTCACTCGCAAAGGGAAAATACTGACTGCTTTAATTTTACGCTGCAATATAGCTCTCACTTTGAGGTAACACCATAGCTGCTTACCCTCCTGCATCCTGCAGGAGACTCCCTGATATCTCCCTCTCTCCCTCATTAGTCTAACAATCTCCCTCATTTCACCTAGCCCACGTTACACTGTTACATTTTTTGGTAAAACAGGATTGATTGAGAGATAGATACAGTTACATTGAATCATCAGCACCATTTCCCAGCACTTTACCAAGTATAGTACCTACATTTGGATATAAGTCATTTTAAAAGATTACTCTCAGATGTAGCAGTACGCACCCATGCCTCTAGGTGCCACGTTCACAATCTATTTTCACAATCTCCCCATATATGGAACTAGACACGCCCTTTGCGAGGAGCATGACACGACCCCTCAATGGGGCATTGTGCAAAATTCTACTACCAACTATAATATCCCTGAAACTAGTTTTCAAAAGTAGGCAAGTATGAGTAACACCCCACCCAAATCTTATTCTATCTACACAAGTTACATCTGCCCCACCTGCAGTGCACATGGTTTTGTCCATTTGAGAAGGATTTTGCCTTCGTGAGTGAACCTGAATAAGGGCCCTAGAACCTTGATGATCTACAATATCAAGGATATTTCGCCCTACATTGCTTTAGCAATAATATGACAATTGTTTGTTTTCTATTCTTCCTAGTGATTCTGTTGTATCGGCTGATGTAACTTGTGCAGAGAGAATTAGATTTGGGTGGGGTTTTACTTCAAAGTGAGATCTAAGTAAGTAAGTATATGGCAGTGTACAACTAAAGCAGTCAGTATTTTCCCTGCACAGAAACAAAATAGCTCACCCAAATCTACTGTAAATCTCTCTGCACATATTACATCTGCCCCCCCCCCCTGTAGTGCACATGGTTTTGTCCATTCGAGAAGGAATTTGCCTTTGCGAGTGAACCAGAATAAGGGCCCTACCCCTTAGATCCCTGCTATTGCTAAAAGGAGGTGTCAATCTCCTGTAGGCAACTCCTGCTTAGAACTTTCATTCGGCAGAATTCCACGGCTACTTCCTTGCATCTATGCAATCCCATACAAACATGAGCTGGACCCTAAGTGCAACAACACAGCTGCAGGAAAACAGAACATTTCTATTATAACAGCCATTGTTGTTTCAGGCGTAACATCAAATTGTGCAAAAAAAACAATGATAAAATAATAGCCATTAATTTTCTTGCTAGATGGTCTGTGCCAAATAACAGTTGATCTCACCAAAGCGTAATAACAATTTAGACACAATAGCCTGCAACAGAATCAACACAAGAGTGCCCAAGAATGAATACGTCTGCAAACTCTAAAATGATGACATTAACTCTGCAGCCTTGGTTAATGAACTGTTCTTATTTATTTATTTCTATATACCCATTTAAAAGGTTTGTGCGCCAAACTCCATTGCTAATGAAAGGACCGCATGCAATGGGAAATATAATTGCAACCTTTATTTCTTTTAAACTGTGAATCATAATGTGCTTTGGTAGATAATGGGATGTTTTACTGAGTCTCTACTTGTAAAATGCATACAGTGTATTACAGGGTGATCTGACCTCAGGCTTGTTTTCCTTTCTCCTCTTCCAGTTTGCTCACAGTTTGCCAAGGGAGTGTATGCCATATTCGGGTTCTACGACCGGAAGACAGTCAACATGCTGACTTCGTTTTGCGGTGCTCTTCATGTTTGCTTCATTACCCCCAGCTTCCCCGTAGCCACTTCAAATCAGTTTGTCCTACAGCTGAGGCCGGAACTTCAAGACGCTCTAATTAGTGTTATTGAGTATTACAAGTGGAAAAAGTTTGTGTACATCTATGATGCAGACCGAGGTAAGATGGATCAACCTACATTACGTTCTAGATTGCTTACAGGTCATGGCCAAGACATGAGATTTGTGTACATGCAGGGCCGGCGCCACCACTAGGCAGCCAATCAGGTGAGCGGCTCCCTCTCTCTCACCAGCCCCCCCTTGTGCCGGCTCTGTGTACATGACTGAAACTACTCATAACATATTATATTCTATTATACAGTACTTATGTTGCTGTGTTCTTAGAGTAGTGTTGGGCATTTCATTGCTGTTTAGATGTTTGCCACTATTAATTAAGATTAATTAAGATTAAATCTGAATTAATTTCTAAAAATGTAGGGCGGTGGGCAGGGGGATTCGCGGATGGGAACGCCCAGCATTTCATGGGTGTTCCCATGAATATGCTGGGCATTCCCATGGAAATTTTCTGATGACACAGGTGCGGGGAGTGGGCAGCTGACGTCAGCAGATGGCAGCTGCCCACCCGCTTCATGCAGAGACACCACAGAGGTGTCTCAGATCTGCGAGCGCTGGATAAATCATTCGATGGTCGCTGACCATCGAATGATTTCTCCCCTGCACCCGAGGCTGTGAATGGATGATTATGCAAATTATCCATTTGCAGCCATGCAGGGAATCGTGGATGCGAGGGGGGGGGGGGGTGGTACGGCTTTGCAGGCGGGCGGCGCGGCATCTGGGGGACTCGCAAGGCTGCTAAATTCGCATCCTTGCTAGTCAACCAGAATGAGGACCAAAGTTTTAAAGTATCCGTAGTTGACGTAACCCATTATGACCCCCTCTACAGACAATATAAAGAAATGCATTTTGTAGGCCAGTGGTCCCCAAATTTCTTGAATCATGGGGCCTCAAAGTTTCTTATTGACAAATAAAAAAAAAAAAAAAATATATATATATATATATATATATATATACTAGGTGATTCATCGCGCCCTACGGGCGCTCTTCACACCGTCGTAAGGGGCTGCGCCCCCTTAATTTGTGAACGTTTGTATATGAGAAATATGGTTAGAATTGTATGAAAGATGCCCTGTATTGCAACTTAGGTGTCCGCGAATCGCGGGAGGGGGGGTCGCGGAGGGTGCCGCGAATTGCAGGAGGGGGGGTCGCGGGGGGCGCCGCGAATTGCAGGAGGGGGGGTTGTGGGGGGGTGGATGCTGCGAATCGCGGGAGGGGAGGGATTGCAGAGAATCGCGGGAGGGGGGTCGCGGGGTGGGTTGCCGCAAATCGCGGGAGGGGGGTTACGGGGGCTGCGGCGAATCATGGTAGGGGGGGGTCACGGGGGGTGTGCCGTGAATCACGGGAGGGGGGGTCACGGGGTGGGGTGCCGAGAATCGCGGGGGAGGTGTGTGTGTGTGTGCCGTGAATCGCGGGAGTGGGGGTGGTGGGGGGGGTGTGACGCGAATCGCCACAAGAAAAAATCAAGACAGAAAGGTCAACACATGTAAATGTTGACATAAGTGTGGCACTTCATTGGTGTCCATGTCGACACATGGGAATGAATATGAAAATATTCAAAAAATTAAAAAAAAAACTTCAAAAACTCATGTCAACCTTTTTCATTGTCGACCATAGCCATGTCAGTGTTTTCCATGTGCAATTTAATTCTGGAGCTGCCGCGAATCACGGGGGGTGCCGCGAATTGCGGGAGGGGGGGGGGGTCGCGGGGTTGGGTGCCGCGAATCGCGGGAGGGCGGGGTTCACAGGGGTTCCGGTGGGGGGTTGCCGCGAATTGCGGGAGGTGGGGGGTCACGGGGGGTGCCGCGAATCGCGGGAGGGGGGGTTGCGGGGGGTGTGACGCGAATCGCCACAAGAAAAAATCAACACAGAAAGGTCAACACATGTAAATGTTGACATAAGTGTGCCACTTCATCGGTGTCCATGTTGACACATGACAATGAATATGAAAACATTCAAAAAATGAAATAAATCTTCAAAAACTCATGTCAACCTTTTTCATTGTCGACCATAGCCGTGCCAGTGTTTTGCATGTGCCATTTAATCCTGGGGCTGCCGCGATTTGCGGGAGGGGGGGGGGTTGCGGGGGGTGGGTGCCGCGAATCGCGGGAGAGCGGGGTTCATGGGGGTTCCGGTGGGGGGTTGCCGCGAATTGCGGGAGGGGGGGGGTGCCGCGAATCGCCGGAGGGGGGGTTGCGGGGGGTGTGACGCGAATCGCCACAAGAAAAAAATCAACACAGAAAGGTCAACACATGTAAATGTTGACATAAGTGTGGCACTTCATTGGTGTCCATGTCGACACATGAGAATGAATATGAAAATATAAAAAAAATTACAAAAAAACTTAAAAAACTCATGTCAACCTTTTTCATTGTCGACCATAGCCATGTCAGTGTTTTCCATGTGCAATTTAATTCTGGAGCTCCCGCGAATCACGGGGGGGGTGCCGTGAATTTCGGGAGGGGGGGTCGCGGGGGTGGGTGCCGCGAATCGCGGGAGGGCGGGGTTCACAGGGGTTCCGGTGGGGGGTTGCCGCGAATTGCGGGAGGTGGGGGGTCACGGGGGGTGCCGCGAATCGCGGGAGGGGGGGTTGCGGGGGGGGGGTGACGCGAATCGCCACAAGAAAAAATCAACACAGAAAGGTCAACACATGTAAATGTTGACATAAGTGTGCCACTTCATTGGTGTCCATGTCGACACATGACAATGAATATGAAAAAATTACAAAAATTAAAAATAAATCTTCAAAAACTCATGTCAACCTTTTTCATTGTCGACCATAGCCATGTCAGTGTTTTGCATGTGCCATTTAATCCTGGGGCTGCTGCGAATTGCGGGGGGAGGGGTGCCGCGAATCGCGGGAGGGGGGTCGCAGGGGGGGTGCCGCCAATCGTGCAAGGGGGGGTCGCGGGGGGGTTCTTTTTGCGCGAATCGCGGGAGGGAGGTCGCGGGGGGGGGGTTCCGCGAATCGGGGGGGGGGTCACGGGGGAGGGTTTGCCGCGATTCGCGGGAGGGGGGGGGTCGCGGGGTGGTGGTTATGCCGCGAATTGCGGGAGGGGTCGTGGGGGGGTTCTTTTTGCAGCGAATCGCGGGAGGGGGGGTCGCGGGGGTGTTTTTGCTGCGAATCGCGGTAGGGGGGGTCGCGGGGGAGCGGGTGTTTTTGACGCGAATCGCGGGAGGGGGGGGCGCCCGGGGGGGGGGGGGGTTTGCCGCAAATCGCGGGAGGGGGGCGCTCACCTGGTGGCTGTGGAGTAGCAGTGCTGGGCAACATGGGAAGGCAGTGGGTGTCTGGCACTGTCTGTGGGCTCACTGGGCTGGTTCTCTGTCACATACCTCCCAACATGACCCTCTCCAGGAGGGACACAATGCTCTGTTTCTAGACTTCCCCTTAATGAATGATTGCCATCACCTGTTTTAAACAGGTTAATTTCTCAGAAAGGTGTTCAGCACAGATGAAGGCAATCACACATTAAGAGGAAAGTCCAGGAACAGAGCGTTATAGACACAGACACCCACTTTGAGTGACAGATGTAGCCAAATATATAGGAGATATATATATACACAGACAAAAGGTGCGGCACTCGGGTACATACGACAATGGAGACGTGGGTCGTCAGGCAACGTTTCAGTTTATAACTGTTTTCAAGCATGCTGCTTGAAAACAGTTATAAACTGAAACATTGCCTGACGACCCACGTCTCCAGTGTCGTATGTACCCAAGTGCCGCACCTTTTGTCTGTGTATGCTATTTCTTGTGAAAGCACCGGGCCAAGTATCTTCTGTCATGTGTAGTGCCAGACCCAAGGTTATTGTGTGTGTGTGTGTGTGTGTATATATATATATATATATATATATATATATATATATATATATATATATGCAAAAAAATGGAGAAAAGCGCACTCGTGAGTATATATAAAGGTATAAATTTACTAATGCACATATGCTCACATACATCAAGGTTAGGGATAATCAGCTTGCCAGCATAATAGGGTACATCAACCGGTACGATGGAACAGGCAGGGAGACGTCAGATGTTATTCGGAAGGACCTCCAAGGCAAACCGCTCTCACCGCCGCACTTGCAGGCCTGTATCCAGGGACGTAACTCCACCGCACTCCGGGACCTCTCTCAAATCAGCTGGAAGCAGACAGCCAGAAACGCAAGATCACGTCAGGAGTCTAAGCCACGCCCAACGCGTTTCGTCACCGTTGGACTTCGTCAGGGGGTGACGAAACGCGTTGGGCGTGGCTTAGACTCCTGACGTGATCTTGCGTTTCTGGCTGTCTGCTTCCAGCTGATTTGAGAGAGGTCCCGGAGTGCGGTGGAGTTACGTCCCTGGATACAGGCCTGCAAGTGCGGCGGTGAGAGCGGTTTGCCTTGGAGGTCCTTCCGAATAACATCTGACGTCTCCCTGCCTGTTCCATCGTACCGGTTGATGTACCCTATTATGCTGGCAAGCTGATTATCCCTAACCTTGATGTATGTGAGCATATGTGCATTAGTAAATTTATACCTTTATATATACTCACGAGTGCGCTTTTCTCCATTTTTTTGCAAGTACTTTATTGGATCCCTGTGGTGAGGGTCTTTCAAAGAGCAGCACACATCAAGATACTACTTATTTCCCAATCATCAGAGGACTTTGTGGTTTGCGCTGGTATTTTCTCTGTATATATATATATATATATATATATATATAAAATTATGCTTACCTGTCACCATTAAGTTCAGCTCTGTGGTTGTGGTGGACAGAGTTATGATTCCCATTGTCCACATATTTTAAGATTGGCAGCCACTAGCACTGGTTTGGCCTACCACTTTGACCACAAATTATTTGTTTTGGTCCTGGACCACAAGCCCAAGGCAAACCTGCAAGTGTATCGTGTGATACTGATCCAGTGCACATAAAGGATACTTTGTATCCAGGGGCAGTGCAAGGGACCACATACAATACATCATATGCAAAATGACCCCTTGGCTGGGAGTTGCTGAAGTATCGCTGGAAAGGCTGCATGCGACACCTCGGCCTAATGCTAACATCTGAGATTTCAGCCTCACAGCGCAGGGGGAGCAGGTGATGGCACAAGATAGAAATGTAATTCCTTTGCAATATTTTCTCTCTAATTTACAATTTATCATGCTGGAATAGTGACAGAATTGCTTGGAACTACACCCCAGCTGTGAACTTGCAGCTTTATGTAACATTGAGCTTGTCACTGTCACTGCAGCCTGCTGACACAAACAATCTAGTTTCCATGATGTTTTGGGGTTATTTCTAGTAAAAAAAAAAATAATTACGCAATTCTTCAGAAAAACATGATGTACATTTTTATTTCTGAACATTCCGGTTGGGAGACGATATGCCAAATATTTTGCTTTTCTAAAGCAGACATTTTGAATGATGCACCGGTCAGAGATGAGTGCATTTATTCATGGAGAGCTATGCAAATATTATTTTTATCAATGTAATATCTCTGTAAGGACACATTTAAAATGAACCTCCAGGGTCATATTGCTAAAGGGAAGCAAGGTACATACAGTTCAGTACCATACAAACAAGCCTTGGTTCACTAAAATCTCCATCTTTACATGCTTGCTGAACATTGTTTTCATCTCAGGCTTTTGTACTTAGTGGCTATTCTTCAATAAATAATATCAGATACTGAGGGGAGATGAATCAACCGCACGCCACTGGCTTGTAGAGAGGAATAAAGTGGAGAGAGATAAAGGGGGAGATGTATTATTTATTATTTGCAATTTCTGGCTGGTTAACCTACTTCACCTCAGTATCGAGAGTGTTAAATCACCTGTACAGTTATCTCATACTTACCTACCCTCCCAGATTGGCCGGGAGGGTCCTGAAAATTGTATCCCCCTCCTGGGCCCCCCAGAAGGGTGGGCAAGACTCCCGAATTTAGTGGGCCCCCCGCATCCCCTTCCTCTGACAGTCAAATTCCTGCATTTGAAGCTCTTTCTAGAGGAGGTGGGACTAAAATGACGCTAATCGCGTAATTTAGTACTAGCCCCTCCCCAAAGAGCCATGAAACACGGCATTTACAGGAATGGGGTGGATCTTAATGGAGGCAAGCCCCACCCCCCGGAAACGCTGTAGAGAGTCTCCTCTCAGGTCTGGGTCATTGGGTCGACCAAGTTATGGTTGACATGCATTGGATCGACAGACAGTCTACAGGGCTTAAGTCGACACATGTAAAAGGTTGACATGGCTAAGGACGACACATACATTAGTTCGACAATGGGAAGGTCTACAATCAAAATGTCGACATGCGTTTTTCATCCCGAATATCGACATGGTCGGCATGGACACCGTATCAAGCACTGCATCCCCTCGCCATGCTCGGCACACTATTCTATTCTCTATCACGAAATACCGCATGTCGGCAAGTCAGCTCGAAAAAAGAGAAAAACCTCATGTCGACCTTTTGACCGTTGACCCTCCCATTGTAGACCTAATGCTTGTGTCGAGCTTTTGACCCTGTCGACCTTAGCCATGTCAACCTTCAGTGTCGACCTTGGAGCGGACGCTGCCTCCTAAACAGGACTCGGGTCGCTCAACCTTGGTTACCGGTTTACACTGCCCAGTAACCCTTCTTTTAACCCGGGTCAGAATGCCAGGTTGTTGGACCCAGGTTTTTCCAAATGGCGCTTTCACACCCCATAGAGACCAAGGTCGACCCGGCAACAACAGGGGTCGGACCTGGGTTATTTGTGCGGTGTGAAAGGGTTATTAAGAGTCTATTTGTTGGTACCTTATCTCTCTCCACATTATCTCTCTCTACGGTTTGACTAAATTTATAATGGACAGTTAAGCTGGGTACACACAGTGATACATAGGCTGTTCGTTCAAACTTCTGATACAGTATATGGTGAGCAGGTCAGCAGGTGGGTACAAATGACATGAATGGAGTAGACATATCTCCTTAGCTTTGCCACAGTCGATGGGCAGAATAGTTGCAGATCTATTGGCGCATCTGACTGGGTACAGGTTGTCGGTACTCTTTACCTAGAACGGCGCCCACGATGTTCATCGCGGTTGTCGGCCCGAAAATCGCGGTCATCGCGGTGATTAAGGAATCGCGGGTGTTATTTGCGGTACAAGATGACCGCGATGCCCGCGATTCCTCAACTTTTTCATCGGCACCATGAGTACCAGGTTGTCTACCCACCACCTGTACACTTGATGCAGGGATGCCAACAGGACAATATTATAGAGTGAATGAAGATACTGTACTTACCTGAAACATACGCTCTATCGGCGCAACCTAGGGTCCGCCATCATGTAAACATAGCTTGTACCCAGCTTTAGCCGTTTTGAAAGACAGGGACATTCGAAGGACAAACTTTTTCAGGGACAAACCCCTACACCTTACCAAATAAGGAAATATGGTCACTATCGCGGCAGCCATTTTGTAGACAGAACCAGTTTTCCTGAGAATGGAGCCAATCAGTTCATACAATTGGTACAACCTATAAAGTGGTGCAATTGCTTTATATAACTTAAGCTATGACACTGCTGACTTGATATAAAATTTTAAAAGCAATCCCCTTTACTGAGTAAAAGCTGAATTTTCCAAATTATAATGAAGCATTTGCTCCATTATGCCATACCAATTCTCTCCACTGGGGGCATAGGCAAATGCAGGGGGGGGGGGGGGGGTTCTGGTTACCCGGAAACCCCCCTCCACTTGGCAAGTGTCTTAATTTTTTACAACAATAGCACTGGTATATAGTATGATCAATAGCTGCCACCACATAATGCAGTGTAAGGGACAGAGCAGAGCTGCAGCACATGCCTAGTCTACCAGCTTTTTCTACCACATTTACTGTATGTGGGGATCTGAGCCCTCAAACATCACAATGGACCAGAGAGTAGCTGCCAGGAGGAAGAGACTGGAGCCTTACCATGAAATAGGAGATTGTTAGCTTAGAAAGTGCAGTACTAGTTATTTTATGTTTCTGTATTTATTTATTATGTTTAACCTTTTCCTGACCAATTATCTTATTTAAATGTTTGAAAGAGCCTATACTATAGACCGTGATAGCCAACCCCAGTCCTCGAGAGTTCACATGTTCCAGACAACCTAGCTGCTGTACAGGTGCACTCATTACAGTTCACATATTACTCACTAACACATTTTAAAAGATCCACAGGTGGAGCTAATTACTTCACTTGTGATTCTGTGAGGAGATCTGGAAAACATTAACTGTTGGTAGCTCTTCTAGGACTGGAGTTGGCTACCCCAGATATAGACCATATGTACTGTTCAATATTAATACGGTATTCCATACAGTATCCAGTGTATAAAGAGACCAGTTTTCAGCGCTGTTACTGCTCCCCCAGACACCCATATTTAATCCAATGTGCTGAAAAGTGGGAGTTTTTGGATTACATTTGGAAACCCCCTCTATAAATCCTGCGTTTGCCACGGGGGGGGGGGGGGGGGCATAGTGTGCTAAAGACACAAAAGGAAGATGTCTGCTAAGACTTCTGCATACCTCCCAACTTCTTGACTGCTTGAAGCAGGACCCCCTGCACGACATAGCCTTGTTGTGGTGAAAAGGGGGCATGGCCTATGCAAATGAGGGTGTGGCCTATGCAAATTATGCAGTTGACGGGCCATGCCCCCTTCCCCCCCCCCCCCCTCTGCGTTGCTGAATAGACACTATGTGCATGCGCACAGTGTCTATTCCTTCATGCTGGGGGGGGGACTCCCAACTGCCCCCGCCATGGGACACTGCCGACCCCCCGCGGGACCATCCCAAAAAACCAGGACAGTCCCGCAAAAAAGTTGGAAGGTATGCTTCTGTGATGATGGTACTAATTGTACAGATGAATACATCTCATGACTTCCTCTCTGTTATCAGGTTTGTCTGTCCTCCAGAAAGTTCTAGACACAGCAGCAGAAAAGAACTGGCAAGTGACAGCCGTAAACATCTTGACCACCACAGAGGAGGGCTACCGTCTTCTCTTTCAAGATCTAGACAAGAGCAAAGATCGGCAGGTTGTGATAGACTGTGAGTCGGAAAGACTGAATGCCATCCTCACCCAGGTAGTGTTAACATTATCCACAACTGCGTCTTTATACCACTTACCTGCAGATAAAATATGTACCCATATATAGACTGCTTGCCAGGTCCAAGTTCAGGCCTACACAATGGACGTGCTTTATTTTTGGCTGTAGTCACTGCATTCTGTGGTGCCATGTACAGTAAGTAGAATTCTATTTATTTAAAAAGCTACAGGTATATGGGTGGTATAACAGGTAAGTAAAAAGCAGTTTAGATAAATATCAAGGAATATTTAGAGAGCGCATGTGTGACACTAATACCTTTTGTTCGGCAATTTGTTGAGCTAAGTACACCTTTCAATAAGCGCACATGTGAAGCATTTAATTGGTAAAAACCAATAATGATTTATTTATAAATTCTCATAAAAATTATATATATAATAACACAGTAAAATAATTAATAATAATAATATCTAAAAGACATTAAGGTGGTGGGGAGGGGTGGCCACCCTTCAATTTATAATTCAGCTGATTAGGAAAAACTTCCTCTGTACAGAACTCCGTTAAATTGAAGGGTGGCCACCCCTCCCCACCACCTTAATGTCTTTTAGATATTATTATTATTATTAATTATTTTACTGTGTTATTATATATATAATTTTTATGAGAATTTATAAATAAATCATTATTGGTTTTTACCAATTAAATGCTTCACATGTGCGCTTATTGAAAGGTGTACTTAGCTCAACAAATTGCCGAACAAAAGGTATTAGTGTCACACATGCGCTCTCTAAATATTCCTTGATATTTATCTAAATTCTTTTCACTTTGTTGGGGGGATTGCAGAAAACTCCCCATTTGAGAGCAGCAGGTGTCACATTTGTTTCAAATCTTTATATTTTAATCTTCAAATATATAAAACAAATATTGTGGTATATTCTGTGCGCCCGATTCTGGTTCCCCAGGACTTACTCATTGGGTGTGATAAGTGGACGTGTGTGTAAATTATCACAGGTTACCACTTTGAAACTTCAGTGAGTGAACTAGGAGATCCAGTTTTTGTATATACATCTTTTTCCCTAAGTAAAAAGCAGGCTTACATTCTTTGTCCTATAAATGTTCCACTCTCACCCCCTCTATTTTATTTTGTTGGCTTTATGGGCAGTATTCAATGAGAAAAGTTCTCCGTGTTTTGTGGAGAATTTGTGCTTCTTTCGCCATGGAGAGAGGTTTTTTTTCTCCAAAGGCGAGCCACCCTATTCAATGTGAAATATTCTCCGTCTTTCTAAGTGATTCTCGCCGTCTCTCTCCGTGAAGAAATTCTCCATCTTTTGATGGAGAGCAGGAATGTGAACTTTTAAACTAAAAGGGTGTTTTTTTTTATTTTGGTGTAAAAAAATCAGGTTTTTTTTTCTGTGAAGGGCCATGTTATTTTTATTCATGTGCCTATAGCACATGAATATATATTTAATTTTTTAAAAAAATATTTTTTTACATTTTTTTTTTTTTTTTTTTTACACAGTGCAGCCAGCAGGGGGCCGGAGCGCTCGAGCCGCTCATTAGATATTCATATATTCACTGCACCCGAAGCACGTTCGGGTACAGTGAATACTGGGTCCCCCGCTGGCTATAGGGGGGGCAGCCTGTGCTGCCTGGGTCCAGGGGAGCCCTGCTCCCCACCCCATATCCCCTGCAGCAGCCAAGAGAGACTTTAATCTCTCTTGGCTGCTACGTCCCCCGGCTCCCTGACAGCTCCCTGCCGCGGACGCTCGTCCGCTGCAGGGGTTAAGACTCGCCGCGAGTGGCGGCGAGTCTTAAAAACGTTGAATAGGGGGAGCAGGAGTGGCAGCGAGCCCTCCGGAACACGGAGAGTGCACGGCGAGCAAAAAAAAATGCTCGCCGTGCACGGAGAATATTTGCATTGAATACTGCCCTATGAGTGGTCTTGGTGGTAAAGAATGAACGGTCCAGTTGCTGTCTTCCTGCATGATGTTGTTGATGTGAATTCCCACTGGTTTTACCCTACTGGTGAGCGGCACCACCCTGCCAGGTGGTCTATGCATGTGTTTTTGGAACGAGAGTTGGAGAGCTTTCGTTCACATTATGTCAGATGTTAACTATGGTTATTATAATTAGTTTAGCATTGAGTTGGTCAGACACCCTGATGGACCCAAATCTAGAACGTTTTTATTCAGATGTTGTTATTCTCTAGTTTACATACAGATAGTGGTAGATGCTCAATTAGTTCAGTAACATTACCCAGGTGCACAAGGGAGGGGTTAAATACTGGGTAAGTAAAACACTATTCTATAGTTTACCCTGTAAACCTTGCCTTGTTTAACGGGGCAACAATTTCATCAATGCCTCAACATTTGCACACTTTGTATAATGCAAATCATTTATATATGACATGTCCTCATATACTAGTATTCCCTCCAAATGGCCCTTCTCGGAGCACCAGTTGATATATTTAATATATGCCAGTATACGTCAGAATCTCTATACCAAATGCTATGATGCAGTGGCTGCTGTTCAGGCTGTCCCTATGTCCTGTGACATTCTGTGTGACTTATGTTCCCCCAAATCTTACCGGAGGAGTTGGCATTTTGGTGTCACCCAGTAGCGGCCAGTGCCCCTAGTGATGCAACTGGGGCTGCTATACTGTTGTTTTCTACCTTTATCCATAGTTAAATATATTTCCTGTTCTGTCAAAGTTACAACCCCTGTCTCTGGTACAGGTTGCGTGGTGTTTTGCTGTTTCTTCCCTAGGAATAAATTCCAAATTTAAAGAAAAAGTCACTCAACCGGTAAAATCAGGGCTTAAAGTGGTCCTGGAGAGGTGGTGGAACTAATTTCTCCACCGACCTTATGCCTCCCATTATGCAAAACCCGGGCCAGTGCCAGGGTTTTCATCACTCCCCTTCAAACTACAAAATTTGTGCCCTACCTCCCGAGCTTTATAAAGGGACATTAGTCTTACAAGGGAGTGGTGCGGTCACACCATAATACCCTAAATTATAATTTTGCCACACAGTAGCACAATCCTCTTTACATTACACCACATATAGTAACCATGATTCATATTACACCAAACAGTAGTACCCCTTATTCAAGTTATGCTACACAGTAGAACCCCTTATACATGTATGCCACATAGTAGTGTCGCTTACACATAAAGCCCTCAGTAATATTGCTTATACACATAATGCCCACAACAGTAGTACCCTTACACAAAATGTCCACAGTAAGTGTCCTTTGTACAGATATCTGATTCTGTCCCTCCAGCAGCTTCCTCTCCTCATCTTCACTTAAGCGGCAGTGATGGCAGGACATCACATATGCCTTGCCAGAAAACAAAGCTGATGGATTAGGCTTTTCTGTTGGAATTGATGCATCGGTCTGTGGTGGAGGTGGAACTGAGTTCCCACTATCAATACAAGTAATGGAACTCAGTTCCACCCTGTTCCCCCACACTTTAACCCCTGTGTAAGATGTTTTATGTGCAATGCGTAGGAAAGATGTGGGGCCAAAGCGATGCCCATTACTGTTTGAGTGTGCTATTTTCTTATCTAACCTTTCCTTGACCATGGTTTGAGTTACTGTAGGTAATGATCTAGAACGCCTACAGGATTTTAAAGAGTGTGTTCAGTAGAGCTTTGAAAGCAATTAACCAGATTTCTGTTTCTTGCAGATCATCAAACTAGAAAAAAACATTGTCGGATATCACTATATACTTGCAAACCTGGTAAGTAAAGCATAGGATTTTAGATGAATTTGCAGGGGCGGGATACACTGTTGGAGCCTGTTCTGTACTGGGCTATTGTGCACATGGAACCATTGTTGGTTGGCATGTGGAGAGTGCATTACCTATTGTGCGTTGCCAGAGGAACTGGGGAACAATGCTATGCTGCAGAGTTCTACGTATGTTAACAGCTGCTAAATAATTGCAGCCTTTGTTAAAGAAGACAAAATAACAAATATTTTCAATTTGTGCAGAATTTATGGTTTACAATAGGAGTTTGAAATGTGTGCACTTGTTTGGGAATATTGTAACGGAATAAATTAGAAGATTATATTCAGTATTGTTATTTTTTTAAATAAAAATAAGATATGCTTAAAGCTATAAAACATGCAAAATGCATGGCAGCTACTTATGCCGGAGGATAAAGAATGTATTCAACTAATAATATGTATCCTTTCATACCATATAAAATAATATTGTTTTTAAATTTGACAGTATTCCATTTGAATTTTGCTTTATTTTTCTTCATTGAAATCGTCTACATGTTGTATAAATTAGAACTCCAGTAGTGCTGCCCTGTGCAGCCATATATAAGTCCAGTAGTGTTGCCCCTTGCTCTGGTATATTAGTCCAGTAGTGTTGCCCTGTGCAGCCATATATAAGTCCAGTAGTGTTGCCCCTTGCTCTGGTATATTAGTCCAGTAGTGTTGCCCTGTGCAGCCATAAATAAATCCAGTAGTGTTGCCCCGTGCTCCTGTATATTAGTCCAATAGTGCTGCCCTGTGCAGCCATATATAAGTCCAGTAGTGTTGCCCTGTGCTCCTGTATATAAGTCCAATAGTGCTGCATTGTGCAGCCATATATACAGTAAGCCCAGTAGTGCTGCTCTGTGCTGCTGTATATTAGTCCAGTAGTGCTGCCCTGTGCAGCAATATATAAATCCAGTAGTGCCCTGTGCTGCTGTATATTAGTCCAGGAGTGCTGCTCCATGCAGCCATATATAAGTCCAGTAGTGCTGCCTTGTGCTGCTTTATATTAGTCCAGTAGTCCTGACCGGTGCAGCCATATATAAGTCCAGTAGTGCTGCCATGTACTGCTGTATATAAGTCCATTAGCGCAGCCCCGTGCGACCATATATACAGTAAGTCCAGTAGTGCTGAAGTTGACAATGAGGCTGCTGAGGGTGATGTACTGTAGTTTGTTTGAATCAGTCACTGGTGGAGATAGTTGTTGGCCATGGGAAGAAAAAGCCCATTGTCATGCCTTGGCAAAAGACCCAAAAATCCACCTCTACGGTTTGGAATTATTTCTATCCTCATCCGGACAACAACTGCTCAACACATGGAAAAGCATAATTAGTAGGCATGAGGATGCTAACCACTTAGGGATGTACTAAGATGTAAAATTTTCAAATGTACTAATCCCCGGCTGCTGCGTCATCGTACCTTTGGATGGCGATACCCTATAGAAGCCTATGGGCTTCTATCGCCACCCGCCGACGTCTCCTACCCCCCTCCCCATCCTCCATGCTGCTCCTCCTCCCCCCAGTAGCAAGTCACAGCTGGGAATGTCCTTCTGGCTGCAGGGGGGAGGAGGAGATGTCGGGGACCACCGCAGTGCCCAGGAGGTGACAGAGACCTCACAGGTATCGCGGGGGGCCCCGCCACAACACCGCGATGCTAGCTGCATATGTTAGTACATATGCGCTAGCATTGCGGAGGGGGCGTGGTGAGGGGCGGTGATGTATGTTAATACATCCCACCCCTAGGAACATCCTCCCTTATACTGTACATCGCCTGCAGCTCATTCATCATACAGAAGGAGCCAATCTCATCAGAGAGGATCCTGGCGCGCCGATCGCCACCTGCCAGCCCTCGCCATCCACTGAATGGCCGCATTCATGTTCACCCACGTTCTCCATCTGTAATTGTGTAAGTGATTATGGGGCTACAATTATAAATAATAGGGACAAAAGGCTGAGGGGCCCATTCAGACAAATTCGCAATGGGCCGAATTCGTCCCCGTCCCCGATGGTCGGGGTTTGCGCATGAGCAAACCCCCGGGAGCGAGCAGCTTCAGCGAGTTTCATACGCACGGGGCAATTCGCTCCATAGTGGGAGGTATGGAGGTGGGCAGGAGTCTAGAGCAGGGGCGTGCCCATAAAAACATTGGGCGTTCCCCAACACACGCAGGCTCGTCCATGCCCACCCTGAATTCGATCATCTCCCGCCAAGATAAAAGGCAGTTTAGACTGCGGGGGTGGGTGGTTATTACCTGTTCGCTAGGTTGTTAACATGTGCAGCCTAGTAAACAAGCCTCAGTCAGGTCCTGAGTGTTATACAGTATACAGTGTTATGTACAGGGCTGTGTCCTCCTAGAAAGCAGATTAATAATATCACCCTCCTGTTACCCACATCTGGGATGTTTGGAGGTTGGACTCTTACGTTCTATGTAACATGGCTCATACATTCCACTGGTTCACTTGCAGGGTTTTATGGACATTGAATTGCAGAAGTTTAAAGAAGCAGGAGCAAATGTGACTGGATTTCAGCTGGTCAACTACACAGACACCCGGGTGTCTCAGATACTGCAGCAATGGAAAACCTATGACGGCCGGGAACAACCTCGTGTAGACTGGAAGAAACCAAAGGCAAGACATTCCTACTAGTATCAGACTTTAATTTATTGACTCTTCCACATTTAATGTATTCTCCTTCCCTAAATATGGTGGAGGTAGATATCTTAAAAGCATAGTAAAAAAAAATGTTTAGTTCGCAGTCTGTTCACCACTAGTTTACATGGGTTTCCTGCAGATGCTCTTTTTACCACCTACCAAGGTCCTTATTCTGGTTGATTCGCAAGGCTGAGAACGTCACAGCCTTACGAGTCTCCCAAACACCGGCCTCCACCCGTACAGCCGCCCGCCCCCCGAACCCCTGCAGGCTTGTGAGTGGATAATTTGTATAATCATTATACCATTTACATAATCATTATACCACTGACATGCCTCTCCTCACACATTATACCACTGACATGCCTCTCCCCACACATTATACCACTAACATCACACTCCCCACACATTAAAACACTGACACCCCTCTACTCACACATTATACCACTAATGTGACATCCCTCTCCCCATACATTAGACCACAATTCATGCTTTCATAATCCCACACATTATACCACTAACATCCCATTCTCACACATTATACCACAATCCCTGCTATCACATTCCCACACACATTATACCACTGACATCCCTCTCCTCAAACATTATACCACTGACATCCCTCTCCTAGCACAGTATACCACTGACATCCCTCTCCTCCAACATTATACCAGTGACATCCCCCTTCTCATACATTATACCACTGACATCCCTCTCCTTGCACATTATACCACTGACATCCCTCTCCTCAAACATTATACCAGTGACATCCCTCTCTTCACACATTATACCACTGACACCCCTCCTCATACATTATACCACTGACATCCCTCTCCTCGCACAGTATACCACTGACATCCCTCTCCTCCAACATTATACCAGTGACATCCCCCTTCTCATACATTATACCACTGACATCCCTCTCCTTGCACATTATACCACTGACATCCCTCTCCTCGCACAGTCTACCACTGACATCCCCCTCCTCACACATTATACCACTTACACCCCCCTCCTCATACATTAAACCACTGACATCTATTTCCTTGCACATTATACCACTGACATCCCTCTACCCACACATTATACCACTGACCTCCCCCTCCTCACACATTATACCACTGACATCCCTCTCCTCACACATTATACCACTGACATCCCCCTCCTCACACATTATACCACTGACATCCCCCTCCTCACACATTATACCACTGACATCCCTCTCCTCACACATTATACCACTGACATCCCCCTCCTCAAACATTATACCACTGACATCCCTCTCCTCACACATTATACCACTGACATCCCTCTGCTCACACAGCATACCACTGTCATTCCTCACCTTTAAACATTATACCATTGACATCCCTCTAATCACACATTATACCACTGACATCCCTCTCCTCGCACATTATACCACTGATATCCCTCTCCGCGCACAGTATACCACCGACATCCCTCTCCTCATACATTATACCACTGACATCCCTCTCCTCACACAGTGTACCATTGACACCCCCTCCTCGCACATTATACCACTGACATCCCTCTCCTCACACATTATACCACTGACATCCCTCTCCTTGCACATTATACCACTGACATCCCTCTCCTCACACATTATACCACTGACATCCCTCTCCTCACACATTATACCACTGACATCCCTCTCCTTACACATTATACCACTGACACCCCCTCCTCGCACATTATACCACTGACATCCCTCTCCTCACACATTATACCACTGACATCCCTCTCCTCACACATTATACCACTGACATCCCCCTCCTCACACATTATACCACTGGCATCCCTTTTCTAACACATTATACCACTGACATCCCTCTACTCACACATTATACCACTGGCATCCCTCTTCTAACACATTATACCACTGACATCCCTCTACTCACACATTATACCACTGACATCCCCCTCCTCATACATTATACCTCTGACATCCATTTCCTCGCACATTATACCACTGGCATCCCTTTTCTAACACATTATACCACTGACATCCCTCTCCTCACACATTATACCACTGGCATCCCTCTTCTAACACATTATACCACTGACATCCCTCTACTCACACATTATACCACTGACATCCCCCTCCTCATACATTATACCTCTGACATCCATTTCCTCGCACATTATACCACTGACATCCCCCTCTTCATACAGTATACCACTGTCATCCCTCTGCTCACAAAGTATACCAATGGCATCCCTCAGCTCACACAGTATTCCACTGTCATCCCTCTGCTCACACAGCATACCACTGTCATCCATCTCTTTAAACATTATACCATTGACATCCCTCTCCTCACACATTAAACCAATGACATCCCTGTCCTCGCACATTATACCACTGACATCCCTCTCCTCGTACAGTATACCATTGACAACCCTCTCCTCGCACATTATACCACTGACAACCCTCTCCTCGCACATTATACCACTGATATACCACTGACAATCTCTTTACACATTATACCACTGGAATCCCTCTCCTCACTCATTACACCACTGACATCCTACTCCTCACACATTATACCACTGACATCCCTCTCCTCACACATTATACCACTGACATCCCCCTCCTCAAACATTATACCACTGACATCCCTCTCCTCACACATTATACCACTGACATCCCTCTGCTCACACAGCATACCACTGTCATTCCTCACCTTTAAACATTATACCATTGACATCCCTCTCCTCACACATTATACCACTGACATCCCTCTCCTCGCACATTATACCACTGACATCCCTCTTCGCGCACAGTATACCACCGACATCCCTCTCCTCATACATTATACCACTGACATTCCTCTCCTCACACAGTGTACCATTGACAGCCCCCTCCTCGCACATTATACCACTGACATCCCTCTCCTTGCACATTATACCACTGACATCCCTCTCCTCGCACATTATACCACTGACATCCCTCTCCTCACACATTATACCACTGACATCCCTCTCCTTGCACATTATACCACTGACATCCCTCTCCTCGCACAGTATACCATTGACACCCCCTCCTCGCACATTATACCACTGATATCCCACTCCTCACACATTATACCACTGACATCCCTCTCCTCACACATTATACCACTGACATCCCCCTCCTCACACATTATACCAATGGCATCCCTCTTCTAACACATTATACCACTGACATCCCTCTACTCACACATTATACCACTGACATCCCTCTCCTCACACATTATACCACTGGCATCCCTCTTCTAACACATTATACCACTGACATCCCTCTACTCACACATTATACCACTGACATCCCCCTCCTCATACATTATACCTCTGACATCCATTTCCTCACACATTATACCACTGACATCCCCCTCTTCATACAGTATACCACTGTCATCCCTCTGCTCACAAAGTATACCAATGGCATCCCTCAGCTCACACAGTATTCCACTGTCATCCCTCTGCTCACACAGCATACCACTGTCATCCATCTCTTTAAACATTGTACCATTGACATCCCCCTCCTCACACATTAAACCAATGACATCCCTGTCCTCGCACATTATACCACTGACATCCCTCTCCTTGCACAGTATACCATTGACACCCCCCTCCTCACACATTATACCATTGACATCCCTCTCCTCACACATTATACCACTGACAACCCTCTCCTCGCACATTATACCACTGACATCCCTCTCCTCACACATTATACCACTGACATCCCTGTCCTCGCACATTATACCACTGACATCCCTCTCCTCGCACAGTATACCATTGACACCCCCCTCCTCACACATTATACCATTGACATCCCTCTCCTCATACATTATACCACTGACATCCCTCTCCTCACTCATTATACCACTGACAACCCTCTCCTCGCACATTATACCACTGACAACCCTCTCCTCGCACATTATACCACTGATATACCACTGACAATCTCTTTACACATTATACCACTGGAATCCCTCTCCTCACACATTACACCACTGACATCCTACTCCTCACACATTTTACCACTGACATCCCCCTCCTCATACATTATACCACTGGAATCCCTCTCCTCACACATTACACCACTGTCATCCCTCTGCTCACACAGCATACCACTGTCATTCCTCACCTTTAAACATTATACCATTGACATCCCCCTCCTCACACATTATACCACTGACATCCCTCTCCTCGCACATTATACCACTGACATCCCTCTCCGCGCACAGTATACCACCGACATCCCTCTCCTCATACATTATACCACTGACATCCCTCTCCTCGCACAGTATACCATTGACACCCCCCTCCTCGCACATTATACCACTGACATCCCTCTCCTTGCACATTATACCACTGACATCCCTCTCCTCGCACATTATACCACTGACATCCCTCTCCTCACACATTATACCACTGACATCCCTCTCCTTGCACATTATACCACTGACATCCCTATCCTCGCACAGTATACCATTGACACCCCCTCCTCGCACATTATACCACTGACATCCCTCTCCTCACACATTATACCACTGACATCCCTCTCCTCACACGTTATACCACTAACATCCCCCTCCTCACACATTATACCACTGGCATCCCTCTTCTAACACATTATACCAAAGACATCCCTCTACTCACACATTATACCACTGACATCCCCCTCCTCATACATTATACCACTGACATCCATTTCCTCGCACATTATACCACTGACTTCCCCTCCCTCATACAGTATACCACTGACATCCCTCTGCTCACACAGTATACCAATGGCTTCCCTCAGCTCACACAGTATTCCACTGTCATCCCTCTGCTCACACAGCATACCACTGTCATCCCTCTCTTTAAACATTATACCATTGACATCCCCCTCCTCACACATTATACCACTGACATCCCTCTCCTCGCACATTATACCACTGACATCCCTCTCCTCGCACAGTATACCATTGACACCCCCCTCGTCACACATTATACCATTGACATCCCTCTCCTCACACATTATACCACTGACAACCCTCTCCTCGCACATTATACCACTGACAACCCTCTCCTCGCACATTATACCACTGATATACCACTGACAATCTCTTTACACATTATACCACTGGAATCCCTCTCCTCACACATTACACCACTGACATCCTACTCCTCACACATTTTACCACTGACATCCCCCTCCTCATACATTATACCACTGGAATCCCTCTCCTCACACATTACACCACTGGCATCCTCCTCCTCACACATTATACCACTGACATCCCTCTCCTCACACATTATACCATTGACAACCCTCTGCTCGCACATTATACCATTGACATCACCCTCCTCGCACATTATACCACTGACATCCCTCTCTTTACACATTATACCACTGGAATCCCTCTCCTCACACATTATACCACTGGCATCCTCCTCCTCACACATTTTACCACTGACATCCCCCTCCTCATACATTTTACCACTGGAATCCCTCTCCTCACACATTACACCACTGGCATCCTCCTCCTCACACATTATACCACTGACATCCCTCTCCTCACACATTATACCACTGACATCCCTCTCTTCACACATTATACCACTGACATCCCTCTCCTCACACATTATACCACTGACATCCCTCTACCCACACATTATACTACTGACATCCCTCTCCTCACACATTATACCACTGACATCCCCCTCCTCACACATTATACCACTAACATCCCTCTCCTCACACGTTATACCACTGACATCCCTCTACCCACACATTATACCACTGACTTCCCTCTCCTCACACATTATACCACTGACATCCCTCTCCTTACACATTATACCACTGACATCCCTCTACCCACACATTATATCACTGACATCCCTCTCCTCACACATTATACCACTGACATCCCCCTCCTCATACATTATACCACTGACATCCCTCTCCTCACACATTATACCACTGACATCCCTCTACCCACACATTATACCACTGACATCCCTCTCCTCACACATTATACCACTGACATCCCCCTCCTCACACATTATACCACATTATACCACTGACCTCCCTCTCCTCACACATTATACCACTGACATCCCTCTACCCACACATTATACCGCTGGCATTTCTCTCCTCACACATTATACCACTGACATCCCTCTCCTCATATATTATACCACTGGCATCCCTCTCCTCACACATTAAACCACTGGCATCCCTCTCCAGGAGGGTAGCATATTCTCTCAGGAGAACTCCCCAAACTTGAGTGCTTTAAGGATATTCCAAGAGACACCACAAATTTGGGAAGGTCTCCTGTTAGTACAACACATCTTCTTGGATCTCTCAAGGTAGGGGCAATGGCACCTCACCAGACTGATGGGTGAAGCCACAAGTCAACACATTGTGCCATGGGTGAGCATGTCATGACCATGGTGATGATGCAAGCCGCATTGCCACCCCTCTGCATTGCCTTTTGTATCTATCGGAGAGGAGTTTATATAAGAAGGAAAGTATGGGATATGTAGTGCAGGATATTTTCATACTGTTTCTGCTGATTGTATGATACACTAAAGTAATAGGCTGTTCAGTAAAAACATATGTACAGTATAATATGTATAAACAACCCCCACAATTTCAAAGCAGTGAAGTGTTCTACTATTAGGGCATCATTGAGAGACAGGGATATTAAAGATTCTCTCATGTATCACATGCAAGGCATGGTCTGCCCTCTATTTGGGTTGTCATAACAACAGACATTTGAAAGATTGTTATTATCATTGACAACATGTGGGAGAGACTTTTTAACCCCATCTCCTGTATTTAGTAACGCTACCCATTTTAATTTCTTCCGCCCCCATGCAAGGACTGATGACTCACTGGATATACCTGTCATAATAGTTACCACTTATCTAAGCAGAACTCATTCCAAAACAAGCCATTTCACTGCCGTTTAATTACCACTGTGCAACATGTTCTCATCTGTTCCCTGGAAAATCCCCAAATCAAGATAAGGGAATATAAATTTACTCTTTGAGTGCCAGGTGAATTTGTCAAAGTAGGTGCAAAAGTTGGCAAGCAAACATTTTTATTCATCGTAATGACCTGTAATGTTAACCTTATATTGGAATTATAATCTTATTTGACACAATTTTTATTTGAATTTATTCAACAAACGTGAGCGACGGTGGCTTTTTTAGCTGATATTTTGAACATCTCTCACAGAGATGCTGGCACTCAAATAGTAAAATTCTATACATTATGGGCGGGATGCATCAAGCATCGCAATTTGCATATGATGCATCCGGCCACTCACTGCATGCCATACTTGCCTACTTTTGAAAACTAGGGTGAGATTTAATAGGATGAGAGTTTCAGAAAGTGAGAGATTTGGTGAGAAATCTCCAGTTTTTTTAAGGCGGCAATCATTTACACTGCAAAATCAAACTGGAGATTTCTTACCAAATCTCTCACTTTCTGAATCTCTCATCCTATTAAATCTCACCCCTAGTTTCAGGGAGATCATAATTGGTAATCGAATTTTGCACAGCAACCCATTTAGGGGGCATATCATGCTCCACCCAAAGGGCGTGTCTAGTTCCATATATGGGGAGATATCGCTTCTCGGCCTTTTGGCTAAGATCAAGTGTAGTATCTGTTCTTATCAGTTGGGTATGGACTGGCCTCCTGGCAGAGAATAGAGAAAGGCTGGTCTGAGTAGCTGCTCTGATGGGCGGAGGGTGTGGGACCCCTCTGTTTTTTCCCGGGAGCAGTGAAAGGGCTAGCTGAGTACCTTCACCTCTGCCAGTGGTAGGAGGTGTTGTTTCCGTAAACCCACTGGTAAGAGGGGGGGAGAAACACTGGGCCTAGTAGTTTGACTCTCTTGACGGGGTTCGTAGCCCCCGAAGGATGAGTCAGCGAAAGGCTCAGTCTAGTATCCATTCCCAGGGAGCGGAGAAAAGCTGAGACCGAGTAGATTGGTCCAGGTTGGCTAAGCCACCAGCCTGGGCACAGCGAAAAGCTCAGCCTAGTATCTTAACCCTGGGAGCGGAGAAACACTGGGACTGAGTAGATTGCTCTTCCGAGGGGGGTGCAGCCCCTAAGGGAGTCTTTCGAAAAGCCCAGTGGAGTACCCATTCCCATGCCAGGGGCTGGAAAGTACCTGCTGGGGAGACGGAGAAACACTTGGTCGGACGCTGACTGGTCGGCTGCATTGAGCCCGAGGCTGCACTGTGCCCCCGGGGTAACTCGGGGGTGCCTGATTTGCACTGGTGATGTCCAGCACCATGCACTGAATGGCACTTGCACCGCGCACTTCCCTCTAGGTTAGGCTACACGTCCTTACCTCGTCCTTTTGGATGGGGTAGGACAATTTTTTACACCCCCACCCTGGCCTTCTGGCTAGGGCTTCTTTTTATTTCTTTCTTTGATTTGCACTTTTGAGCACTTCACGTTTTTCGTTAGTTTGTCACGTTTTTTTGATTTGGGTAGTGCGGCTGTCCCTAACGGGCCTTCCGTTCCCCAAATGTGACTGGGACTCTTCACCTTTTGGGGAGAGTCCTGGTCCCCTCGAGGGCAACCCCAAGCCACAAGGCGGAGGGAAGCCTAAGCGGGTCTTTCCAAACCTTCGGATGCGGAGGACCCACCGTCCAAAACCCTTCCGGGGGTGGAGGAAACGCGGGTCTCTCTGAGCTTCGGCGAAGAGGACCCACCGATCCCTTTTTTCCCTTCCTCGGCCTTATGGTTGAGGGGGGTTAGGGGAACCATGGGGCCTTTCTCCTTTGGGAGAGGGTCCACACGTTCGTACGGCTGCCCCCTTTGCATGTGTTTAGGCACAGCACTGGTGGTGGTGGGAGCATACATAGGGCTCCCTGAGTTTCTTCAAACTCCATATATGGGGAGATTGTGAAAAGAGATTGTGAATGTGGCGCCTAGAAGTGTGGGTGTGTACTGCTACATCTGAGAGGAATCTTTTATAATGACATATATCCAAATGTAGATGAGCCCCAAAGCAGTTAGTAAGAGATACAATACTTGGTAAAGTGCTGGGAAATGGTTCTGATGATTCAAAGTAAATGTATCTGTCTCTCATTGCTTTTTCCCCCAAAAATGTAACAATGCAATGTGGGCTAGGTGAAATGAGGGAGATTGCTAGACTAATGAGGGAGAGAGGGAGATTGCTGCTATTTCAGCGAGTCTCCTGCAGAATGCAGGAGGGTAGGCCACTCTGCTGCATGCAAATATGCAGTTTTATGCATGGCAATTTTAGCAAAGGACAGATCTCGCAGTAATGGGACCAGCATTTGTAGCAATATACAGGCAGTGATCTCACTAGTGTGTCTCCATCGCCTGGCGATCAATATCACCGGAGAACACTGGCGCTAACAGATCGCTCAGCTCACAGCGCTGACACATCCTGTGTGCTGATTGATCATACTGAATCGTTATGAGCGATCAACATTTCTCAGAAGGTAAACACTTCAACATCGCTATGTGTGTCGGCCTTTTATGATCTGTCCTTTGCAACGGCAATCCTTCAATCATCAAATGCCTTCCGGGGCATGGTACAGGGTACATTATAATATTACTTTTATATAGAAGACATTGTGCACAATATATAAAGCTACTCTTTGTCAGGTGCATTATGGACCTGTTACAAGATGGAGGAGCTGTTTCTGCTGCTTACGCGGAAACTGTGTCACATCTCTAATATGTTAATGCTGCGGGTATGGGTCATAAGGTTGACGATGATACAGTTGACAGTCAATTCGACCACTATTGGCCGACACATGAAAAAGGTCGACATGCCTTAGTTCGACATGGTCAAAAGGTTGACATAATCAATAGGTCGATGTGGAAAAGGTTGACATGAAAAAGGCCGACATGGGCTTTTCATATTTGTTTGGCGTCTATGTGTACATAGGTCGACATGGGCACCATATAAGTACGCAGGTTAGGAAATGTACTATATTTACAGTAAAAATACATTTGTGAGGAATGTATGAGGTATTTTGGGGTAAAAGGCTTTGATATTTGGAAACAACTTGCTCTTGTGACATTCTTACATAGGAACTGATATAATAATTAACCTGACCTTCAGGGCCTGATTCAGTCCTTATCGCTGCTGTGAGATTTCGCATGGAGACCGATTATGAATAGACATGCGAGCGGCTCATAGTACCACATGCTCAAGGCCACCATGCGAGGAAAACCTGTGACTTTTTTCATTGCAGGCCGTTCGCACGTTAATTGACAGGAAGTCCCAGTTTCTGGGCGGCAACCTGCGGTTCTCTGAGAATGGCTGATGTGTCCAAGTGGTTTAGGGGAGGGTCTGTGACATCAGCTCCAGCCTCAATCAGGCTGATTACATCGCAGCTGCCGAGTCTGTCCAGATGTAGACATCATCAAGTACCCCTTCCCCCGGACATACCTGCAAATCTCTGTGGATCGATGATGTTTGAACTCATATATATTGCATTCACAGGGTTTATTGTGTGGTAAATGGTATTTAATGCTCTCTATTTCCTTTATGTAGTACACCTCTGCGCTAACTTACGATGGTGTCCGCGTAATGTATGAAGCCTTCCAGAACCTGAGGAAACAAAGGATAGACATCTCCCGTCGTGGTAATGCTGGAGAATGCTTGGCCAACCCTGCGGTTCCATGGGGGCAAGGAATAGATATACAGAGAGCACTACAGCAAGTATGTAAGGGGAAACCTGCATAAAACCAGTCTGTGCTAATAGTAGATAAGTATAAAATATAAGGAAAAGCTAAAGAAAAGTCTAACAAAGAAGGTTTGTTTTATTTATTATTGGGCAAACTAGTTCAATAGACAACAGTCCCCATTATTCTTAGCCCCCTTCACAGCATGAATACATGAATGCACAGCTCGAAGGCCACAGAAGAACGCTGCAAACAACTCCTACACTGCAGCGATAAGAAAAGGGTGAAGGAGCCGTCAGACAATCATTTAGGGGGAAATTTAATAGGATGAGGGAATCAGAAAGTGAGAGATTTGGTTAGAAATCTCCAGTTTTTTTAAAGCGGCAATCATTTACACGGCAAACTCAAACTGTTGTTGCCGTGTGGATGATTGCTGCTTTAAAAAAACTGGAGATTTCTTACCAAATCTCTCATCCTATAAAACTCCTCCTAAGTGTTTGCAGGGACAGCTTTGTGTCGGACCCACGGTCATTCAGACATCTGTTATATGTGTATACCTCCCAACAGTCCCGTTTTTCGCTGGACCTCCCTGTTTTTTGGGGGGACAGTCTCGCCCCCCGCCCGTGGCCGCAGTGACCCGGGGGGGGGGGGGGGGGCAGATGGGAGTGCGCCTGAAGTAATAGACGCTGTGCACATACCGTCTATTCAGCGGCGCAGAGGGTGAAAAGGAGGCGTGGACTGACTATAGCATCATTTACATATGGCACACCCCTCATTTGCATAGCTCACTCCCCCTTTTGCGGGTCCTACTTCATATGTACAAGAAGTTGGGAGGTATGTATATGCACAGTTACAAAAATAGAACGAAACCTAACTTTTGCATTCTTGAGCTGATAAAGAAATAGCATTGGTCATACTGTAACCACTACTCCAAAAGTGTTTAAATATAAAACTGTAATATAAATATTGGTATCATTGGTGTGCCCAAAATGGGCAATTAAGCCTACTTCATCTTTTTAATGCTTAGTACTTCCAAATAACTTTATGTTTCAGCTTCATTTTGTGGGTTTTCCTAGTAGGTACAGGACTGATTTCATACAATACATAACCTAATGGTCTTAAAGTATTAAATATGTTTTCTTTTATTGTTTCTTATTGTGGCATCTTTTGATAAGGTCCGAATGGAAGGGTTGTCTGGAAACGTTCAGTTTAACGAGAAGGGACGTCGGACAAACTACACATTGCACGTACTGGAGCTAAAACATAAAGGTATCAGACAGGTAAGATTATTAAAAAAATAATTGTAAAGCATATGCAGCAAATGTACCTGCAAATACAGTAACTGACTGATATAATTGTATGAATTACCACCTTATATGCTGTTATTAAAAACAAATATTCAAAAAGCCTATGGTATTATGAGGGAGAAGGATACAGTCATTTGCCATTAATCTTTATAATAGAACATGAACTTATTTTATATTTGCTGATCCGCATACGATGTGCATTGCATTTGTTATCCCCAATGGGTGTGGATCATTTGGTCTACAAGAAGTTGGTCGTCAAGCATTAGGTCGACATACTGAAAGGTCGACATGGGTCTAGGTCAACATGGGACAAGGTCCACATGGGTCTAGGTTGACATGGGATTAGGTCGACAGAGGTTTAGGTCTACATGGGTCTAGGTCGACCGATCACAAGGTCGACACATGCATTATGTCGACATAGGCAAGGTCGACAGTGAAAAGGTCAACATGGTGTTTTCACTGTTATTTTCAGCCAAATGTCGACACAGTCGACATGGATACTGAAACGTAGCACCCATGTCGACCTTGTGACTGTCGACCTTGCCCATGTCGACCTAATGCATGTCAACCTAAAGCCACGTCGACCTAATGTCCTGTCGACCTAAAGCCATGTCGACCTAGATTCATGTCACCCTAGTCCCATGTTGACCACACAGCGTGTAGACCTAATGGTGTCGACCTAATGCTTGTTGACCATGATTTTGTAGACCAATTGACCATATCCCCATTTGCAGCTGGGAGAAAGTGATGTTCACACAGCAAAGTGTTAGTTTCCCTAAGAACATGCACACACACACACACACACACACATATATTTATCTTGGGTCCTCCAAGCAGGAATGGGAGGTGGTCACACAATTATCAGTGTGGTGAGGTAACATTCTCTATATGCCTCCACGGCCAGACAGTGAATGGCTTTCAGCATGCTGATTGGTGGATCGCAGGAGCTATCCACCAATCAGCATACTGACAGCCATACACTGTATGGAAGTATATAGAGATGGTTTTGGAGCCCAGGAGAGGCATGTTATGGCTTTTTTTTACATGTTAGCCAAGGGCTTAAAGTGCTTCTAAGACAGCACTGTTTTTTTTTTTTTTTTTTGCTATCTTGCGATACTTGTTACAAAGGTTTCATTAGAATGATCACTCTTCAAAATAAACAAAACTTTGTAGTTCTGTTCTATAAGGGCATGACTCAGAGATGTCTGCAAATGCCATTGCATCTGCGATTTAGTATTCAGCGGTTGTGTGTACATATATAAATGTTGCATATGCCAAGATTTGTGTAAAGCTGGGTACACACCAAGCGATATGCCGTAGGGTTGGGTGGACCAGCACATCAGCTATATCGCTCAGTGTGTGTGCTCGGTTTGTGCTCTCCCGCAGTTGCTTGCGATGACGCTAGGTTTGATATGCTGTACATAAAACTCTCTAGTGACAACATGCATGCTAATGAAGTATGGAACGGTGATCATCCCATTCTTCATTAGCATCGCTTCAGTGCGTACGGGTGATCAGGGCTGACAGGAATTAGTTTCGTACACTGGAGGCGTCTGAGATCTGCTGCTTGTGGATGGAGACACATACAACGGTTGTACAGTGATCCCTGTTGCCATGCAGACTCTGCCAGAGCTGAGACACTGAAACAATTTTGACTGCGTATCACAGTTGCAAAAATCAATCCTTTGTGTAAGTAACCCCCCCCCCCCCCCATATTACCGCCTGCAAACGGCTCCTGTCACTTTGCAAATAAATCCTCTTTGTGGGCCAGATGCACTAAGCTTCAAAAGTGATAAAATGGAAAATGAAAAACAGTCAGCCAATCAGCTCCTATTTGCCATGTCACGGGCTGGATTTGAAAAATGACAGGCAGGAGCTGATTGGTTGATTGTTTATCATTCTCCATTTTATCACTTTTGAAGCTTAGTGCATCTGGCCCGGTGACCGGCATCTGGCCATACTGTAGCAGATTTTCAGTTTTGAAGATTTCCCATTTGTGAAAACTTTGTGGGTTTCCCCAGCTTGTAAGCTCATTTGCTTTGATTACTGGCAGCAGAGAATTATGTGTGATAAAGTATGTATGGGTGATGGAGTTAGGCATGACCGTACAGGTTCTTCCCATAAGAAAACTCATTTGGTACAAACAGTGTATGTGGATAATCAATGCCGGCAATTGAGGCAATCGCATGTGCAGCATGGAAGGTGTAATGGTTAGCATTGCTGCCTCACAACACTGAGGCCATGGGTTTGATGTCCACCATGGACGTAACTGTGCAGAGTTTGTATATTCTCCCTGTGCTTGCGTGGGTTTCCACCGGGTACTCCGATTTCCTCCCACACTCCAAAAACATACTGACAGGTTAATTAGCTCCCAACAAAATGAATTTGAGAATGTCTGTGTGTGTGTGTGTACATGTGGTAGGGATGGTGGGGTTTGCGTAAGACGCATTTCTGCGCATGTGCAAACCCCAACTGCAAACCTGCGGCCTCGGCAATTTACACATGACGTCAGGCGCTGGCCCTGTCTTCGTCCCAGCGCCCGCTGACTTATATTTGTGAAAGTAGGGGAAATCATTGTTTTCTCCTGCTGCAGGCACATGCCTTCGTATGGCATCCCCTCGCATGACTGCCAAGGGAAATGGCAGCGGGGGGGGGGGGGGGGGGTTCTAGTGCGACGTCTCAGTAAGCTGCTTGGAATCACCCCATATTTAAATATTCTCTGTAATGCGCTGCAGAATATGTGTGCACTATATAAATAACTGGTACTATAATAAATAAATAATGTGCAATTCGGGATCAATTAGCAATTTTTTCTATTCATATTTGGTAAGTTACCACAAGTATCAGTGCTCTAGAGAAACTGAGCAGGTTTCCCTATGTTCCATAGAGCTTGTACAATGAATCCTTTGTGTTAGGCCTGTCCGTTAAGGTTCACATCTTATGACACAACAGGTTCTGTGCTTCATGTCACCTATTGTAATGTCCTCAGTGACATTGCGCAGTGACTCTGGTCCCTGTAACTGGACTGCTCATGTGGTAAGGGGGCCAGCTATTCCTAATTCTGGAGGCTAACAAAAAGTGATTGGAAGCTGCTTACACAATAAGGCTTTCACATTGTATTATGCTCATCTGTTCCTGTGCGTTATCCTCCACCAACACAACAAAGGCACTACGTCTACATCCATAATAACAGTTGCCAGTGCAAAGGCCTGTGTACCAGTCCGTGCTGCAGCATCAAGGGGGTAATTCAGACCTGCAGGTAAGCGCCGAACACATGCCCCCTGTCGCCAACCAAATTCCAGCGACAAAATGCAAGCGGTTGCTCATCATCTAATGGTTTTTTCCTCTCTTCGCGGATAAAAGTAAACCCGGACTTACTTTTATCCTGCCCGGGGATGGCCGAAATGGGGGCGGGTGCTTAAGTCATGTGACATCATCCGCCTGTCCCAAACAGACAGGGCCATGCCCAGGTGTCTGAGCTTTTTGTGGCTATTTATGAAAATGCCAGTGGAAAGGAAACCTGTCTGCCACACCGGCAAATGCCTCGTCTTGGTATGCGGTCGTTAGGTCAACACTGTCTAGGTCAACAAGCATTAGGCTGACCACTAATGGTAAACAGGCCATAGGTCGATATGGTGAAAAGGACGACACAAGCAATAGGTTGACATGAAAAAGGTTTTTCACTTTTTTTTTCTCAAAACAAGGAATTGTTCATACTTCATAATCACATCCCATTGGACGTGAATGGAAACTATATAATAATAACAACCATGCCCGAAGCATGGCGAGGGGACGTGGCACACTTAGTACGGTGTCCATGTTGATCTATGTTGACATAGGAAAAAAACTGTGAAAAACTCATGTTGACCCATTTCATGTTGACCTTTTGCACGTCGACCTATTGCTTGTGTTGATTTTTTGACCAGGGCAAACTAAGCCATGTCGACCTTTTGCATGTGTTGACCTATTGTGGTCAGATGAATTGTCCCTAGTAGTGACCACAGTACTAATTATGGAAGGCAGGTGATTAGTGTCACCCTATGCTTCTTCCTGTAATCAGATATGATGTGCCAAATAAATGATAGGATTGTCATCATTATGCTGGTCCTTACTACCTGTACTTTACTTACCTGACACCATGCTGGTCTGTCCTCCAGACTTTCTACATGTTTTTGAGGAAACCTTAGGGTCATTTTTTAGTTGAAACCTGTATATATTTATATTTAGTGCAATGTTACATTTTCTGAAAAGGGTTCCCTAGATAAAATTCCAGTCCACGCTCTTCTTGTCCATTTCCATACACCTTATCCCCCCCAAATAATTAGGTTTTACCAGTTTGCACTAGGTAGTAATTCACGATTTATAAAGAGTATACAGACAGATCTATGTACTAACAAGATAACCTATGTCATAATGTTTGGATTACGCTACCTGTGCCCAAGCAGGTAGATAACCTATCACATAATGTTTGGATTACCCTACCTGTGCCCAAGCAGGAAGATAACCGATCACATAATGTTTGGATTACCCTACCTGTGCCCAAGCAGGTAGATAACCTATCACATAATGGCCCTTATTCTAGTTGACTCAGACGGATGCGTATTTTCGGACGGCCAACGAGTGTTCTTAGCCCCGCCTACCGTACGGATCGCTCACACCATCCGAATGCGGTAAGACGTCAAGCGAACGGACCATGAGTGGATGTTTCATGTGAACAACTCCCCCACCTGTGGGAACCTCCCCCATCCTCCGATGGTCCCCGATCATCGAATGATGGACCGAGCGGTCAGACAGCTCCGAGTGCTTAAGACCACTCTGACATTTCTCAGTGCGATAGAAGGGATATGGGCGGGCAGCTGGCATCCGGCTATGTCAGCTGTCTGCCCCCCACACGTGCGTCACGGCCAGATTACCATACGTACGGCCATCGGTTTCATAGGAACGCCCATGAAACGCGGGTTGTACGCATATGGTAATGAGCCCCTCTCCACCCCCTGCTCGGATTGTTTCGACCGATCGTTTTCTGTATGGAATTCATACCGTATTCGGACATGCGCGGCGTTCGCACATGCGCAGAAACGCCTATGCACATGCTCAAACACAATACATTGGACATCCGACCGAACACGCAGCCGTCCGACTCAGAATAAGGGCCAATGTTTGGATTACCCTACCTGTGCCCAAGCGGTAGATAACCTATCACATAATGTTTGGATTACCCTACCTATGCGTAAGCAGGTAGATAACCTATGTATGTCATAATGTTTAGACCTACCAGTTTCCAAGCAGGTTTACCTTTATCTATCAGTTGTCCAAGGCTGTTATTATTGTAGTAGGTTTAAGAACCTGCTGTAATACATAAATCAAGAAAAATGAGCTTCATTTGAACTTGATAGACTGAAGTCATATTAAACCTTAATAACATTTTAAATGAACATAGGAGCTTCTACAAGATTATTTATACACATGAGATGTTACTTGTTTTACTGGTCCATAAATGAGAGGCTGAAATTGCCTCTCATTTACTGTCGGTATTAAATCCTCTTGTGAAATACACCCACACACACACAATACACGAAATATTTCTAAACCAGCAGTGAACGCACTGAATCATTACACAATACTATAAATCTATGGCATTGATTTCCATTCTTACCTGTATGGGAAATTCAGACTAAGTTGGAACTAAGGAGAGTGCATCAGCTGTAGAACATTCAGTAGTGTGTTTAATGGCCTAGAACAAAATAAAGCGAGATGTTCATTGACAATACATTTTCTTTTCTAATTAACAGATTGCTACTTGGAATGAAGATGATAAACTTATCCCATTAGCTACTGATGCCCAAGCAGGGAATGAAACCATAGGGGTACAAAACAGGACGTACATCGTTACCACTATATTGGTATGTATTTTGTTGTTAAATCACTTCTTAGACTTGAATGTTGGAGTACAAGAGGGGCTTGAACCTACATTTGTAATCCAACCTATTATGGGATGTTGAACATAGCAACCAATCAGATTCAACTTATTTATTTATCTATAGATAGCTTCAAATTGGTTGCTATAGGCAACATTCCATTTTCAAAAGACCACCCCTCTTCATCAATTTACCCCCTTGAGTCTTAAGGCCCCCATACACTTATCCGATTTGGGCCGATTTCCCTGGATTCAGACTGATCGGGCCAAGAAATCGTCCCAAATCTGATGCGTTTGACACCCTATCTGACCGAATACGCAGTCCCGTGCGCATCGGGTCAGACCTTACAGATTGAACCTGCTGCAGGTTTAATCTGTTGGATCGGACCCATCAGAGGCACATCATGGGTGCTTTTTAGCGTCGTGCGGGGCGGGCAGTCCGTAGTGTCCGGAAAGCGCTGAGCGGACACTGCAGACAGCAGCGGCAGAACGTGAACATTTTTTTAAAAAGATAGGCTTGCCGCTGATTGGCTGAGATTGCTTTCTCTCCGCCAATCATCGGTCTTGCTGTCTCACCGCTGATTGACTGAGAGAGAGAGAGCTCTCTCAGCCAATCAGCAGCAGGCCTATGCTTTTTTCTATTTTATGTTCTGCCACCGTTGTGTGCAGTGTCCGCTCAGCACTTTGGACAAGTCGGCCTAATGTATGGGGACTTTTAGATATCTTGGCCAGATAGGGTCTCATTGATATTTGTCTGCGGAGTACATCCCCACTGTCATTTCCATAGCCCTCTAGCGGATTACGGAAAAAAGCAGTGAACATGTTTAGATGGTATTACCTGTACCCGATAATGGGGACCAACTTCCTAATCTATCCTTCCTTTTAATCAGCAACACCGAGCTGAGGGATCTAGGAGGGTTAAACAAAGTGGGTATCCTTATATAAAGTGTCAAATATAAATGTAAACCAATGATGTAGAAATACAGACGTAACAAGGGCACTGCCCAATTTCATTAATTTATGAAGTGCAATCACTGGCGTAACTATAGCACCGCAGCCCCCGCCACCGCGGGGGGGGGGGGGGGGGGGCGCTGTGCATATGGGGGCGCCGGTGCTATAGTTACACCTCCCCCCAATCCCCCGCAGGCTTACCTATTTCGCTGGTCCCGACGGCTCCGTTCTTCTGCTGAGGACAGTTCTCTGAAACTGTCTGCTGTATGGGGGCGGCCATTTTGTGGTGGTCCTCAGCAGAAGAACGGAGCCGCCGGGACCAGCGCGAAAGGTAAGGCTGCGGGGGATTGGGGGGGTTGAATGGGCGGCGGGGGGCGCCCCCCCCCCTAACGGCGGGGGGGCGCCCAAAACGTAGCTACCCCGCTGAGTGCAATGGTCATTGGTGTAACTAATCCATGGCAAATGCCCTGAAGCTTGTCACCGGTTCAGGGCAGCCTAGGCAAATCACAAAGGCTAGCTTGTGGTTCTTATGTTTTTGTGCATTAAAAACCGCATACTGTAGAATAAGGTTAACCAAACCCGGTCGTCAAGATATCCAAACAGTCCAGTTTTTTGGGCTAGCCATGCTTAAGCTCAGGTGACTTAATTAGCACCTAGTGAGTTTGATTATCCCATCTTTGCAGAAGCATGTACTGTATATTCATAAAACCTGGACTGGCCTTTAGACGGAGTTGGGGAAACTCTGGCATGGAGTATTGCTACTTTTGGTATTCTGGTATTTGGTAATTTGGTATTATGTCCTTGGAATGGGAAATATACAAACACTAGCTTCACAATTTAGGTTTATTTATACTATGAAATTATTATAGATTATTATAGATTTTCATTTTCATAATAGGGTATCTCTCAATTAAATGACACCTGAAACATAGCCATAGTCATTATCTTACATAAACAATCACATGGTCAACTGCATGACTAGTGTAGCCCTTTTATTTCATCAATATAGCTTCTGTCCCTTTTTAATATGCAGAAGACACCTTTAATATAGACACCAATTATTACCAACTTTGTTAAAGTCATCAACTGCCAAAGCCAATGCCCTTCTCTCACCTTTCTTAATCTGTCAATTATCAACTTTTTCAAAGTCTCTATTTCAGTCCATACATGGTCAATTACTACTTCACTACCTATCAGTGGCAGCCTTCACAATTGGTGTCTTCTCCCTTTATTCTCTCTCTCTTGGAAAACTCATCAGCTCCTCTGGTCTTCTATACCATCTGTATGCTGATGTCCCTTGCCACTCTCCTTCAGTACTTGTATACCTCTGTGCTATCTCTTCCCATATCTAACAGCTTTTGTCAAATTAAACATGTCCAAAACAAAAGTTATCATTTTACCACCTTACAAGGAACCATCTTCTCTTTTTCTGTCAACACCATTTCCCACCTGGCTGATCCACAGGCCCACTGACGTGACTGTTTGACTCTTCCCTATTCTCCACCATGCACATTCAGTCTGGATCTCTGCCATTTCAATCTCTGAAACACCTTGAAATTCAGGATTATTCTCAGCCCAGATGCCATCAAAACCCCTTATCCATGCATTCATCATCTTTAATACTGTAATCTCCTCCTCTCTGGCTTCCTGCTCACTCACCTTTGCCTACTTCAATCTATCATGAACAGTGTGCGCATCTTATATTTTTTTTCTGAAATGCTCTAGGTCAGCTTCTCTCTGCAACCTGCTTCACTGATTCCCATTCCCTTTAGATTCCAGTTCAAAGTAGTTATCCACAATGAAAATGTACTTAATCACTCAACATCTTCCAACATCTACAACATCATTACTGTCCACACTTCCTCCCATTTTGCATCTCTTCCTTCAGTTGCTGCCTCCACTATCCGATGGTTACCTCCTCTTATGCTCTCCAAGATTTTTCCCATTCTACACCCCACCTCTGGAACCCTTTCCCTCGCCATGTCAGAATTTTCACAAGTCTTTGCAACTTCAAATGATAAAGCCACATCTATCCTCCTAAATCTACACTGTTCTCTCCTCCTTTATCCTTCGCTTTTCCCAGTTCCCACGCCAACTGCTCACTACTGTTCTTAAGGGTCAATACAATTGTCTCGCAAGTGCTAATCATCGTGACAGTGGCGCTACTTTACGGTAGCCCTAACCTACAAAAATGCTTGCTGCCCTACAGCACTGCCAATCCCTGTGATAACAGGCCAGCACATATATTTTACATACATCGTGACATGTATGTTTATATGTGCTACATAGTCAGCACTTCACCTCAAGGGCAGCAGCTGCTGCTGGTTACTGTACCATTTATATGTACTGTTTTATTGTAACTTAACGTATATACAGGCTCCACAAATTGATGACACCATATAAATAAACAATCATATTACTATACATTGCTGCAAAAGCTTTGTGGTCACTTCAAATTATTAGTATTAATTATAATAAAAGTTCAGGGTTGGCAATCATTAAATAAATGCTTTATTCTCTGGGGGTGGGGGGACTTTTAAATTTGCAGAAGATTGGAAACTTTTTTTTATTTTGTTATAAAAATTTGAATATTTTTTTTGTTTTGTTTTTTAAAGTGGAAAGATTGAGCCTGGCTTTTCAATTGTAATGCGCACGAATAAGCTCACAGCATCTCGGTTTCTGTGTCAGGAATGAATAGTGAATGTCAGAATGGAAAATTCCAGCGAAGTACAGGGTTGTGAGTGGGCGATCACTAATGATCTAGCAGAAGTGAGCATTAATGTGCCTAAAATGTTGCAATATGTAGCAGCTGGCTTAGGTTACACGTTTTGGGTGGAAGCCAAATGATGGGAATTAAGTTACAAATGTATATCTCCTTGTTGCTAAAGTATCAGTCGCCTACTTTAATCAGGTTTAGTAATCACGTACAAAAAAAACTGGTACTTGTGTAGTATCACGGCTTCCATAGCATGCCATCGCATGCCATCGCATGCCATATGTTGTGGCATGAGATGGCATGAGATGAGATGCGTTTTTCCCCGTTTTTTTGCTGCATTTTTAAAAAAATCGCATGCGAACGCATCGCATGCGATTTTGATCACAAATGCATCCAAATGCATTTAAATTAGTAGTAAACATGTTAAATGCACCCCAAATGCCATTTTTTCACACTGTACCACCCCCACTATCAACGCCAACCCGAAGCGTGGCGAGCGCAGCGAGCCCGCGAGGGGCGGTGGTATGCATCCTACGACCTTTTCATACCCCCACTATCCACGTCGGCGTGGAGATGAGAATAGAAAGTGTGGCGAGCGCAGCGAGCCACCGAGCCCGAAGCGTGGCGAGCGCAGCTAGCCCCACGAGGGGACGCAGACACCTGTGAAGCACGCGAGGGGATGCGGATACCTGGGAAGGTATCCGCGTCCCCTCACGGGGCTCGCTGCGCTCGCCACGCTTCGGGCTCGGTGGCTCGCTGAGCTCGCCACACTTTCTATTCTCGACTCCACGCCGACGTGGATAGTGGGGGTTTGAAAAGGTCGTAGGACGCGTACCGCCGCCCCTCGCGGGCTCGCTGTGCTCGCCACGCTTCGGGTTGGCGTTGATAGTGGGGGTGGTACAGTGTGAAAAATGGCATTTGGGGTGCATTTAACATGTTTCCTACTAATTTAAATGCATTTGGATGCATTTCTGATCAAAATCGCATGCAATGTGATTTTTTACTATACGATGCCCATCGTGGGAGCCGTGATACTACACAAGTACCAAAAAGCTTTATGTTTATAGTTTATAAGTTAATCTGCAGTTACAATGATTTTTTTCCCCATTTATGTTATCATTAGGAATCTCCGTACGTTATGTACAAAAAGAACGCTGACGAATTTGAAGGTAATGAAAAGTTTGAGGGTTACTGTGTGGAACTGGCCTCGGAGGTAGCAAAGCACGTGGGATTCAAGTACAAACTGGAGATCGTAAGGGATGGGAAGTACGGAGCACGTGATTCAGACATGAAAGCCTGGAACGGGATGGTGGGGGAGCTGGTGTATGGGGTAAGTATACAGAAGTTTTCCATTGCTTTATTACCCGACATGTACCATCACTCTACATACAAACTGTTCTGCTTTAAGTAGGACAAAACCAGTTTGAGACCATTGGGGGGTAAGTCCCAGACTTACATTTTTAATGCTAGTGATCCTTTAAGTGACAGGTGAAGACCTACCGTAGATCTTGGAAGTACTTTATGCTCTAGGCTTGTGGTTTGCCCTCTTTGTCAAAGCCATGCTCATTTTCAATGTGGAAATGCCCCCTAATTCAGCATTCACGCCTCATCCCGCTTTTGTAGCTTTAGGGTGTTACAAAGTATGAACTACCATACAATACTTTGGTATCAGGATGATAGACACTGTATACAGTATGTTAAATTTAAATAGGTCAACACCATATGGCTGACATGCATTAGACTGACTTGTACGAAAGGTTGTCACATGAACGGTAATCATTGATTAAGGTCAGCAGGTACTGAAGGTTGTCAAAAGGTGTACCTGTCAATATTAAAGACTGTCGACCTTTTGTTTCTCACCCTTTTGACTCTGTGGACCTTTGTACATGTCGACAGGGTCAATAGTTGGCATCAACCTATTGACCAAAATACTGTAGATGTTCTAGACCACATCCCCAGTACTTTATACCAGTGGTTTTAAACTACTGTATGTTAACGGCTCATTTATTATCCCACCTGCTTCCACGGACAGATGTTGAGAATCATTGCTTCATATGGATTTTCTCCACTGTTTGTGTTTTATCATTCAAAAAAAAAAAACAGCTTGTTTAAAAAATATATTGGGTGACATATAGTAGTATGAGATTATTGGTAAGGTTCCAAAATTGCACTAAATAGCATGTGTGAAAATCATTTTTTTTTGCCCAAAATTGCAAATGTAATTAAATGCAGTTTCAGGTGTAGAAATGGGCTTTGCATGTGAGTTTTGGTCACGGAAATGGGCGTGTTTTTGTTAACAGAAATGTGAAATTTATGTTAGAAATGTGAAATGGTAATGTGCGGTTTTTGGTCAAAATTTAAAAAAAAAAGGCACGGGGTCCCCCCTGCCAGCCCTGGATTCATTGAGCCAGTCCTTGTTCCAAAAATATGTGTGTCAAAAAATTAGGGATCCCCCATATTTTGGAACCAGCACTGGGCTCCAACAGCCAGCTGTATCATGCCACAGCCAGGGCACACATTTTATGCAAGGTCCACCGGCCATACCATGAGCACCGTGGCTGGTTAGCCCATTAAAGGGGGGTCCCCCATCCAGGGCTGAAATCCAGTGCTTTCCCCGGTGTCCCAGGGCGGTGGACCCAGGGCTGATGCGTGTAAAAATATAGAGAAATTTACAAGGGAACTACAATGAATTAATGTGCCCGCTAGGTCTCGTAGTTCACCTGTAAAAAGAATGTAGAAATAAGGAGACAACACTCCCAGAGCTGTGACATTTTTTTTGAACATTTTTTTGGACAGAACCATGCACAGATCTCACTGATCTGTGCATGGTTCTGTCAAATTTGCCAGACTGAACCTGGGACCTTATTCAAGTCCATTCGCAACTGGCGCTCGTTCGCATGGGGACCGATGTGTTGTTATTGCGCATGAGCATTTCTGCGCATGTGGATGCGCTGGGTGCATGCATCACGGGATGTCAGCTGCCCTCCCATTTCATCCCGAATGTGCATGCATATGTAAGGGTGCCTCAGACTACTCTTACATATGCATGCATGTTCCACATCATTTGATGGTCGGCGACCATCGAATGATGTGGGCGGTCCACTGCATGCTGCGAATGGATGTTTATGCAAAACATCCATTGACAGTCAGTGCGAAGGAACGTGTCTTGCGAATGGTGGACCAGCATGGCACCATTCGCAAGATGGGGTTAGGGTGACTCACAAGGATGCGTAACCCTATTACAGTTGCAAATTCTATACTTTTTAATGGGAAAACATCTTGATGCAAGGTTTGAATTCACCCATTTTTCACCCAAAAATCATAAAAGTCACAAAATCGCACCCTATTAAAGTACATAGAACCCATTGTATCTAGAATGATGTTTTAGCTTACACTTGCATAGAAAAACTAGCACATTATGGAAATGCACAATAAATAAATACAATAAATGGTACTTGTTTCCTAGCACGGCCACACCGATCATGATCGTGGGCATCGTTAGTAAGAATCGGGGGCATCTTTCCCATAGGAAACAATGTTAAATGCCTCAATTTACCCGCAATGCCCCCGATTTCCCATAGGAAACAATGTTAAATGCCTCAATTTACCCAAATCATCATAGGGAACAATGGTAAATGGGCCAGAACCCCCCCAAAACACCCCTGAACAGTGAAATGTCCCCCCAAAAGTAGTTACCGCCACCCCACGATCAACGTGAACCCGAAGCGTGGCGAGCGCAGCCAGCCCGCGAGGGGCGGCGGTACGCGTCCTCCGACCTTTTCATACCCCCACTATCCACGTCGGTGTGGAGTTGAGAATAGAATAGTGTGGCGAGCGCAGCGAGCCACCGATCCCGAAGCATGGCGAGCGCAGCGGATACCTGTGAAGCCCACGAAGGGACGCGTTTACCTGTGAAGGTATCCGCGGTATCCGCGTCCCCTCGCGGGGCTCGCTGCGCTTGCCGCGCTTCGGGCTCGGTGGCTCGCTGCGCTCGCCACACTATTCTATTCTCAACTCCACGCCGACGTGGATAGTGGGGGTATGAAAAGGTCGGAGGACGCGTACCGCCGCCCCTCGCGGGCTCGCTGCGCTCGCCACGCTTTGGGTTTACGTTGATCGTGGGGTGGCGTAAACTACTTTTGGGGGGACATTTCACTGTTCAGGGGTGTTTTGGGGGGTTTCTGGCCCATTTACCATTGTTCCCTATGATGATTTGGGTAAATTGAGGCATTTAACAATGTTTCTTATGGGAAATTGGGGGCATCGCGGGTAAATTGAGGCATTTAACATTTTTTCCTATGGGAAATCGGGGGCATCGCGTCTGGACCATTTAAGCCTTTTTTAGCCGCCTGCGACGCGACTGACGCGATTTTGACTGTTTTCAATGGGAAATCGGGGGCATCGCGTCGGTCGCGTCGCAGACCACTAAAAATTACACCCGATGCCCGCGATTGTGGCCGTGCTAGGAAACAAGTACCCATTAAATAAATAAAATATTAAAACATAGGGGACCCTCCACCTCTATAGCAGGCAGCGTCAAGAACAGTGACTTGGTGTTGCCCAGGTCTCCGGGAAAATGGCGTTGGCATCTTTCCCTACTGCAAATGCACAAAATGCCAAGAAGATGACTGCCGGCCCCATTTTCCCCAGAGACCTGCCCAGAGATAGTGCTCAGAGTACTGTCACCACTAAGATGCAAGTAATGAAAAAATGGGTGCAGGGACTGTGGTGTGGCCCCTCTGGATCCAGAGACCTATGTGCACGTCACCTATTATAGACATACCGACCTTTCAAAACTTATTAGACGCTGTGATGGCTATGTGGAGTACGGGGCCACAGCTGACGTCAGCATCCCTCCCTCCTAAGGGCCGTGCCTGCCTGTGTTTTTTGTTGAAACTCCCAGAAAATGCTGTGGTGCCTCCCACAAAGCCCAGCTCCTGTCAATCATCTTGCGAGAGAACAGCGGGACCTCGCACATGCGCACAGCGTACCGTATGCATGCGTGGTCTTTTGATAATCATAAGTGCTGCAAATTAGCAGCCCTGTGTAAGGGTCTGAATCAGGCCCTTAGGCAGGGTACACACCAGAACGATATGTATGCCCAGCTGGCCCGATAGGATATATATCGGGCAGACGTTCACATTGTACACTCCGTGGTATGACCATGATAAATAGCCTTCAATCCCACATGCTGCAGATGGGACAACACACGTGACTGCATGATTGAGGATACATACTGTACAAGACAACACACTCTCTCTCTCTCTCTCTCTCTCTCTCTCTTTCTCTCTCTCTCTCTCTCTCTCTCTCTCTCTCTCTCTCTCTCCCTCTCTGACACTGTCTCTCTGACATTCTCTCTATACCTGGCACAGTCTTTCTCCATCTTTCTCTTTCTGACACTGCCTCTTCCCCAACCCCTCTCTATCTCTCTCACTCTGTCACTCCCCATGATTAGGGTTACCACCTTTGTGTTGAGAGATTCCCGGACAGTGACCCACCCCTTGACACACCCACAGCCCACCCATTGACCCGACCCCACCCCCGCCACTTGACCCGCCTTATGGGGGGGTTTACATTTGCTTCAAATCTATTCTTGATTTCGCACACGGCAATGCCACATACATGTTACATCACGTCACACGCACATAATATTCAATATGATATAATCATAAACGTCACAACAAAGTCAGCTTATAGGCCACATTGTCATATGTTGAACTGGACCATCACCTACACAGGTTTGAGGCAGCCAATTTGAGTATTGGACCTATATTTAAGGGGGGTATGCAATGTTGGCCAATATTTGCGATACTTGATATTGGCCAGCATGGTGTCAATTCCGGCCATTTCCAAAGGGCACTCGGCGCTGCGGATTCGGCTCTTCGAAAAGCCGAATCTGCATTTGCACAATTGGAGGCTAAATTTGTGAATTGGTGGCCATTTCCTCAGACTTCTTCCAAAAGTCAGAAAAAAAGATTTGAATTGATTGAATATTTGATCTATTCTGCATGGAAATTGCTGATATTTACGAGGATCGGAAGTATCGGCCTGGATTAAATACCCCCTATACTTATCACTTTACTAGGGACAAGTGACATCGCTGAGGCATGAGCCACAGGGCTACCTCACCTGTGTGCAAGAGAAAGGCAGAGCCTCATCCCAGGGACTGCAGGCACATTTGAAAAAGACACTGTCAATTAAATATAATTGCATTTCCTACGGGGATGGAGTAAATGATTTTGTTCTGCAGGGCATCCCTGCAGCACAGAATGGGTTAAAATGAAAGGAAATGTCTCCAAACCCCCTACAGCTTTTCTTGTGTGCAGATTCCCAACAGGAGAATGTAAGGGGAAAAGTAAAACTTATTGCTTTATTAATTGAGTTTACATAACCAATTGGAGTATATACAGTGCTGTCTGGTATCTCTCTCTCTTTCTCTCTCTCTCTCTCTCTCTCTCTCTCTCTCTCTCTCTCTCTCTCTCTCTCTCTCTCTCTCTCTCTCTCTCTCTCTCTCTCTCTCTCTCTCTCTCTCTCTCTCTCTCTCTCTCCCAATAGTGTGCTCAGCACATCTTCCCTCCCATCCGATTTTTTTCTCTGCCCCCCCTACGGCTATGGACGTGTTCTTGCTCACCTCCCTGGATAGGAGACGGTAACCATAGCAACCACTGTATGGTTCCTGGGTTGAGGCCTGCAGCCATTTTGGTAACCTTTCCCATTCTCACATGATCTGTCTTATTGGGTGTACAATTTCAGCACTCATCTTTGACAGTGAGCCTCTCTGCAATGGTTTGCATGCCCTTTGATGTACAAAACCCCTTAATCTAAATTATGGTAAATCATCATATTTCATGTATCCTTTTAATAGTCTGAAGATCTGCTATTTTGGAGCATGGTTCATACAAAGTAATTTTTGTTTGCAAATGGAGTTTCACAGTTAGTCTTCAGTGTGTAAAAAGAAAAAAAATCCAGTTTTAAAACAAAAAAAACAAAAAACATTTTCAGCTTTAAAAAAAAAAAAAACATTTCCAGAAACCTTCAATTAATGTACATTGAAAAGTATGCAACAATAGCTACTATTGAGAAATAAAGTGTTTACATACAGTGGACTACATATATATATATAGTACAATTGAACCATCGTTTTGATTGATAAACAGCACAAAAAGCTGTACTATCTAAGTGGCCTATTCATCTTGGTGGACAGCTCCACTATAGATGTTTCATAGGAATACATATGGATGCCGGCAGTCAGAATACCCATGACAGCAACATGATGTAGGGACATGGGTCAGGTAAGTATACTTATTATGTACTCCCACCTTATTATCTACAGTCGGTGATTATACAGATTATACATCACTTGATTGAGTTTGTTTTGTTATCTTATAACCAGCTCACTATTTCTATTGACACATTGGCAGTATTCTTACTTTTATGTGTTATAGTGTCCAAACACATATGCGATCGGATGCAATGCCGCATTGCAATGCGATGTCCTATCGCATCCGTTTGCTTCTTATGGTGCCCAAGTGCTTTTTTTCCAGCACCCGATGTCGCATACCACCTGTAATGCCACATTGGGTGCTGGAAGAGAGTGGGCGGTGGTATAGCAGAGCAGGGGCAGGAGTGCAGGCGTGCAGGCAGCAGAATTTAAAAAATAAAATTGAAAACACCGGGCACCCCTCTGATTGGCTGAGAGAGCTCTCAGCCAATCAGAGGGGCGCCCAGTCTTTTTAAATGTTTTTCAAATTCTATTGATATTCGGCCGGTGGGCCTGTGCATTTTGTCGGGTGACACATTTGATGTGCATACAATCCTTAGATTTATTGCACAGCTGCGGTCAAAATCGAAGGATAGTATGCAATATTGCCCTAGTGTATGGGCACCATTACTTTCATTGGAGTATTATTTTACTGATTTTTTTACTTATTTTATTTTTATACAGTTTTTAAATGTTTTTTTTCAACTGAGAAGCTCCATGTGTTGGATTAAAATGCAGATATAGTGAATCTCCTATATATTTGGCTACATCTGTCACTCAAAGTGGGTGTCTGTGTCTATAACGCTCTGTTCCTGGACTTTCCTCTTAATGTGTGATTGCCTTCATCTGTGCTGAACACCTTTCTGAGAAATTAACCTGTTTAAAACAGGTGATGGCAATCATTCATTAAGGGGAAGTCTAGAAACAGAGCATTGTGTCCCTCCTGGAGAGGGTCATGTTGGGAGGTATGTGACAGAGAACCAGCCCAGTGAGCCCACAGACAGTGCCAGACACCCACTGCCTTCCCATGTTGCCCAGCACTGCTACTCCACAGCCACCAGGTGAGCGCCCCCTCCCGCGATTTGCGGCAAAACCTCCCCCCCCCCGCGCGCCCCCCCCTCCCGCGATTCGCGGCAAAAACACCCGCTCCCCGCGACCCCCCCTACCGCGATTCGCAGCAAAAACACCCCCGCGACCCCCCCTCCCGCGATTCGCTGCAAAAAGAACCCCCCACGACCCCTCCCGCAATTCGCGGCATAACCACCACCCCGCGACCCCCCCCTCCCGCGAATCGCGGCAAACCTTCCCCCACGCCCCCCCCCCCCCCCCCCCGATTCGCGGAAAAAACACCCCCCCCCCGCGACCTCCCTCCCGCGATTCGCGGCAAAAAGAACCCCCCCGCGACCCCCCCTTGCACGATTGGCGGCACACCCCCCCCCCCCGCAATTCGCAGCAGCCCCAGGATTAAATGGCACATGCAAAACACTGACATGGCTATGGTCGACAATGAAAAAGGTTGACATGAGTTTTTGAAGATTTATTTTTAATTTTTTTAATTTTTTCATATTCATTGTCATGTGTCGACATGGACACCAATGAAGTGGCACACTTATGTCAACATTTACATGTGTTGACCTTTCTGTGTTGATTTTTTCTTGTGGCGATTCGCGTCACACCCCCCCGCAACCCCCCCTCCCGCGATTCGCGGCACCCCCCGTGACCCCCCACCTCCCACAATTCGCGGCAACCCCCCACCGGAACCCTTGTGAACCCCGCCCTCCCGCGATTCGCGGCACCCACCCCCACGACCCCCCCTCCCGCAATTCGCGGCACCCCCCCGTGATTCGCGGCAGCTCCAGAATTACATTGCACATGGAAAACACTGACATGGCTATGGTCGACAATGAAAAAGGTTGACATGAGTTTTTGAAGTTTTTTTTTATTTTTTGAATATTTTCATATTCATTCTCATGTGTCGACATGGACACCAATGAAGTGCCACACTTATGTCAACATTTACATGTGTTGACCTTTCTGTGTTGATTTTTTTCTTGTGGCGATTCGCGTCACACCCCCCGCAACCCCCCCTCCGGCGATTCGCGGCACCCCGGCACCCCCCCCTCCCGCAATTCGCGGCAACCCCCCACCGGAACCCCCATGAACCCCGCTCTCCCGCGATTCGCGGCACCCACCCCCCGCAACCCCCCCCCCCTCCCGCAAATCGCGGCACCCCCCGCGATTCGCGGCAGCCCCAGGATTAAATGGCACATGCAAAACACTGGCACGGCTATGGTCGACAATGAAAAAGGTTGACATGAGTTTTTGAAGATTTATTTCATTTTTTGAATGTTTTCATATTCATTGTCATGTGTCAACATGGACACCAATGAAGTGGCACACTTATGTCAACATTTACATGTGTTGACCTTTCTGTGTTGATTTTTTCTTGTGGCGATTCGCGTCACACCCCCCCGCAACCCCCCCTCCCGCGATTCGCGGCACCCCCCTTGACCCCCCACCTCCCGCAATTCGCGGCAACCCCCCACCGGAACCCGTGAACCCCGCCCTCCCGCGATTCGCGGCACCCACCCCTGCGACCCCCCCTCCCGCAATTCGCGGCACCCCCCGTGATTCGCGGCAGCTCCAGAATTAAATTGCACATGGAAAACACTGACATGGCTATTGTCGACAATGAAAAAGGTTGACATGAGTTTTTGAAGGTTTTTTTTTCATTTTTTGAATATTTTCATATTCATTCTCATGTGTCGACATGGACACCAATGAAGTGCCACACTTATGTCAACATTTACATGTGTTGACCTTTCTGTGTTGATTTTTTCTTGTGGCAATTTGCGTCACACACCCCCCACAACCCCCACTCCCGCGATTCACGGCACACACACACACACCTCCCCCGCGATTCTCGGCACCCCACCCCGTGAGCCCCCCTTCCGTGATTCACGGCACACCCCCGCGACCCCCCCTCCCATGATTCGCCGCAACCCCCGCCCCGTAACCCCCCCTCCCGCGATTCGCGGCACCCACCCCTGCGACCCCCCCTCCCGCAATTCGCGGCACCCCCCCGCGATTCGCGGCAGCTCCAGAATTAAATTGCACATGGAAAACACTGACATGGCTATGGTCGACAATGAAAAAGGTTGACATGAGTTTTTGAATTTTTTTTTTTCATTTTTTGAATGTTTTCATATTCATTCTCATGTGTCGACATGGACACCAATGAAGTGCCACACTTATGTCAACATTTACATGTGTTGACCTTTCGGTCTTGATTTTTTCTTGTGGCGATTCGCGTCACACCCCCCCACCCCCCCCGTAACCCCCAATCCCGCGATTCACGGCGCACACACACCCCCCCCCTCCACGATTCTCGGCACCCCACCCCGTGACCCCCCCTCCCGTGATTCACGGCACACCCCCCGCGACCCCCCCTACCATGATTCGCCGCAACCCCCGCCCCCGTAACCCCCCTCCCGCGATTTGCGGCAACCCACCCCGCGACCCCCCTCCCGCGATTCTCTGCAATCCCTCCCCTCCCGCGATTCGCAGCATCCACCCCCCCACAACCCCCCCTCCTGCAATTCGCGGCACCCCCCGCGACCCCCCCTCCTGCAATACAGGGCATCTTTCATACAATTCTAACCATATTTCTCATATACAAACGTTCACAAATTAAGGGGGCGCAGCCCCTTACGACGGTGTGAAGAGCGCCCGTAGGGCGCGATGAATCACCTAGTCTTACAATAATCAGCTACAAGTCAAAGCTCAGCGGATTACTTATGTCCCTTTTTCTGTGCTCCTAAATGAGCCAAATATGACCACTAATTAAGCCTGATTCAGATATGTACATTAAGTCGATTTTAACGTACATCTCCGATGTTTGCAGGTCATCACATATGCACAGGAAGATCTGGGACTGCAGTGTTGCTCGCAGTGCCCCAAAAAGAAAAAAACGGAACATGATTGACATGCTGCTGGCATTTGGGGACAGCGTTCTTGGGCACTGATGCACTGATCCCGGCAGTGTAATTTCACTGGACATCCTATGTAACCTGAAGGTTACTCACATGTCTGATATTCACTCAGATGACCCGATGCTGCATCTTCAGATGCAGAAGCAAATCACAGAAGCCAACAGTGGGCGTTTTCTTACTTAAGACATACCATACCTCCCAACTTTTTGTACCGTGTAATTGGGGCTTCTGCCCATGCCTGTTGCATGTGCCAAAAAAAACAGAGGGAAGGTGGCTTCATGGGAATGCCACAATCAGGAGCCATGCCTACTGTTTGCATCACTATGGGTGCATGACCAGCTGCTGGCAATCCCCCTGCCCCTCTCTTCCAGTGAATAGACGCTGTTCGCATGTGCACATGATCTATACACTGATCAGAAAGGGTGGTTTTGCAGGAGCAGTCGCTGCTCTCCAGGAGGGATACCCCTTTTTCCGGGGGGCCGGGCGGGGGACCCAAGTTCCGGGACCCTCACGGCCATTCCGGGAGGGTAGGCAACCCTGGGTAAGCTTGAGATGCCGTCTGCACATTTTGCCTAATGTCATAGAGCAGTACGGGAATAGCGCCCGCCTCAGAATCAGCCTCAAAACACTAAAGAGAAAAAGGTTGTTATTATTAAATTATATTTTGTGGAGAATACAGTTTTATTCTAGATATAGTTCCCTTTAACAACATTCTATCTATGGAATAGAAACCTGTGATAGTGATAATTGTGTTTTATCAGTGTCAGCTACAAAATGATTTGGCCCAATTCTGCTCCACTCCTTGTCTGGCACAATGAGAATTACTTGTCTTTTTGTCTACAGAGAGCGGATCTGGCCGTCGCACCTTTGACAATCACACTGGTCCGTGAAGAAGTTATTGACTTTTCCAAACCATTCATGAGCTTGGGTATATCCATCATGATCAAGAAACCGCAGAAATCCAAACCGGGTGTTTTCTCATTCTTGGATCCTCTTGCATATGAGATCTGGATGTGTATAGTCTTTGCCTATATTGGAGTTAGCGTGGTTCTCTTTTTGGTCAGTCGATTCAGCCCATATGAGTGGCACAATGAAGAATATGAAGAAGGAAGAGACCCACCCACCACAGACCATTCTAATGAATTTGGAATATTTAACAGTCTATGGTTCTCCTTGGGTGCCTTCATGCAACAAGGGTGCGACATTTCCCCCAGGTGAGTCTGAAAAATGTGCATTTATTGGGTCCTTATGTAAACTACAACAGAGGCACTAATGGGCAGGGATAAGGTTAGGCTGCGGGGGTGTTAGTTTTAGGCACTAATAGGCAGGGATAAGGCAAGGCTGCGGGAAGGAGGGGGGTAGTTATTCACTATGTTTATGCTGTTTACCGGACGAAGGGGTGTAAACCACCCCGAAACGTTGTAATAATAAATTTCATCACTTTGAACATTTCCTGAAGTGCCGTGCGTTGGAGTTTCTTTAACCCCTGCTATTAGGGGGCAACCATTTTGTGATGGTCATTTTTCATTAGCACTGCAGAAGAAGACGGAGCCAGGAGGAGATCTGCTCTGCGGGTCCCTGAATTCGGCGGCAGTGGCATGCGGAGGGGTAAGGGGGTGTTTAACTTTACTTGGGCGGGCGAGGGGGAGGGGGGGAGGCGCTGCTGAAATCGACGAGGCAGGAGGGATTGGAGATTCCTGCTGTGGTCCCTCCTAGATACATTCAGGGATACTCAAAATTTGCAGCTAATTTTTGGGGGTAATAGTCGCAAATATTATATGATAAACCCCTTAGTTTGTAAAACTTTGCTGTTAAAACTTTTTGACCCATATTACCTGCCTTTTAGTCATACATCCCAACTGTCTAGATTTTTGTGGGATCGTCTTGCTTTTTTGGAATGCCCGTGATTTGAAAGTTATGCCCCTGGCCGCTAGGCCACGTCCCCAAATTTTTAGAGTGTGCAGATGTCCCGGTCTACTAAATTCAAAGTTGGAGGGTATATTTTACTCACTGATAATGAGCCCATGGCTGTGTATGTTTGGGGGGGGGGGGTGGGAAGGGAAATGGGCTGCCGAACGAACTTCATGTTTGGGGTCGTGGCCAGCGCGTTATTTCCAGCATTGCACAATGGTGTGCGGGGCTACAGTGACAACATTTGGTCCCACAGATGGGGGCCCCTAAAACTGGGGGGGTGAGGTAATATATCCCCCACTCTGCATTCGGCATCATGATGTCACATGCTCAGGAGTGCAAAGGGAGGAGGGAGAGACGTTACATGGCTCACCTGTGAACCACGGGTGGCAGGACACTGTCTGCGGGCACGGTGCACCGTGCAACCCATTTGGCTCCCTAAGCCTTTGACAGTGCATATACACTTAGTGCTCCCTAAACTGCAGCCTAATACCTCCCAAATGTCCCGATTACTGCAGGACAGTCCCCCTAATTGGAGACTGTCCCGCCGTCCCTCCTGCGTGTCGCAGTGTCCCACGGTTGGAGGGTTAATGTATAGATGGTCGACAGTGTCTAGTCAACCACTAATGATCAAAAATGAGTAGGTTGAAACCTAAGAATGGTCGACATACACTAGGTCAATATTGACAGAAGGTTGATACAAGAAAAAGGTTGAAATGAACATGGCCGACACAGCTAAAAGGTCGGTGTCTATGTTGACATACATCAACATGGACACTGTATAAGTGTACCGGGTCCCCTCGCATGGCTTTCTGCACTCTACATGCTTTGTGAACTATACCTCACTGTGCTTGGCACACTATTATAATCTAACAATACTGTATGCACACTTGTATCAGGAAGTAAGAACAAGTATGGCCACCTTTACTTTTACACTTACACAGTCAGATGCATCCATACATCTTTCATACGACTTAACTAAAATAATGACTCGGACAACAGAAGTTGGCGGGAAAAGGGGTCAGCTTTTATTTAATTAAGCTAAATGATTATTTAGTTGTCCCTCATCTATCCATGGTGACGGGGAGAAGAACTGGTCTTTATAAAATTGTAAAAACCATAAAAATATTTACCATAAAAATATTATCAAAATAAATTAGTTTTCCAAAAGAGGGCCATCTGCCCTCATGGCCAAGGATCACCCTTCTGCCACTATACTTGACCATCAAACAACTTGTGAGGGAAATGCTCATTGCCCTTCCCTTGCGGTGAGAAATTGCAAATAATAATAAAATGGGGCCACCTGCCCATCCTAACACAACTTGAGGCAATAGCTCAACTAAAGTGGCTTAAGGGCCCACCTGGACAGGTGATGTCCCTAACCGAAACTGTAAACCAATCCCAGCCACTTTCTCCAATGGTGCTATCCCCCCCAGGGAAAATCTACAAATATTCTAACACCCGTTCTGAAACTGTCCGCTAACAAAAAGCTGACACAACATAAGCCCTAAACTACCTGAACCAACTAGGGAGGGTGGGTGGGTAACGATCAAAAGCGAAGAGGCCAGAAACGTCCAGAATCTCCCGTGTTCCCTATCAAACTACCCACCCCCTCAACCAAAATTTACCAATCTGGCTAGGCACCAACCAATTGTCCCTCCTCCAACAAATAGCTTAACCCCTAGCTGTCCGTCTATATCCTGATGCATGTAAGCACGGACTGGAAAGTTTGTCACTTCAGGTACCTAAAGGGGTATGGATCGACCCAAGAAAGGTCAACACTATTTAGGTTGACAGGGATTGAAAGTCGACAGGGTCCTTAGGTCGACTAATGGAAGGGGGTCGGCATGAACTACCGCCTGTTCTGGAACCACAGTGGAAAAAAACCCTGTGTCGACCTTCTGCATTATTGACCTTCCACCGGTCGACCTAGGGACCCTGACGACCTTCAGTCCTGTCGACCTTCTGCCCGTTGACGTTCTGGTATCGTCCTAAGGAGTGTTGACCTTTCTTGGGCCGACCTAACGACTGCATCCCACTCAAAGTACCCCCATGATCTTTACCCAAACAGTTAATCTAGGTCAGGCATGTCCAACCTGCGGCCCTCCAGATGTGCTAAAACTACACATCCCAGCATGCCTTGCCACAATTTGGCTATTAGGGAATGCTAGAATGATGGCAATGCATGCTGGGATGTGTAGTTTTAGCACATCTGGAGGGCCGCAGGTTGGACATGCCTGATCTTGGTCATCGGACTAACATTAAAGACATTATTATTAATGTAGTACATACTAACTTCTTTTCATATACCGTAACTTGCAGGAATTTTTCAGCCGCTGCACTTTTGTCATAACACTGCTGAGGAAGTAACACCAGCCTATAGTTCTCCTTAATTATTGGGTGAATGCTGGCAATGTTACAAATTCTTGAGCTCCCACAGAGACCTCTAATAATGTTTGTGTGAATACCCTGGAAATATGCACACAGTGTCTGCAGATGGCCCAATACTGAATCTATACTCTGCAGGGAATGTTCAGTACTTCTCTTGCCTTTTGCTAAATTGTTTTTAAAGGAATGGAGTACCCCTCTGCGCAGACCTACACAGACCTCGGTGCAGACAAAGAGTCAGCGCAGCGTGGGCAGCCGCAGTGAAAGCCTCTCTCACCCACTTGCATGCATAAACATGCATGCTAAACCTAATCACTATGTCTTACCCCTGCACTAAGGGGCACAGTGTTAATTAAATCTCAGTCTGCTGAAGAGAATATGACTCTCAGACATTGCGAGAGCCGCAGGGCTTCTGGATTTTATGTATTTGTAAAGGTCACCTCCTGATGAGGGATTTGGTGCTGAGATAGAGTTAGACAGTTGTGGAGAGATGAGGAAGGAATCAGTCATACCTTAAAGGGGATAAATGTATTCAGGCTTCCTAACCAAGATGGCGCAGTCTTGCACTTGGTAGTTTATTGCTCAAAAAAAAAGAAGTAAACCCTTCAAAAGATAAGAAACTTTATTTAAAAATGAAAAAAAAAAAAAAGACTGTAAATTTACTAAGATGGGAGTTCTATTAAATATGGGGTGTTGAATAATAGCAACCAATCAGCTTCTGCGTTTTCTATTTTTTTTAGCAACTTCTAGAAGATAATAGATAGAATCTGAGTGGTTGATATGGGCAACATCCCTTCTTCAATAGAACTCCCAATATAGTAGATGTAACCCATTATTTCCAAGGTGACATCTTTATTCAATATAAAGATGCACCTTGTGACACAAATGTAGATATTGCAATATATCTGGGTTTGGCGAAAACCCAGAATGGTCCAGACCACGGAACGCCAGATTGTGTCTGTGCAGAAAACTCTGCCGCTGTGGAGAATGTTGTGGTCATCCCTGTCCAGGGGGTGTCCTCTCCTAAAGGTGGGTGTGACAGTTGTCTCCAGATTATTACGGTAGGAGTCGCTTTAATCTCTTTCTCCGCATCTCCTTGGTGACGGCTGTCACAGATGGGACACCCCATGGATGGGGACAGGCAGGACGTGCACTACAAGCTTCGGAGTGGCAGAGGTTGCTGCATGGAGCTGGTCTGGCCCAGACCGTTCCAGTTTTACCTAATCCCCTCAATCGATCAAAGTATTTTTATCTCTCCTCTCCCATCCTGCGTGTGATGAAGCCGACCAATGCACCATTTTCTTGGCGTCCATGGTCTTTCTTTCAATGGAACCTTATCTCTTATATATTGGTGCAGAAGAGGTTCCGCAATAAATTATGTCACTGTGACACTCCTATAACCAGCCCATGAGAAAGCTTTTTTTGCATCACTGCATAAATGTCTGAATTAAGACCACAGTTGCAAGCAACCCCTGTCAAAATCCATACGCTGGTAAAATGGTTATGTATCCATAGCAACCAGGGCCAGACTGGTCATCTGCATCTTCTGGGACATGTATTTTAAGGGTTGGTTTGACCTGTTGCACAGGAGGGGAGATAGATTGTAAGTGGATATGAGACACGGCCCCCTCTAGTACAAATTTTTGTTGGAGATATATCTAGGGGTGTGCTACCACCGACAACTTAATTAAGACTTTAATAGGAGGAAAGAAAACGGGTTGTCTTATGGTGGTGCACCATTTATAGAGAATGGAGTCATAAAATATACCTTTTATTATTTTTATTTAAAATGAAGAACACGAAATATGACATACAACATATAACATAGACACAAGTGAAAACAGTGTGATTCTTTAAAAAGCACGTGCGAGTTCCAGAAGCAATTCCCTATATTTTATTATTTCAGTGACACTTTATATTTTCTCCTTCAGGTTTTTACAAAAATAATTGAGGAATAATATGTGTCAATTTTAGAATAGTTTTTGTGTTTTTAATGCGTTCTTTTTTTCAGCAGCCAAAATACAGCTACCTGAATGCGATAGTGAGCACTTGTTAGCTTGCAACGGACTGCAACTCAATTAGCAGGATATCTGTATTTTACAGCTTATTGTATAGCTTTATAATAGATACAATTGTGCTACATTGAGATCTCAGTAGTTGGGTGTTGTCACTTGTAGATTTCGTCTGGAGTCACTACCTATGGTGAGTGCTGCAGAACGGATAGGTAAGTAGTCACCTCTCAAGGTATATATACTAGAATAGAAGTGTGGACAACACCACACGCGTTGTGCTGTATTCTAAGCCAATCAATCTGTAGTCCCTCTCTGCGCCGTATAGATATGTTAGCGGTCGCAGGGGGATGCTAGAACAGACGCGGCTTTAAGTGCCCTCTATAGTGGGCATACAATTCCCCAGAAAGGGCAGCGTGATAGTGTGAAGCTATCGGAGGTGGTCAGTGAACCCCCGTGCTGCAGACCCAGAACGCTGGTCGTTTAGCAGCTAGCGGGGAGACCGTGTCTGCTCCGTCGGAGTGCAGCTAACAGCGTACACTCCCTGTCCAGGGACAAGTGCCGCAGTAAAGGTGCCTTGCGTCTGACAGTCCAACCCTGTGCCACTACCAGCTGGTGCTACTGCTGGGGTGGTCTTAGGGTGACTGCAGGCGAGCGGCTACTAATACATTAGAGTCCTAAAAAGGACTGATAAATACATTCGCATAAACACAAAAAAAGGGATGGGGTATTGCAGGAGGAACGTGCGCACGGCTGGGTCGGCCGGCGTACGCTTCGTAGGTCTTCCTCAGGGCAACCGGTATAGGTGCCCAGGTGGGGTTTATAAGGCTGATTCTAATTTAAATGGTCCAATAGTAGTGTAGTGTGTTACAGAGGTCCCGCCCCTGCTATCGCGCACCAATTACTCCAGAGTGTGTAACCCTTTGGGTGATTATCAATCTCCCATATGACTGCCCATGTATGTAATTGGACAACCGTATTGTTTCCTGATACAGCGCATGTATTGGTTTGATATTCATCTCCATATTATAGCACATCAATCATGATTGGCTACCCCCTAATTGGATTTCCAGTATGTTTGGGCTAAAATGTGCCAGTGTGTCAATATGCTGTGCATGTCGACTAAGTGTGTAACACTGTGATGCATAGCTGGGTTGATGATCCGAATAAGTCCAACTTTGCTTGTGTTTAGCTTATATTTATTGCTTATAGTTTATTTGGACAATGGTGTTTATCTCCATTTCCTATTGTAGCGCATCAATGATTTAAAGTAGGTATCCTTGAGGTGATTATCAATGTCCCATGCTAGGGTTGTAGATTACACATGTCTATTGTTGTAAGGTCTAGTATTATTACACCATATGCATATAATGACATTCATTATTCTCCTTACAGTAGATTTGCAGTGTGTTCGGGCTAAGTTGCACCAATGTGTCAACCTGCGGTATATGTCGACTAAAGGGGTGGATCCAAATTCCGTGGGTTGATCCTTGTAGGTACAATTCTGTGTGTCATTGAAGCAATTTTATATTTATTTCTTGTTTGATTATAGAGTTGTGTTTACCACCAGTATCTGTTGTGGCGTATTGTCATTTAGAAGTAGGTATCCCTTTGGGTAGTTATAGGTGTCCCATACTAGTATGTCTATTGAGATTTTATATTCATAATTGTAATGTATGCATATAATTTCAATTTATTCTCCTTTAAATAAATTCGCATTGTGTTTTAGGCTAAGAAGCACCCGTGTGTCAACATGCACATGTCGACTAGGGAAGTGGATGAGTTAATATGTAACTCAGTGAATTATTATTGTGAGTACGATGAGGGACTGATCCCTTTGGGTTGTAGTGTCATGTCGTTGGTATGGTGTGTCGACATACGTGAGGTCCCGTGTAGGGAATCATATGTATATGGCTGTTCCGTGTGTCAGCCTCTAAGAGGCTGACACACGGAACAGCCATATACATATGATTCCCTACACGGGACCTCACGTATGTCGACACACCATACCAACGACATGACACTACAACCCAAAGGGATCAGTCCCTCATCGTACTCACAATAATAATTCACTGAGTTACATATTAACTCATCCACTTCCCTAGTCGACATGTGCATGTTGACACACGGGTGCTTCTTAGCCTAAAACACAATGCGAATTTATTTAAAGGAGAATAAATTAAAATTATATGCATACATTACAATTATGAATATAAAATCTCAATAGACATACTAGTATGGGACACCTATAACTACCCAAAGGGATACCTACTTCTAAATGACAATACGCCACAACAGATACTGGTGGTAAACACAACTCTATAATCAAACAAGAAATAAATATAAAATTGCTTCAATGACACACAGAATTGTACCTACAAGGATCAACCCACGGAATTTGGATCCACCCCTTTAGTCGACATATACCGCAGGTTGACACATTGGTGCAACTTAGCCCGAACACACTGCAAATCTACTGTAAGGAGAATAATGAATGTCATTATATGCATATGGTGTAATAATACTAGACCTTACAACAATAGACATGTGTAATCTACAACCCTAGCATGGGACATTGATAATCACCTCAAGGATACCTACTTTAAATCATTGATGCGCTACAATAGGAAATGGAGATAAACACCATTGTCCAAATAAACTATAAGCAATAAATATAAGCTAAACACAAGCAAAGTTGGACTTATTCGGATCATCAACCCAGCTATGCATCACAGTGTTACACACTTAGTCGACATGCACAGCATATTGACACACTGGCACATTTTAGCCCAAACATACTGGAAATCCAATTAGGGGGTAGCCAATCATGATTGATGTGCTATAATATGGAGATGAATATCAAACCAATACATGCGCTGTATCAGGAAACAATACGGTTGTCCAATTACATACATGGGCAGTCATATGGGAGATTGATAATCACCCAAAGGGTTACACACTCTGGAGTAATTGGTGCGCGATAGCAGGGGCGGGACCTCTGTAACACACTACACTACTATTGGACCATTTAAATTAGAATCAGCCTTATAAACCCCACCTGGGCACCTATACCGGTTGCCCTGAGGAAGACCTACGAAGCGTACGCCGGCCGACCCAGCCGTGCGCACGTTCCTCCTGCAATACCCCATCCCTTTTTTTGTGTTTATGCGAATGTATTTATCAGTCCTTTTTAGGACTCTAATGTATTAGTAGCCGCTCGCCTGCAGTCACCCTAAGACCACCCCAGCAGTAGCACCAGCTGGTAGTGGCACAGGGTTGGACTGTCAGACGCAAGGCACCTTTACTGCGGCACTTGTCCCTGGACAGGGAGTGTACGCTGTTAGCTGCACTCCGACGGAGCAGACACGGTCTCCCCGCTAGCTGCTAAACGACCAGCGTTCTGGGTCTGCAGCACGGGGGTTCACTGACCACCTCCGATAGCTTCACACTATCACGCTGCCCTTTCTGGGGAATTGTATGCCCACTATAGAGGGCACTTAAAGCCGCGTCTGTTCTAGCATCCCCCTGCGACCGCTAACATATCTATACGGCGCAGAGAGGGACTACAGATTGATTGGCTTAGAATACAGCACAACGCGTGTGGTGTTGTCCACACTTCTATTCTAGTATATATACCTTGAGAGGTGACTACTTACCTATCCGTTCTGCAGCACTCACCATAGGTAGTGACTCCAGACGAAATCTACAAGTGACAACACCCAACTACTGAGATCTCAATGTAGCACAATTGTATCTATTATAAAGCTATACAATAAGCTGTAAAATACAGATATCCTGCTAATTGAGTTGCAGTCCGTTGCAAGCTAACAAGTGCTCACTATCGCATTCAGGTAGCTGTATTTTGGCTGCTGAAAAAAAGAACGCATTAAAAACACAAAAACTATTCTAAAATTGACACATATTATTCCTCAATTATTTTTGTAAAAACCTGAAGGAGAAAATATAAAGTGTCACTGAAATAATAAAATATAGGGAATTGCTTCTGGAACTCGCACGTGCTTTTTAAAGAATCACACTGTTTTCACTTGTGTCTATGTTATATGTTGTATGTCATATTTCGTGTTCTTCATTTTAAATAAAAATAATAAAAGGTATATTTTATGACTCCATTCTCTATAAATGGTGCACCACCATAAGACAACCCGTTTTCTTTCCTCCTATTAAAATCTTCTGGGACATCACAGAAGGGCCAGTGGCCCTATAGGCTGGTCTTGCAACAGCAGGGGCTGGCCAGGCAGCTCAGCCTTCCAACTCTCTGCTCAGCCACTTGACCTCCCTCCGTCCAACCTGTAAACAGGGTATGCCATGAGGCCAAGTCCCATGACTAATAGCAAGCCTCCGTGAGCAATAACCACGACGCCCCTATTGTGCACACACAGTGACAATCCGACTCCTTATTTTATAAGACACAGCCTTAATTATTATTTTTAAATTCTGATTTTAAAAGAAGATTTTAGAACAATTTAAGGCCCATACCCGCTGGGCAACTTTGAGCTGAAAGTCGCTCAAAACAGCAGGTTTGAGTGGCTTTCAGCTCAAAGCTGCCCAGTGTGTATGGCCCGGCGATGAGCGGTGAATGCTGCTGCCAAACATCGTGGCTGGATCACTTCTGGTGTCACCGCAGCCTGTTGTTGGAAAGTGACTGGACACACATACTTATAGCAGTCATCTTCCAAGCTCATTTACCAAGATAACCGATAATTATCCAATTGTTTTGGAACAGATTCCTATTGGCCATTATGTTTCAGTTCATATCATAAGTGCAGCAATATTAGTCCAGCACATATTGGCTGCAGTGTTGCAGTGTGTCCAGCATAATACTGGACTATTCTGTGTTCTCATCTGGCTTGGAGTTAAATGAATAACTTTTTTTAACTAATGTCAGTATGGGGGGGATGCTCTAACATACGCACCCCCTTACCGCTGCACATCGCTGGCTCGCAGACCTAATTATCGCATATGCTCTAACATATGCGATAATTATGGCAAAGGACAGCTTAACTTGCGTTAAGAGCTGTCATTTGCGATCTTGCCGACTATGTGCTGCGGGTCCCGGCGGCTCCCCCCTCCCTCCATTACCCGTGGCTGCTGCTGCATGTGTGTGGGCTCTCCTCCTCCTCCCTGCACCCGGAAGAGGATACTGTGCAGGGAGGAGGTCATAGGTCCAGGCAGCAGGTGCTATTGTGATAGGAAACAGGAAAAGTGCAGAACCCCTGTAAAACTTCCAAGGGATACTTACAAATAATGGGTATTATTTTCCACAAAATGTGTAAATATATACACTTAAAACATAACAGTAACGTGTGGGTAAAATTGGAAGAGGCAGGATCCACTCATAGCTCACACCGGATTCAGTAATGAATCCCGGCGGTCGGGATCCCGGCGTTCAGAATCCCGACGCCGGAATCCCGACAGCCAAAATCCCGACAAGGGGGGAACGTGGATCGCCCCCCCTTGCGGGCCCGGTGCCTCGCTACGCTCGGCACACTAATTTATTCTCCCTCCAGGGGTGTCGTGGACACCCACGGAGGGAGAATGTGTCGGGATTTCGGCGGTCGGGATTCCGGCGTCGGGATTCTGAATGCCGGGATCCCGACAGCCTGGATTTTAACTGCATCCCCTCACACCGTGTCTGAGGCTGTGCATGCAGTCTACATGTTCAGCTGAACCCAATTGGAAATGGCTGGAGGTCAGGGGGGTGCCATGAGGGAAAGGATAACAGGGCAAAGGGGAGAAGAGGTGAGGAGAGTGGCTTATTTATAATGTGAGTGGTGCATACGGGTCCCTGAGTCACAGACGGGCCCACACTACAGCCAATTTTTATTTTTTTAAACAACTTTTTTAGTCAAAGCATCAGATCAGTGTAAAATACATTACTGTATCTTGGGGTACAGTCATCAACTAGGGAGTCAAAATACATAAATTGGGGGTACACATTTATCAATAAGTTTTTGATAATGAACATATACAATAGTATTTTCGGCAGTAAAAAAAAGTTATTCCAGGACTAGCGGAGGATCATTGAGTAATGTCCGTTCTTCGTACCAACGGGTATTCCGGAAAAAATAGTAGATTGTCCGTTTAGTTGACAGAGGCAGCGTTTCCATATAGCTGCTCCAAGTAGCAAAGAACTGTTTGGTGCGTGAATCCTTTTGGAGGGAGGCCTCCAACCAGTCACACCCAATTTTTAAATACCCCTCCGGAGTCCGGCGAGGATGACAGCAGCACTGCTGTAACCACGGAAAAATGGCTGATGCAACATTTTGGCAGAGCTCTACGCATGCACAGTACAGTCTGAGCGCTTCAGTGCTTAGACTCTATTGTCTACTCTATTGCGCTGGGCTGTCTGGAGCTGTTGCCGCCAGAGAAGTGGGGACCGAATGGAGGAGGCTGCGCACAGGCCTCCTCCTATCTTAAAGCACCCCTGGGGGAGAAACATATGAAGTGGGAGGTGAGGGCACATGCTGGTCACAGAGGAGAGGTCAATCAATGTTATTGATCACACACTGTAGGGAATGGAGCTGATTGCTGGGGAAAGGTGGGCTCTGGAGGCAGGCAGAGAAGAGCCATGAGGAAGGTGGAGGAGGGGCAGCCAGAAAAGGTATTATCTTTGTCCTGACACTGCCCATCTTAACTGCAACTGCAACATGTGCAGAGATAGTTAGATTTGGGTGACGAATTTTGTTTCTGTCCAGAATAAATACTGTCTGCTTTATTTGTACAATTTAGATTTCAGTTTGAACACACAACACCCAAATCTAACTCTCTCTCTCTAACTCTCTCTGCACATGTTACATCTGCCACACCTGCAGTGCACATGGTTTTGTCCATTTGAGAAAAAAATCTGCATTGCGATCAAGTGTGACTTAGGCTTAGGCCCATAGTAATTGTGGCTGAGATGAATGCAGAAAGATGCCACTATTATTGTTTTTCATCTCTTGCATAACTGTATGCACCCAGTTAGGAAGTGTGCAGGGAACAAATGACTTGTATCCAATCAGATCATTGCTATGTTCTCAGCAGCCATGAGAATATTAGTAGCAAAACTGTGTCAGTGAGCACATCATGCTACAGGGCATTTTCATGAAGGCAATGGAGGCAACTATGGGGCCCCACATTTATTGTATAGTGGAAGGGGATCAGGGGAGTTTTAATCTGAGCATTAATTAAAACTGATGTGGAAACTTCTTGATGCATAAACATAATCAGCTGTCAAATCTCTGGTTCTTCCCTCCAGGTCTCTCTCAGGTCGCATTGTGGGTGGTGTCTGGTGGTTCTTCACCCTCATCATCATTTCCTCTTATACTGCAAATCTAGCAGCTTTTTTGACGGTTGAGAGGATGGTGTCACCTATTGAGAGTGCCGATGACTTGGCCAAACAGACAGAGATCGCATATGGGACTCTAGATTCTGGATCCACTAAAGAATTTTTTAAGGTTAGCTGAATTCTTTCTCTTCTCAGCAGTGCTTGGTCATTTTGTGGGAGAAGATCATGCTTGAGGAGTTTTCCTTTCCTATTGCAATCATCAAGCCAATGCAATGATCTAGCCAAGCATAACCTAGGTCCGGAATTATTTCCAGGACATACATCCAACATTAAGGCCCTAAATAATATGGTTGGTATGCCTACCTGTGGTATCCATATTCACCACTTTGGGAATATAAACCATCACTGCAAATAGGGATAAGTGAAAGAAGAACATGATGACAGTATACAGCAGCTTTCAGAGTCAATGCTGGACATACCATGTACATTACACATGGGCTGTATCATTGGGCCACTCATATTAACTTTCATGTGTGACATGTAGTAGCCTTAAAAAAACACACACACACTTGTTACCTACCCCATGGTTAGAATATGGCAATCTGCATGTGTAAGTAATGTTCCCTTCCTGAGGTGAGTGACAGGTGTGTGAGGTTTAAAGGCTAAGGCATACATAGATTGGTAGAAGCTGATTGGTTAGTACTCTCGGTACTCTTTACTTAGAACGGCGCCCACAATTTTGATCGTGGGCATCGTTAGTAAAAAATCTCGGGCATCTCGGGCATTGAATGCACTAAAAAATCGGGTGCGATTCGACCGACGAGATGCCCGCGATTTCCCATAGGGAACAATGTTAAATGTCTCAATTGACCCAATTTTCCTGTTCAATGCCTCAATTGACCCGATTTTTCCATAGGAAACAATGTTAAATGGGCCACAGAGGCCAAATAGGCACCCTGAAGTGTATAATGGCCACCCGAATTGTTAACGCCACCCCACGATCAACGTCAACCCGAAGCGTGGCGAGCGCAGCGAGCCCACGAGGGGCGGCGGTATGCGTCCTACGACCTTTTCATACCCCCACTATCCACGTCGGCGTGGAGTTGAGAATAGAAAGTGTGGCGAGCGCAGTGAGCCACCGAGCCCGAAGCGTGGCGAGCGCAGCGAGCCCCGCGTGGGGACGCGGACAGCTGTGAAGCCCGCGAGGGGACGCGGATACCTGTGAAGGTATCCGCGTCCCCTCGCGGGGCTCGCTGCGCTCGCCACACTTCGGGCTCGGTGGCTCGCTGCGCTCGCCACACTTTCTATTCTCAACTCCACGCCGACGTGGATAGTGGGGGTATGAAAATGTCGTAGAACGCGTACCGCCGCCTCTCGCGGGCTCGCTGCACTCGCCACGCTTCGGGTTGACGTTGATCGTGGGGTGGCGTTAACAATTCGGGTGGCCATTATACACTTCAGGGGGCCTATTTGGCCTCTGTGGCCCATTTAACATTGTTTGCTATGGAAAAATTGGGTCAATTGAGGCATTGAACAGGAAAATCGGGTCAATTGAGACATTTAACATTGTTCCCTATGGGAAATCTCAGGCATCTCGTCGGTCGCATCGCACCCGATTTTTTAGTGCATTCAATGCCCGAGATGGCCATGATGGGTGCCCTTCTAAGTAAAGAGTACCGTACTCTCCACCTAATCGCTCTCTAATACCCCTTTCACATCGCAACTAATTACCTGGTACAAGCTGGTTTGACCCGCTAATTAGTACCATGTGAAATGGGTTACCGTGTCCAGAAAACGGGTAGCAACACGGCAAAACGAACCGGTAAAAAAGTGGAGTCCTTACCAATTCATTGCCGTGTTGCTTGGCGGTGTGAACGGGTTAAACAGGTTGAGCGACCTGTTTCCCATTCACACTATGGAGGAGGCAGCGCTTGGAGCAGTGCCAGCTCTAAGCACTGCCTCCTCCCCTGACCCCGATGACGTGCCGACTACCCGCCGCCCCCCTGGATGACGACAGCGAACCAGCAATAATGCCGGTTCGCCGTGGGGATGTGAACATCTCAAAATGCAGGTTCAAGCCAGGACTGACCTGTTTCAAAGTCCCGGTACGAACCACATTTTGCAATGTGAAAGCAGTATTAGCTTTGCTAAATATTCACCATAATCCTACTTTAGGTTTAAATAGTTTATCCTTCAACTGTAAGTAACATGCAGTGCAGTGGCAGAACTTGTTGGTGGTGATAATTTGGGCCCACCCCAACCCAAGTTCACAATATTCAACACTGCAGTGGGTGACAAGGATAGGCAGAGCATGGCAGGGAAAAATGAAGGGCGTAACTACCATAGGTGCAGGGGGTGCTGCTGCTATGGGGCCCAGAGCTAAAGGGGGCCCACCTCCCTTGTGTAAGTTACATGTGTTATATACATTTATCACTATTGGTTGGTATATACAGTAAGGGCCTTTACACGGTTTTAATACAGATATCTAGTTAGGCCCCTGGGAAAAACAGTGGCCGACAGGAAGAGGGTGGCAGGGGCAGCAGTGGGCCCCTTAGTCTTCGAGGGCCCCAGTGCACTGCATCTGCTACACCAATGGTAGTTATGCTTTTGATGCAGTGCTTTAAGGCATTTTGTGCCCTGTTATCTTACTAACCTTGAATCTTCTATGTACAGTTACTTTAATTGTTAAGAAGCTGCAACATTTGCCAACAATTAGTATGTAAAACTGACTTATTTCCTGCTTCTTTTTCTTACATTTCTGCGACCCATCAGAAAACTGTGATTTTTTTTGGTATTCATAATTAATCCTTACTTACAGTATTATACGTAGCGTGCGTCCTCTCTGTCATAAAGTGACCCCCAAATAACAATTTTCGCAACTTGTCTCATGTTTCCAAGATTTCAAAGTGTTTTGTACCTAATTTGTGTTCCCAAGCTCAGTTTCTGCTTGAAGAAGCATTTGGATAAGGGACTCTATCGTTAGACTCTATCTGATAATGGCCTAATAACGAGATATTATATTCTCCTAACAGGCACCTTTTCATAGAAACAAGTCAATTCCGGACAAAAGCAACCCCATGTATCTGCTGAGTTATATTTTTTGCCAAGTCCTCTCCTCTGATATTCTGTTTTCCTAGAGATCGAAAATTGCCGTCTTTGAAAAGATGTGGACATATATGCGCTCAGCCGAACCCTCTGTGTTTGTCAAGACAACGGAGGACGGAATGAACCGAGTTAGAAAGTCTAAAGGAAAATATGCCTATCTCTTGGAGTCCACCATGAATGAGTATATTGAGCAGAGAAAACCATGTGACACAATGAAAGTGGGAGGTAACTTGGATTCCAAGGGCTATGGCATTGCCACCCCCAAGGGGTCACCTCTGAGGTAAGTAACTGAGCTGTGCCCAATTGTGCATTTATTTTGCTCTTTGGCTGTATACCCAGGGGTACATGGAACAACAACAACAACTCTCCTTTAAGAAACCATCACACCATCTCTTTGTGTCATTTATGCCATCCATCTGCTTGGTGTCATTTCATTCTGTGACAACATTACTCTGTGTCAAAATGGACAGTAAATTAGATATCGTAGGTAAGATAATCAGCTAAACGTGACCAACAAGAGATTTCGGAATTAGTCAGGGACAGGGCTAAACTGGTTGCAGGGAAAAGTGGCTAGGCGGGCAGTGAAGGGGAATTGGCAAGCCTGGCAGGTCAACCACAGGGGGCGGCACATGATCAGTGAAGCAGAATTGAAAACCCAAAAGGCATTCACATTGTTGGCCAGATGCACTAAGCTTCAAAAGTGATAAAATGGAGAGTGATAAACAGCCAGCCAATCAGCTCCTACCTGCCATGTCACAGACTGTGTTTGAAAAATGTCAGGCAGGAGCTGATTGGTTGGCTGTTTATCACTCTCCGTTTGATCACTTTTGAAGCTTAGTGCATCTGGCCCCGAGGGTGTTGGGCTCTGCATGTACTCAGAAGGGCAGTGTGAGGTCATTCAGGGAGTATATTGCAGTCCTGTGCACTGGTAGCCCTGTCTGATATACAGTATCCAGTGAAGCTTCATTGGATATGGTCATTGGATTGTGTGCATCTGTAATTGATGGCATGATGAAATGTTAATCCAGAGTAGAATCCAGAACAATCTAGTTCTCCCTGTCTGATATATGTGGCCTGGTCGTTGCATATTATGCATCTGTAATTGATGGCATGATGAAATGTTGATGCAGAGTAGAATCCAGAACAATCTAGTTCTCCCTGTCTGATATATGTGGCCTGGTCGTTGCATATTATGCATCTGTAATTGATGGCATGATGAAATGTTGATCCAGTGTAGAATCCAGACCAGTCTAGTTCTCCCTGTCTGATATATGTGGCCTGGTCGTTGCATATTATGCCTCTGTAATTAATGGCATGATGAAATGTTGATCCAGAGTAGAATCCAGACCAGTCTAGTTCTCCCTGTCTGATATATGTGGCCTGGTCGTTGCATATTATGCCTCTGTATTTGGTGGCATAATGAAATGTTGAACCAGAGTAGAATCCAGTTGCTATTTTACCCTATGTGAGTTTAACTTGGAAATTAAAGAAAATAGATTGTTCTGCGTTCTTCTAGATCAGAGATTTCTGAGCAGAGAGTAGACAGTTAAACGTAATGGAATGATGACTACTGTATGTAAGTGTGAGCTCCATAATAGACCAGCTGACTAGAAAGAATGGGATATAACATCACTTTATTTTCCACCAATAAATGATTAATTGAGAGGAAAGATTTTTGTAGAAAATAACAATACAGAAAGAATCTGTAAACAAATATTTAAGGAAAAATTGACCATGCTGGTTGCAATCTAATCATTTGACACAACCACCAAAAACTGCACCAGCAGTCATACTCATTACACTTACAGTATAGATGATTGTATATTGGCCCTTATTCTGATTCACTTGCAAAGGCAAATTCCTTCTCAAATGGACAAAACCATGTGCACTGCAGGGAGAGCAGATGTAACTTGTGCAGAGAGAGTTAGATTTGGGTGGGGTTTTACTTCAAATCGAGATCTATATTGCAGTGTAAACATAAAGCAGTCAGTATGTTCCCTGCACAGAAACAAAATAACTCCCCAAATCTAAATCTCTCTGCACATGTTACATCTGCCCCACCTGCAGTGCAGAAATGGTTTTGTCTATTTGAGAAGGAATTTGCCTTTGCGAGTGAAACAGAATAATCCCCATTGTTTACTGGGAATTTAGAGAACAATGGTGTACATGAATAGGTGATATTGGTCATGTTCCAACAGAATTTACCTCTCGGCCAGAACTAATGATAATTTGGTGCCGACACATGGCTATTGGGACACTTTGAAAGATCAAAGTTACCAAGAATATTACAAGGAGGCAAATGACATTTAAAGAAGTAAAACTTGACCTGTCCTTAGAATTGATAATTTGTACTTTCAATAAGATTCTTTCGATTCAAATCCACTAAGAACATCTTCTAAGTGCAGGAATCCCACCTAAATCCATCTTGTTCAGGCCCCACCCCAAGTATCAGCGATGATCGTTAACAAGCCAAGCAGACAGATAGGTGTATGGCGCACCACAGAGATGTGTACTACTCTTTGTTCATTTAGGTCCAGATTCAAGTTTGTTAGTATAGCAAACAAAGTAATTACCTTTGGGTCTGGAACAAACCATGTTGGGGAGCAAATACATTCAGAATTTTTCTGTGCAGTGTAAATACTGGCGGCTCTTGCCCGCTGCCCACAAATGTTAGTCACCTTTTTGAGTTATTCAGCTCCAGCATCGAACAGCTTGTTTATTTGGCGATGTGCACATGCGAGGAGGTGTCCCAACTGCCACTCCCCCCCATACTGTGCCAATGTGCCCCTGCCTCTGGCCACACTAACTAATATCAAACATTACATAATGTAGCTGAGAAGAGAATGCAAATGTATGTCCTCCGCCTGACAGGAAACATATTCCTCTACATGAACGCGGCAGCCCTGTACACTTACTGACACATGTCCTTGTCCTGTTTCGCTCACAAGATATTCTCATAGCCTTGGGCAATAAGAAATAAACTGTCTTGCTGCAGCAGGCAAAACATGAAACGTTTGCAGAGAGTTCAGGGAAATGATGGAGAAGAGCTGTAAGGGTGGGGATGGCGCACTCTTTCGCATAGAAAGGCTGTGTTGGCTTATTGTGTTATGGCTCTTCTTTAGCTTTTCGTTTCAGCCTTTGTTTTCCAAACCGAAAAGTCAGACTGAAATTGGGACACTTTGCAGGTCCTAAAATATGTGAAGGATGATGCGAAATCTACGTACTGCATTAAGGTGATTGGTGTGTGTACACAGTTTCACTGCCACAAGGAAGGGCAGTAGAGAGTCTGGCCAGGCCCAGGTACTTCTCAGGGGGCGTTGTCTAATTACAGAAGGCGTGGTCACAAACCTTTAGACTAAAATACAGAATACATAGTACTTTAAGCACCTCCATGTCCTTACTGCAGCCCAGCACACAGTAGGGATGGCCGTTGAAAATGTATGGTTTATGGCCGATGTTGAATATTTTTGCCATCGATGTGGGAGAACCAGGTGGTTTTCCTTCATCGATGGCACAGCAGAACCGATGTTTTTTTTCCCCAAGGTGCCAGGACACGGAGCATAGACCCGCACTGACAACCCTGAAGCCATGCCCCCACAATCTGATTGGCCCTCAGGCTATTCAGTCAAATATAATGGATGGCCTTCGATAGCTGCCTATCGATGGTTATTTATCACATAGTTTGTGACTATCGATGGCTGGTTGCAGTATCACCATCAATGTAAAACCATCGATGGTGGCTGCACTGGTGGCCATCCCTAGCACACAGCAGCATGTGTAGGGTTGAGAAGCATCTGCTGCCAGGGAAAAGGGGGCCCCACTGGGCTCCTCCATCAGACCTGTAAATGGGTAATTAGTACTACCTCAGACTCCCCACCCCGGCAGGCGTAGATATAAATGCAAATATCCCAGAGTTAATCACATCTGTGTGATGACACCTTCGCCATCCATCCATCCATACTATCAGTGCAGACTTTCTCTAGTCCCAACCTTGGTGCTAGAGATCAGTCTGCAATTGGTAAGATCTCTAAATGCCCATGAATATCCCTCACTTCCTTCTACATGCCAATGGCACAAACACGGCATGGTAATACACTAAGGGGTTTATTGACTAAGATTGGAGTTCTATTGAAAATGGGACGTTGCCCATAGTAACCAATCAGAATCAACTTATTTATTTAGAATCTTCTGGAACAGTGTTTTTCAACTACTAGTGTGCCTTGAGCTGTTCTCAAGTGTGCCCCAGATCTAGAGATGCCCAAACCAGTTTACAGTCACCGCCAGTTCAACTGTTATTTACTGATCCCTTCTTTTCATGTAACGGGCAAATGTATTTTATTTTTGTCACCTGTGGAGACCAGTGTCATTGATTTTTATATGGGGGCCAATAGGTTTGCGTTTTGCCCTGTGGGGATCTCATGGTGTGCCTTGGCAATTTTAAAATCTTATTTAGTGTGCCGCAAGGTAAAAAGGTTGAAAATCATTGTTCTAGAGGATAATAGAATCTGATTGGTTGCCCATAGCAACATCACATCTTCAATAGAACATCTAAGTAAATAAACCTTTAAGTTTCCCAGTATTTATTTCCTTATTCTATAGTTTATGGTTATACTGTTTCCATTGCTATACACAGACAAATGTTGCCATTGTCTGAATACTTTCTATAGATACCAATTGCAACAGTGACATCTGCAGTGTAAAACTGTGTATTGCAGTACAATAACAAGGCAAGTTGTGGGAATTGGAGCATTTCTCAATAAGAGTTAGGAATGTCTATATGACAATGTAACCACATCTATATTATTACAGCAACATGAACAATTCATTTTGAATCCTGTATTGTGTTTTACTTTTGAGTAAAGCTCAGAGGACATTAAAGCATTATGGGTCAAAAACCAGTGCAAATGATTACTCTATTCCTCGGCCTTGTGATTAACGGGACCTTTAACATTCAGAAACTGTGTGCACAGATTTATCGCCTTCCAGTAAATATAGATTAATTGCATCCTAGAGATTGCTAATCGGAAGAAGGCACATTAGATAATAGTATAACAGAATAAGTAGCCTCTCTTCAGAATTAAACACCTGCCCATTTTGTGAATGAATCTCATAGGCCCTTATTCTGGTTCACTCGCAAAGACAAATTCCTTCTCAAATGGACAAAACCATGTGCACTGCAGGGGGTCAGATGTAACATGTGCAGAGAGAGTTAGATTTGGGTGAGTTATTTTGTTTCTGTGCAGGGAAAATACTGACTGCTTTATTTTTACACTGCAATATAGATCTCACTTTGAAGTTAAACCCTACCCAAATCGAATTCACACATGTTACATCTACCCCAACTGCAGTGCACATGGTTTTGTCCATTTGAGAAGGAATTTGCTTTGCGAGTGAACCAGAATAAGGGCCATAGTTTTTAGCATTGTCCTGTGTGTGTGTCTACCTGTGATGCCCAGTCATGTACAGATAGTAGGCAGGACAGGCGGTTATGGTATAGCGGGTTGACCGGGTGTAGATCGGCAATGTTATGGTCGAGCACGCTTAGTCAATCCGGCTGAGTTAGATTGCTGAAGGTAGTTGGCAGCCACTAGTTACAATCTGGTGGGTGATTGGCAGGCCCATGGTCGACCAGGAGGATTTTGTAGTGCTGAATGTCACAGGGGCCCCCGGGAACATGGTATATGTGCACAGTGTCCCCTCATATGGCTTGGTGAGCTCGCCATGCTTCGGGCACGGTTCTATTCTATTCTAACTCTATGTCCATGTGGATAGTAATGTTTGATCCAAGTGGACCTGTGCCAAAAATCCTGAAAAACTCCTGCGGACCAAGTGACCATCTACCTTGGTCCCGCCGAGCACCCGCTGGTGTCTAACTAGTGTTACTGCTGCTCTACCGCCACCATTATCTTTAGCCGTCTAACTCAGTGGGGTGGACTTAGGGTGGTTGGTCATAACATGGACGATTTACACCCGAACAGGCTAATTTCAGATGCATCTCTTGCACTGATCAGCTGGTGTATGGGGTTGGAGCATACCTAGCACACAGACAGAGGTGGGATGTTGCAGTCACATAGATGTGTAAGGCTGTGACGAGGGGTGCCTGGAATTGGACCTTGCAGCCAGTAGCGTTGCAGAGCAAAGGGGCTCTCTGGCATGTACTTAGGGTAATCTGGGCAGTGCTCTACTTTATAATAACAGCTGTCCCACCCCCTTGGCATGTAGTCCCAATATCACAGGTTCAGGGGGGGAGGGGCACTGTAACATGGCAGCATATAGTCCCTGTGTGAGATGGTTGGAAATCATCTACGTTATGTCTAGTTGTAGGGATATGCAGCATGTATCATGACCAGTGACCAGTGGTGGCTCCAGAGAAGGGGTTGCAGCACATTTCAAATTCAAATAGGGGAGCAACAGCAATTGCCAGTGATTCAGTTTGGAATGGCAGTTGGTGTGGCTCTCATGTTTGAATTTTGAACTGTGCTGCAGACCTACCTCTGGAGCCCCCCATGATCACGGCCATAAAAAGGAATCAAGATGGCTGTAGACAGAAATAAAGATAGTGACTCCAACATTCAGGATTTTATGTGGCAACAATGACTAGTCATGGGAAGTGGATCAGTGGGGGAGTTTCCCATTGCAACCAATCAGCTTCTACTTATCATTTTATAAAATGTACTAAATAAATGCTACCTCAAAGCACATTGGTTGCTATGGGCAACTTCTCCACTAGTCCAACTTTTCACTGCTTGATACACCGACCCTTAAATTTATATTGTCCTTGAGACGTCCACAGCTCTGCAGGTGCAAAGCGGGAAAACATGCAATGTATGTCAGTAAAACTGACTTGCGTTAAACTCTACATTGATACTTTTCTGTTAAATAACTTCCATTAACTATGTGCTTAAAATCCTCTAGATAAGCACAAGTACATAATATAGGCCCTTATTCTGGTTGGTGCGGTCAGAGCCGCACACGGGGCTCCGACCGCACAAACCAAGGGCCGCCCACCCGACGGATCGCCACGGCCGTCCATACACGGACGGCTGGCGATCCGCACAAAAATGGTGGAGGCTACGCCTCCACCATGGTGGGAGCTGCCCCCTGCCTTCGATGGTCGACGACCATCGAAGGCAGGCCCGCACGCCGCGGCAGCTCCCGCAAGCTCAGACCACACGGACAATCGTCCGTGTGGGAGCTTGAAAGGGGGCTGAAAGCTGACATCCGGCGACGTCAGCTTTCCGCCCCCATGTCATGGTAATGAGGGCGTCATGCCCTCATTACCATGCACACGCCCCGCGTTTGCATGGGAACGCCCATGAAACGCGGGGCGTACACATAGGGAAATGAGGGGCTGAAGCCCCTCACGCCCCTATACGCCCCCTTTGCGGCGGACGAAATCCGTCTGCGGCGAAGGGGGCTGCACATGCGCAGAATGACCTCTGCGCATGTGCAGAACAAAAACATCGGCGGTACGGCCGCACGCGGGCCGTACCGATCCGATCTGAATAAGGCCCATAGTGAGAGGTGTATAAAAACATGAAGAGACACAGAGGGAAATTTACTAAGAATATGAATACGATTTTTCGTATTCGTATTCTTAATACAAATAAATACGACTGCATATGGCTGTTTTAGCCGTATGCAAATTCGTATTCCAGAGGGGAATTTACAAAGAAATCAAAATACGACTGTAATCCCCGATGTAGTATCCATTCGTATTAGCGGCCGTATATACGGCGGCTAATACGAATTCGTAAAGGCAGCCTGCACGGATCAGTCAGATCCGTGCAGGCTGCAGTGTATAAAAGAAATAGAAAAATAAATAAATAAATACAAAAAAACGGCGTGGCCCATCCAGCCAGCAGGGTAAGGCCACAGCCAGGGGGAGACTTTTTATACAAGTCCCCCTGGCCAAAGCATTCATCCCTCTGACCGTTCAGCCTGGCCAGGGGTCCTGGGGGAGTGGGGACCCTCCAGGACTTACCTGGCCAGGCTGAAGCCTGGTGTTGTCCCCGGTGGCCCTGGAGCGGGCTGATAAATTGTAAAAAATTTAATTAACCATTGTCTAAAACCGTGGAACTATGAGTCCCAGCAAGCCTCTCCCGCATGCTGGGACTTATGCATTAAAGGGCCCGCTGGCATTTGTAGTTCCACAGTAATAGAAATAGTAAAAAAAACACACACTGACACACATTAAAAATAAAACTTTATTACATCCAAAGCCCTCACATACTGATACTAACCTATCTTAAGCCCGTAGGTAGGTCCCTCGGGTCCAGTGTCTGACGAAATCCATAGGGGTACCAGTGGAAGCCCAAAAAAAAAAACCGACTACGCGAACCACCGGACTGAGCTGGAGCCGCATGATGTCTTTGTTTATTAATCAGTACTTTACCTCTCTCCACTTTATCTCTTTTTGTGGTTTGATACATCTCTCCACAAAAGTCCTTTATTGGATTCTGCAAATCTGTCTGCAAGAAATTAGGGTTATCAATTTAGTTTCATAAATTGCAGGCTTTTTTCAAGAAAGTTGGTCAGACCACTCATATAAAAAGAAATGAGTACATTTGAAGCGTGGCCAGAGAAAATGTAGCAAATCTGTCTATGTCTCGCCTCATCCACACTTCATTTCTTGCACGGCTGATGGACCATGTCATTTACTTACCCAGAGGCCTCTTCACCTGCATCTCCATATCATATGTTCCTCCTGTTACAGCCTTAGGCTCATTGCTAAAGGTTTAGTCTATGTATGTGTGTTCTGTGTCATTAGAGAATCACTCAGAAGGATTGGTGATCCAGGTTTAATCTCTATTTTTCCCCCAATATGTTGTCAAAAAAAATTATACACCTCACCCCAGCCCCCGCTGCCAAGGATCAGGGACAAATTCAATATGGACGTCTTAAAAGGGCATAACAGTCAATTTGACTGGTTTCCAGTATTTGGTTTTCACTTAACGATTTCTTCCCACTGCAAGGTTCATCCTGGTTCCGACTGTAGATTATTCTTTATAAAACCACATGTTTACTGCTGCATAGTGCAGTAACTCTCCAGCTCCGTCACCAAGGGCAACAATGGCTAGAATGTTATCAACATCATGTTTACCGGAACTGTATTGGCTAACATTATTATCTTTAATTTCATTGGTGTTCTCATATTCTGCTGCTCTGTACAGTAATGTTTTAACACAGAAGGTCACATACAGATACAGACTCACAAAACTCACAAAAGATACTAAAAAGTTTTTTGATGCTTAATGAATGTTTCAGTGATCAGCCAGGTATCATTATTTTGTCCCAAACACAGTGTTTTAGTATTGTATTGCATGTAAGCTGAACACAATCCCCTATTTCGCAAGTCACCCACAACTCCACTATGGACCTTATTCTGGTTGACTCGCAAGGCTGCGAATTTTGCAGCCTTGCAAGTCCCCCAGAGGCTGCCCACATGGCTGCCTGCCTCCCCTTGAATGATTTCTCTAGCGCTCCAGATCGGAACCCTATGTGGTTTTCCAGATCTCTGAGCACCCTGGGCAGGAAGCAGACGGGCAGCTGGACGTCAGCTGCCTGCCCCCTGCACATGCGTCACCGGGCCATTACCATGGGAATGCCCAGCGTTTTCACAGGGAAGCCCATGTAGCGTTGGTCGTTCCCTTGGGCTGTGCCCCCCCCCGGCCAAAACCCCACACACTCTGCCCGCAATGCTAGGTGCGAGCGGGACGGAGAACATGCCCGCCCGCTCGCACCAAGCGTCTGCATATGTGTATAACTACGCATGCACAGACGCTAAAAATCGTCACCCGTGCGAACTTGCAGGGGACAGATTAAATTAGAATCACCCATTATGTGTAAAGTCCATTTAGTGATCTTCCTTGGACCTTGAAAATCTGTGTTTTACTGCAGTGCAGGGGCGGTCCAACCCCTTTAAATTCTAAGACACTGTTCCCCAAACCTCTTCCTCGAGGCAACCTCACAGTCCAGGTACTACAGATATCCATTCTTAAATCAAAACAACCAAGGTACTAATTAAGTCACCTACACACATGCATGTGTGTAGGTGACTGGACTGTTGGGGTGCCGAGAAAATTAAGTTTGGGAGAGATTATATTTTAAATGACATCTCCTTTGTTTTATATGTTTTAGCTGATTACTCTTTTTATATACTAAAGCTGATTGCTTTTTTAATAGACTTGTGCCTGGATCGTGTTGAACATACCACTGTCTTGAATGAATAGTTGCTCGTTGCATACTGAATATTCATAGAGGCCAATTCAAACAAAGGAGAAGGGGGAGAGATACTGGCGGGCTTATTTTGCTAATTTTCCTGATGTTTCTATGATATTTTTTTTCCAGGTGATCCAATTTGGTTGGCTAAAAAAAATTCACACAAAAACACACAGGTTCTGTGAAACAGCCCTATTATCAACCTATTTTCCATTTTCAATTAGCCACGAGAACATTGGGGCTTCTTAACCCCCCCCCCTCCTTCCCCCGATCTTCTGCTTCCCATTGCTCCCCCACACCCGCACACACACATCTTACCTCATCCTGGACACAAACACCCCTTGGCTTCACCATGTCTGTCCAGACTAGATTTATGCATAAAGAAGTTTCTCCTAAAGAACAGGGGAGCATCAAAATAGCTTTAAGTATGGCCCTACCAAATTACATTTAATAATGCAGCGGTTCTCAAACTGTGGGTCCTGACCCCAAAGTGGGTCCCGATCATCTCAGCATGGGGTTGTGACTCCATGTTGCTGACCATCAGGCTGATGACTTTTCTATTCTCAGTCAGTGATCCAAGGTGTCAGGAAAATCTGTTGAATTGTCTGTTATTTTAGACTCCTTACATCATTTTTTGCCTTCGCAATGCTGCCATGTATGTGCTGTCTGCTGCTTACATATGTGATGTGATGGCCTTCTGCAGTAATTTGCTGGGGTCCTGTCATTATTTTTATTGTCTAAAGGGCAATAATAGTTAGAGGACCCCTGTAATAATGCATCCGAATATATAATATATAACAATATGTACAGTACACTTCCACACACACATATGCAATACTGTAGCATGAATAATACATATAACAATACACTCTCTGACCAGAATGGGCTACACTTTTATTCCCAATGTCCTGTATTTATTATTATTTATGTAATTACAGTTACTTATATATTACAGCATATTCCGTTGCGCTTTACAATTGGAAACAACAGTGATTAAACAAACTGGGTAGGAACAAACTGACATAGATTTAGGAGGGCCCTGCTCGCAAGCTTACAATCTATAGGGATAATAGGAGGGATACATAAGGATAGAATTCCATAGCATATCAGTCCCACCAGATTGCAAGACAGTCCTGATGGGATGCAATTAGATATAAATGCTACTGGAGGTTATGTGGGGGTTCCGGAATATGATAAGCTTGCCTGAAGAAGTGAGTTTTCAGGGAACGCTTGAAAGTTTGGAGGCTAGAGGAGAGTCTTAATGTGCGTAGAAGGGCATTCCATATGGTGGGAAATGCCAGAAAAAAATCATGCAAGTGTAAGTGGGAGCGAGTAATAAGTGTTAAAAAAACAATATTTAACTCTTTGCTGACAGAGAATAAATAAAATGGTAATATGGGCATTTCTAAAGATCAATTCAAGTTCCTTGCCACAACCCATTGCCAACGGCTGCCTTGGCCAAGGAAATCTAGGTGGCGATCTGGTGAGAGAGGAGCAATCACGGACATGCTAATGTTTTTCAGTTGACATAAAAATGGTGGTAAGTTATAATAAGTTGATCTATTATTACATTGTAAAGTTGGAATGAAAGGTACACTTTTAGGAGAAGCCAATAAAGTATATACTGTAATTACTTATTTATGAGTTTGGAATTACCAGATCAGCCATGTAAAACTGGATAATAACTAGCGGACTAGTAACTTGGCTGATGTGGTCACTGATATGCAATAGGTTGTATCTCCTGGACTCCCGCATCTGTATTTCAGGCACTGTCTTTGTCGTGGTGACGGAGTTGGAGCAGGGTTTGGGGGATACGTGGTTTAGGATGAAACTTGCAGCTGGTTCACCTATCCTTTGTCTCACGACGTCATGAGTGATTTCTCAAGCTGTAACTTATCGAGTGTTATCTATTCATTTTTAAAGAAATCCAGTAAACCTGGCAGTATTAAAACTGAACGAGCAGGGGCTTTTGGACAAATTGAAAAACAAATGGTGGTACGACAAGGGAGAATGCGGCAGCGGGGGAGGTGATTCCAAGGTCAGCCCCAGTAAGAACAAACTAGCGGGTAACAAAACAGCATGATAGTAACCAGCAACTGCCTTGTACACCTTTTATGCCGGGGCCCCGGTGCCTTTCTGATTAGGGAGAGAACAACGAAGCATAATTCCATAACAACATATTTAGTTGTCTCTAGAATGGAGCCAAAATGCATGAAAAGCATGACAAAGTTTCTCTAAAACGTCTATTCAACAATGACAAGAGATATGTTTAAACATGAAGCACCACTTGCTATGTGAGATATAGTGGAAATGTTGGGCAATGGAGATCATTTACAAAGTACAAAATCCTGGCTGCACAGCGCAAATCCAGCTTTGGACCTTCAGGCATCTAGATTTGTAGAACCATATTACTACTCTTTAAAAAGACTGGACAGGCAGATGCAGAGTTGGAGGAAATGAGGGTGTTCCTTGTAAAGCATGGAGTCAGCACATGGACCTTCTTTTATAGAGCAGCGCAGAAATATTTTTTCTGTTTAACGGAGTGAAATAATTGAAATGAGATTAAGGAACACAGAAGACTAATGTTAGGAGCCCTTCATTTTAAGTTGCAGACTTGCACAAGGGGCATATTACACGAGTAGGAGGCCCATGCACAATCTCGGTCTGGTTGATGAGAGACTCGGGGGGGGGGTCATTAAATGGGTGCAGAGTATGCTGTGTTTGTTCGTGTGCACTGCGCACCTTGCACCCAATATAGATATGCCACCTCCTTCCAAAATTATTTGAATCTAGCTTAGAGGTTGAGATATTTGATTCTTGCCCTAATGAACCAGTTTGGTACCTTCCTTTTGCACTTTGTTGGAAAAGTTCATTTTCAGACACATTCCAAGCAAAAAGATGTCACATGGCATGATTAGTAGTTAATTTTATTAAATGGGCTTGTGCTAAGTAGTAAGTTTGTGCTCATTGTTCCTCTGCTCCTCCGTTGTACTTTGTGGAGGGGTCAGTCTAGAATAGACCTGCAACGTAAGACCTAATATCTGCCATGGGGACCTCCTGTCACTGTGCTACACAAGGTGGCAGGCCCCGATCAAACTTTATAAATGACCTCCAGTGATGACAATTAACACTACAATAGAACTAAATATCCGTGAAGCATACGACACAAAGCTTCTGGTTGACGCTGTGTTTTTAACTTTAGCAAAGGATGACCAGAAGCAAATACAATAGTTTTCCTTCAGCAACTGAAATAGGCAATTCTACTGCAATAAATACAATTGCAAATATAGAGATACATGAAATTTTGAAAAATTTTTAAATTGAAAAAAATTTGTTACAATTTTCAGATGCTTTTACTTAAAATGTATTTTAAAAAAAACTACAATTTGCTGTGGAAATGCAAATATATTGTAGACAAAAGCGGACTCAAATTTTAAGTAAAATATCGGATTAGTTTGATCTGAAAAAAAAACCTTTGAGAATACATTTTTAAAAAATTACATTATAACAATGTGTGATTGCTTTATAATACATACACCTGTACAAACCACACAATTACCCATGGTTTAGCCCATCTTTGAGATATCCCACAATGCACTGCATGTGGAAAATGGCTACCTTAGTATAATCAGCTCAAATGAGGTGAGAACAGCAAAACTAGAAGCCTGGAAAATATTTTGCTACAGAGACACCGGGAGCAAGGAAGTGGTTTGTCCACAGGCAGGGGACGGGTGTTGCTGGTTACTCAAAGTGATATAGTTAATACTCGTCTGGCTTGGCTGGAAGAGAGGGGAGAGGTGGGTACTAGGGGATGGAAGGGATGGGTGGTGGGCGCTTGATGGAGTATTAAAGCGTATCACTTTGTCATGGTACACGCATACGTCAATGAATGCCTCAATGAAATGTTGCTATGCTACTGAATAACATAAAATAACATTGGTGATGTTATTTATGTTATTTCCCATGGTTTGAAGAGGTGCTGTAAACCTAGCGGTATTGAAACTCAGTGAGCAAGGCGTCTTAGACAAGCTGAAAAGCAAATGGTGGTACGATAAAGGGGAATGTGGAAACAAAGACTCCGGAAGTAAGGTTAGTCACGCCCATAATAGAGTTACCGCCAATGATCACGTGATGCTGTAAGGGCCTTCTGATTGGTTAACATGGGGTTTTTCCACACATATACTCGCTACAGCAGTCCATGTTCTTTGCAGGTTACCGGAAACAAATGAATCAATCTAAACAATTCTCACATACAGTTAAAACAAATATAGAACAAAAATGTCACAAAATCAACAGTGTCAACTCATTCATCCTTGGAAGGAAAATCTTAATAGTCTCAATAGTAAAAACACATGTAGGGCTTACAATAGTTGCAAACATTTTCTTTTGTTGTTTGTCTTTCAGATGTTGCGCCTTAACTGTAATAATTAATTAAAATTATTTTATAGAACTGCCTGATATAAAATGACACTAACAACTTTATGACACTAACAACTTACTTTATTATATACTGAAAATAAGTTAACATATATAAAATAATAAATATAATAATGTAATAGCACTACGAAGTACACACATCACATATGATCCACATAAAGATATATATATATATATATATATATCTTAAAGTTTAAAAAATATTAATAGAAAATGTTGGGCACTATTGTGTTACATTTCATACATATATATCAAATAATATAGAGAATTCTTTCTCTATATGATTGAGGACAAATTGTACTGGTATGAGGATTGAACTCGCTATCTTCATTAATGCATTCTATTAATTAACAGAAATAGTCTGTATAAAGTCAGGGAAGTCAGTAGAGTTGGTGACATCCGGTGCAGCCAATAACATCCCCCAAGCTCCCTAAAATGTGACCGCCTGGGAAGGGGCATTGCCAGATGGGAAGCCATCCACTGACCTCAACACGACAGTGTGGTTGCGCAAGATGTCCCCATTTAAATTACTACAAAGGCATGCCCTTCATCCCTGGAGATTCTGTTCTGCCCCCTGGAGATTAGTGTCTGCACTGCTGGCTTCTTCTCTATGACAGGAGCTGGACATTGCAGGATGATGTCACTGCAGCACCCAGGTCCTACTCAATGCGGGGGAGGATGCATTTTGGTGTCAGTGCATATAAAAGTGATTGAAGTTTTTTTATCGTTAAGATGTCACCTATCAGAATAAGCATGATATGTTCATGGCAATTCACAGATCGCACTTGCGCAAAGCACAGGAAGCCCAATATGTAGTGGAGATTCTACAAAAATATACTGTAAATATTATTATTTTTTTAAGTTAAGAGAATACTTATTTAAATTATTTAAAATCTTTTAGTAACTTAATGTTACTTTAAATACCCATCTGACACTTCAAAGTGCAGCATTAATCCATAGTCACAGAGTTCTCCTGTCCCCAAGTTACACTGTGATGTAGAACATCTGTCATGCAATCTGCTGTGACATATCCAATGCATTTTATAATTTATTAACCGATATACAGCATTTGCAGAGACAATGATGGCAATAGGCTTGTTTCATGCTTGTTAGTAAGTAACCCAATACTACAGGGCTTAATTGTCATAACGATGTAGAGAAAATGTATTGTCAAAATAAATACAGGTTGAGTATCCCGTATCCAAAATGCTCGGGACCAGGAGAATTTTGGATAATGGATTATTCCGTATTTCGGAATATTTTAATATTTCAATTATGTATTTTGAAGTATCTTGCATGTATGCTGTATAAACACATAAAATATACACAAATATATTTTATTACCACATAAAATACACACAAATATATTTTATTTGTTCAAAAAACAAGGTTTCAAAACATGAAACAAAATGTGTGTACTACCTCAGATATTGAATTTGAATGCCAAGCAATCATTTTCTTGTACATATATAGTGCCAGTTACATATCATGTCACCAGTAGTGCTGTTACAAATGTCCCCAGTGAGTTTTTAGCAAAAAAAAAAAAAAAATTTTTTCACTTTCTGGAATGTCCGTATTTCGGAATAATTCGGATAACGGATACTCGGATACGGGATACTCAACCTGTAATATATTAAGCTAAAGGTTTTCACCTCTATTATAGCAAATACATATTAAAAAGATTTATTGCAAGTGTAAAGACTTATCTTCAAATTAATATATATCTGTAAGATAAAGGGGCTTATGACCAGTTTGCTGCTTGTGAGTTAAAAAAAAAAGTAACCTATGTATGTGAAGAAGCTGAGGCATAAGCACGGCAAGATACATCTTCAGTAGCTTAGCACCAGTAGTATATATGTCAGCTTACCAAGATACACTTATTTCCAGCCAGGTCACCAGTGCAAATCTGTTCACATTGGTTTTGTTAATGTAGAGAAGAAAACCTGCTACAGTACAGTCATTTTACTTAGGGGCATAATTATCACAATCAGCATCTCGGATACAGATGGGAAGTGATAAAGGCGCCCAGATCCGCAATGTGATAATGAAATACATTGCAATGATGTAACAAATTTCACATGTAGGGGGACCGTGCTTGGAAGACAGCTCAGCTTTCTAGAGGAAAGCTCTATAAATGCTATCTGGAGATGGAGTTATTATCACAGGACTCCCTTCAGTATTTTTTGTACAATTAAATTCTAGTAAATTCTGACAGAAGGCATTTCCTATTGCAAGAGATAATACAATAATGCAAAAGGATGTGAAAACACCCCTTTTCACATTATTTTAATCAAAATATTGTTAAGAAATCAGCCCCACAGTGTCTGATTTATTCCTATTCACAGAGAGTAAAATCCAATTTGCAAGTCAAAAATAGAAAATAAAGGAAATACATTATACAGAATGCTGTATAAAATAATATAATGCTCAACATAAACTGTCATCAATATGCACCAGAATTCTATCCCCCATTGCGTGTCCATAAGATCTCGATTGATCCATATAAATGGATTGACATTCAGGATGTGAACATTGAGCACTTGTCACTACAATATCGACATGGACTGAATGTCCACTTCAGAATGTGACCAGGGTCTCAAAGTCAACATTCACAATGTTGGCACTGACATATGTTGACATGTTCAACATATTGGCAATATGAATTAGCACATACAGAATATTGACAGCACTATTTTATTCTAATTGCACCGTGCCTCTAATATTTTAATTACAGAACACTACAGTTCTGTTTAGCTACAGAGTTACAGATGCAGCAATAGTAGAAACAATGTACAGATTTACACTTAAACAGAGATCAAAGCAACTAATAGAAGTCTAAAAAATTTTAAACAAACAGTTGATACAACTTTTATGCTCTAAGTATCACTTTGCCAACAGTTCAACATATAATCACACAAACTGATTAAAACAAACCAGTAAAAATTGAATTTGTTAAAATTAAAATAAAAAATGTGATAAATGCAATTCCTAAATCATTTACTATAATACCAGAAACATTATATCTCCGTTCTACTACAAGAAAAGTTCCATCATATAGAGAATATCTTGTGTTTTTTTTTCTTTCATTTATCTGATTATTCTTTTCCATTTTTATATATATTTGCATGCAATATATTTATGTCTGTTTTGCATAATATCCTTATTAAGTATCCCCAACTTCCATCACGCAAAACACATATTGGGCCTAATTCACTACTGAAGGCATAAACGATCTACATCGCAGTTTCCCGATTATCGGGAAACTGTGCTGGTGCAGAACACATCCTGTGATTGCATCTCAAAAATGAAAATGCCTCTACCTGATTGACTGGCTGAGGTGTTTGCAGAGAGGGAGTGGGATGGAGATGGACAGCGTTTAGGAAAATGGGGGGGTCGGCCTTGTTTCCCAGGAGTATCGAGGCCAAGGAGTAAATAACATTTACAGTTTCCTTGGCCTTTCAATGCCCCCTGCGATTGCAAGTCGGATTTACAGTAGGTCAGACATACTCAGGTTTGTAGTCAGAGATGAACATTGCGACTGATGGTCGAGCTGTTCATCAGGAACTGCCATCACATTGACGTTTTAGCAATAGCAGAGGCAGGCATCTTCTCCTGCCTGCTGTGAGCATCTAAGCATGTAAGATTAATGCTGAATGAGGCCCATAGGCTGGAATATAAATGAATGGGGCAGATGTAAAGTGGAGATAAAGTAGAAGGTGACAACGCACTGGCCAATATGCCTGAAAAAATGACAGTTATGGACTGCTGAGCATTTTGAGTGATGCTAAATTAGCGGCCGTGTCTGCGAAAAAAGACAATGATTCGTGGATCCCCATTTTTTTTGCTGTTTGGATTAATTACGGAAATCGGAAACAAAGGAAAAAGATTGAATAGATGGAAAGCAAATTCCATATTTTCTTTGCGGAATCGGCATTAAATACCCCCTTAAGCAAAATTACATACTTTTTTTCGTATGAGGTGCCCCCTAGTGTTGGGCATTATACAGAAGGCACAGTTTTATGTTATCTCCACTGAGACTATAAGCATAATTTAGACTTGACCGCTAATCAAAGCATTACCAAATCGAGTGATTATCGAATTACTGCATATACATACTGTTCACACCGCGCATGGGCGAAGGGAAATAGCAATAAAAAATCCTTTTGGATCTTAAATCCAATGGAGTCGGACTGACAGGAAGCTGGCTTTTGGGGGAAGAAACCTAGCGTTTTCTGGATGTGGCGGAAAAAATGCAGGTAGACAGCAATTAGCAATACTTTCGCAATTCTAGCAAGGGGCGTTTGTCTTTCTGTCAGGTCAGTGGCTTTCTCCTTTCTCCTCACAATCCACTGGGAATTCTAACATTAGTTGTCAGTTCTGAATTAGGCCCATAGTACTTTATTTAGTTAGTATGCACATGTAAATATTGAAAATCATCCTTACTATATAAAATATTTATATAGATTATGTTGTACCCATTGTATTTGCAGTCACTTATGAAAGCCAAGATCGCACCTTTAAAGGAATTTGCTATACCAGATTTTTTATATAAAAAATCTGTTTGCACAAGAGACACATTCATTGTCTGCATAAGAAGAAAAGACAACATGCCTTATAATAATCCACATACATTACCTCTAAATTAGAAAGATTAACATAGTCACCTACATGACTTATTGTAATTTTAAATCTCACTACCTCTAAATTCCGGGTTATTGCCATGATAACCTAGGATGTGGTTCAGTGGGAAAGGGTCCCAAATAAAAACCAGGGTCCAGTGACACCTGTGAATCCTACAGAGCTGAAGACCAGGGTTGGACCTAGAAACAGTGGCCTAACAATAGCCCCGCAGACCCCATGGTGGCGGGGAGGCGCTGTGTAGGTGTGGGCGCCGGGGGTCTGCGGGGCTATTGTAATGCTGCTGCTGCCTGCTGGGTCCTCGCCTGCCACTTCTGTAGCAGGTCCCACACCTTGCCTTCAGTTCCGGCTCCCCTGTCCCCTCCTGGCTTCTGCTTTGCTCTAATCTAAACGGACCATCACAATATATGCGCCCCCATACAGCAGACAGTTTTTGAGTATGTCTCAAGAACTGTCTGCTGTATGGGGGCGGACATTTTGTGGTGATCCGTTTTCATTAGAAGCTGGAGCCGGGACCGCAGACAAGGTGCAGAAACCCACAGAAGCGGCTTTTGGAGGGGTAAGGCAGGGGGGGTTAACTTTACTGCAGGGGTGGTAGGTGGCTGCTGCCAAAATTTATGCGGGTGGGGCACAAAACCTGTAGCCACTGCCCAAAAAGGAACTGGGTTAAGCAACAGTGTAAATTGGTAAGCCAGGTCCAGGACATTCAGAGGTAGTGGTGGTACTGCCCAAGGCTGCCATCAGAGGGGGGGGGGGGGGCTGTTGGGACTCCTCGCCCCGACAACAAGGCCAGAAGCAAGGCCAGAAGGTCAATGCAGCTGGTGCATCGGCTGACTGCCATGGAGAAAGTGCTGGTGGCAATTTAAAATTGTCTGCAAGCCAATCAGAGCTTACAGACCATCAGCCGATCACGAGATACCACTGGGGGCCTGCCTATTTTATCACAATTTTTGATGGCAGCCCTGGTACTGCCACCAAGGTAGACATAACAGTAGTACACTTAACAACACCCCACCCCTTCAAGCTTAGTTATACACCTATCACATAGCAAAAATAACCTGGGTCAATGCCAGGTTGTTGTTAGGTCAACCTTGGTCTCTGTGAGATGTGAAATGGCCTTTTGAATCTGACCCAGGTAAAAAAAAAGAAGGGTTAAGCCTGGGTCGTACCATGATTGCTGTGCAGTGTAAACGGGTAACCTGGGTCAGGCCCGCTCACACTATCAAGGAGGCAGCACTTGAAGACAGTGTCAGCTTCAATTGCCCTGATGGAGTGCCACCACTCCGCCCCTCCCATGTCCGATGTCAGCGACCCAGCTTATTTCTGGGTCGCTGTGGGGAGCTAAACCACGCAAATGCCGGGTCGCATCTGGGACAGACCTGTGTCCAAATCCCGGTTGCGACCCGGCATTTGCAAAGAGACTTTTATGTGTCCTGTACATTACCTTTAGCCGCAACTGAATTACAGCCTAATTCCTGGTGCACTCATTTAATCCAAACAAATTGTTTAGTGCAGTTTTTGCCTTCATTTTTTATTATCATTATTTTATTATTACTTTTTGTGCTGTCATTTATCATTATTTTGTTTATGCAGAAAAACTCAATATACTTTTCATCTCTTCAGGTTGCGCGCGCATCCAAGAAGATCATTTGTACACTGCATGTTCAAACGGACTCATGTCTTCTACACATTCATCTGAAATTCCGCTTATGAATCCATAGATGTTCCTAATTACCACAAATGCATACTCTAGGATTAAAACATAAATGAGTATTGTTGCTGCAGCATTAAAATAACCAATAAACAAATCAATAAGAGCAGTAATGACCATCCAAAAAGTCACCAATCTGTAAGTTAATGAACAATGAAATAAAGAGAATCCCCACACACGCACCACATCATCGACTACATTCAGTCACCGGTTCCTCTAGAAGTTGTTGGTACACTGTTGCTCGTGGAATAAAGGCCCTGAAAGTAGACGTTTATTGATCTTCCGCTTTGGGTGCATGCCTAATCTCTGACCAATGTTGTCTGGAGGGAGGTGGGTTTTGGAGGCTGTGTATTGCTATGGCATTGTGGTGGGAGGGAGAAGAATGTACGAATATTGTTTAATAGGGCATGTGGGAGAAAATGTCAGCCATATCCGGCAGATGCCAAGCCATTTTAAAGTGTCAATGCAATCCAAATGGAAAATACCTATTCCACCTCTAGGTAAAATATATGCATATTGCTACATTGCTTTAAAATAATAATTACTTTGAAATAAATGATAGTTTTTTATTCTTTTTTTTAAAGAATAATAATATATATATATATACATATTACTCCAAGAGTACATTGCAAAATAATGCCTTAGTCAGAACTGGTGGTTAACCGCTGCAGTCGTTGACACAGTGTCAGTCAGTCAGTGGTGGGTGGAGGTGCTATCGCTGCTGTTTCGTTGGAAGAAGCAGGGATAGTGTATGGTGATGCAGAGAGAGGTGTCCATCACAAGTACATGCAGACATTGGATCATTCAAATGTATGAAGCAGTGACAAAGGAGGAGAAATCAGCAAGAGGAGAAGTGGGCCCATGGCAACCAATCAGCTGCTCTGTATAACTTTATATTATGCAAATTATAGATGTTACTTCAGTGCTGATTGGTTGCCATAGGCCACTTCTCCTCCTTATCACTGCTTCATACATCTACCCCTTAGTCACCATTGGACAGCTTGCGCCACCCCTGAGTATGCACAAGCCACCCATCATAGAGGCCACTAAATCTCCTTGCAATGACAGAGATCCCTGTCCTCCACCCTCCCCCTAAACAGTGGCAACATGCCTCTGTTTTCACAAATGGAGGCCGTCGCTGCCCCCTCTTCTCAAACAAAGTGTAAGAGACAGAATAAAAATAGGAATTATGCAATGATAACAGGAGGATTTCACAGTAAAAGCATGGAAGGCTGTTATAGAGAACCAGAGATACAGAGGGAAAACTTATTAAAAGACAGAGATATTTTGGAGCAAGTGACTTAGGAGAATCATTGCAGAAAGTAAATTAGAGTTAAAAAGATGTTTGGCAATACAAGGAAGATGGATGATGTTACTGTGCAAGAGAGGAAAGAAACAGGGAAAACAGAAGGAGAGAACATGGACCGCGGAGGCAAACAAGGAAGAACGCTCGGAAGAAGGGTGGCCATGGGGGATAAGGGTACCAGGAAGTAGCTCAGAGGTGGAACTACCATTGGTGCAGCAGGTGCATTGCACCGGGGCCCCTGAGGACTAAGGGGCCCACTACTGCCTAGACCAGCAGCTTGTACCTCTGTCACCCACTGTTGTGGGGCCCAAATTGTACTTTTGCACCTGGGCCCACCACTCACAAGTTCCGCCACTGAAGTAGCTGTGCTTAAATGCTGACAAGGAGATGGAGATATTTCAAACTATAGGAAGCTAATTACTCCTACCAAGCACACACATGAAAATCGGGTCCCCCTCCCAGCCCCCCGCTGTCCCCCGGATCGCGGCATTAAAATGCCGCAATCCTCGGGTCTCAGAGGGGGTGGAGCTAAAATGACACAATCGTTTCATTTTAGCCCCACCCCCTCCACAGAGATCCGTGAATTAGCTGGTTTAACATCATGGGGGCGGGGCTTAGTGATGTCACACTTAAGCCCCACCCCCTGAACGGCTGCTGAAACTCTCCTCTCCGGGCTTCTCCCGGAGAGGAGAATAATAAAGTCGGCAACCCTGCAGTAATGTTTGCCTGTGTATTGGCCGGGACTCTATAACAGCCTGAGCGATAGTATGGAGAGGTTTATACAGGATATGGGAAAAGTAAATCAATGTGTTAACCTGCTGGATAAGAAGACAACAATCGTAGTTTTGATCATGAAGGGCTGGGCGGCTGTACGTAGAAATAGCCATTTTTATATTTGAAACTGCATAAAGTACAACTGAGCGATTAGTGTCAGGGGGCTGTTAATGCAGAATATGGGGGGGGGGGATAAAGCTATCCCTTTTGACGGGCTTTTAACTAGTGAAGAAATACTGAGCCTCAGAATTGTCAATGTTTCTTACTCATAAAATGTACTTTTCACAGTGCAGTAGGTTATAACTTATTATTGCAATCAGCTCTTTATTTACATCTCTGCTCAACAATGGCTAACTGTTATAAGAAGTATTTGCGCTATTTTGCTGACACAAGGTATTCTTTGTTGGAATGTCTTAATCTAAAAAAATTCAAAAACATGGCAGATCACGGCCACTGAAATCTCTTAGACTGTTCTTCTCGGATGTACAGACAACTTTAAAATGGCTTAATCCCTGCTATGCCAACTGCATATCACAGTAGGCATAAAGGTGTTTAATGGCGCTGCCTGCTGTATGTTATCAGTCTGGTGATGGTCTGTTATAAGAGAGGGGAGGACGCGGGAGGCTTAGGAAGCTTCTGTAAAAATCCAATCTATCTATTGCTCTCATAACATATTCTTCCCCTCCCTCTTTCCCTGCTCCTTTCTTCTGTGTCTGGTTCCAGGATAAGACAAGTGCACTGAGCCTTAGTAACGTCGCTGGTGTCTTCTACATCCTGATCGGAGGACTGGGATTGGCCATGTTGGTTGCTCTTATCGAGTTTTGTTACAAGTCCAGGAGTGAATCCAAAAAGATGAAGGTGGCATCCCATATCTTGTCATTTCCTTTCCATGTGTTTCAAATATTTGTCCGTGTAATCTGATTGATCCCACTTCTTCCCTCCCGGTACAGTGTTGTCTTTGCTATAACAACCAGCAGGAATGAATGAGGCCCAAACAGCCCTGTCAGTTTATACATTGGCATTGCCTGAACTAGGTCACCTCTTTCTTTCACCACCCCAGGAACTGACACAGGGCCTCATTCAGGTTGGCTCGCTCTTTTCCGAATTCGGTCCGGGGACCGATGTTGCATGTCTGTGCATTCATATAGGTGAAAATACACATGTGCAGACCCGCTTTGTGAACACTGTTCGCACAGACGGGGTGGAAAGGGGGCGGATAGTGGGTTGTCGCATGTGAATGCCTAGCATTTCCTGGGCGAATTTACGCTGCTTACTGAGCCAACCTGAATAAGGCCCACAGTGCAGTTTGTGTTTTAACTAATCTCAGCGGTTATCCCAGAGACTAGATGCCATTGCAATAGTGGTTCTCCTGATCATTTAATTATCAAATCTGTAAAAGGCAGGGTGCAGCTTTTCCTTGTGAGTGTCATAGAAATGTATTAAAGAGCTTTTCTAATTTCGGACAGCCAACCATAAATTAATTTTAATGTATAACATCTAAGGCAGGCATGTCCAAACGATGGCCCTACAGCTGTTGTGAAACTACAAGTCCCATCATGCCTTGCCACCATTTTGCTATTGGGGAATACTAAAACTATGGCAAGGCATGCTGGGATCTGTAGTTTTACAACACCTGGAGGGCCACAGTTTGTACATGCCTGGTCTAAGCAGTCATTAAACAACTAGTACCTGAAGCCTAAACCGAAAACAATTGTAATACATTAAATGATAGTTAACATATAGAAGAACCTTCTCTCATGGAACTTTGGGGGTAATTCTGGTTGGCTCCCTAAGCAGTGGGTGTCCGCTGCTTAGCTAGCCTTTGAACACTGCCGGGCGGCCGTGCGAATGCATGCTCCCTGCCACCCGCCGCACTACGAATAGATGTTTTGCATAAACATCCATTTGCAGGGTAGCGCGCAGGGACGAAATAATTCGATGGTTGCAGACCATCAAATGATTTCTCTAGTGCTCTCAAATCTAAGTCAGTCTCTTCCTGCTTCCTGCTCCGAGAACTGGGCGGGCAGCTGACGTTTGGTTGTCAGCCGCCCACCCCTGTAAGCCAAGTTCCCATCTGCATTCAAATGGGGATGCCCTACATCCAGCCCCCCCACCGTGCGAGCACCACGGAGACGATGCAAGTCTCCGAAGGCACCTGCACAGAAGTCCTGCATATGCGCATAAGCAGGGCTTCAACATCGGTGTTCAGGCCCTGTGTTCGCTTCATTGGACCAAATCTCTTCCATAGTCTTCAAAATAAATATTCCATTGACGTAGGAAATGTTTAATGCTGTAATAATCTCACTACACTTATATTCAAATTGAATTGGTTTGTCATATTCATTAATAACCTAGAACCCCCCCTCCCCAGAATACAGCATATACAGTAGGATTATTGTTCTTATTTGGATTGTATTTGCACGGCAATTAGTACACAGTTCTCTAGCGTTTAGGAAGAACTCCACAATGACCCTAAATTATAGAGTGACACTACTTCCCAGGAAAGAAAAACAATGATGCCTATCTTCAGAAACACGCTCTACCAGTGCCTCAGTAAAGGTGGCCATACATCAGAAAGATATTGTACCCAATCATACAATCTCAATTGATTGTAAGATGGATTGTATGCAGATTGTGTGCACATCTTGTGTACACAAATCATACAATCAATCATCAGAAGGATTGTATGACTGATTGTATGATGGATTGTATGCAGATTGTGTGCACATCTTGTATACACAATCATACAGCAGATGGATTGTATGACTGATTGTAAGATGGATTGTGTGTAGATTGTGTGTCCAAAAATCACCAAGGACTGCCGGGGATTTCAAGGGAAATTGTACACAATCATGAGCGCAATCGATCTTAAGATCGATCTTTCTGATGTATGGCCAGCTTTACAGTACTGCTGTGGACTCAGGCAATTGTTGACTTCAATGTTCCGTCACCTGTTGTTGATGGTGGACAGTACAACTGTCCACTTGGTGCTCTCTCTGGTTTACATGGGGGCCAGTGAGTTGAATATTTATTGAACAACAGTGGTTTGAAACACTGGATTCCCAACAAACTGTAAATCAAAATTAAGGATTATACTCTCTAATTTAAGGTTATGGTGAAGTTGCTATGGATACAGTTTTTTATAATGACAATTTAGCTCATCATTTAGCAGATTTCAGAAAGATTGTTATGAAAATAAAATAATGTTATCTTACAGAAAGGGCAGGGGCTACAACCCCTATCCTCCTCAAAAGGGCTTCTGTTTAATTCCGCAGCAAACAGTCACAGAAACAGTTCGGATGGCAACCTTACCAAGACCTTCCACAGCAGGGGGTAGCGATGAGAACGGCAGAGTGGTCAGTCATGACTTTCCCAAATCCATGCAGACAATTCCATGTATGAGCCATAGTGCAGGTATGGCCCTAGGAGCAACTGGATTATAATACCAGCAGACTTCACATCGCCTAGTGAAGCAGTGATTATCTGACCCCTGTTCTAGTGCCAAAAACACAAAGGACACATTTTATGGACTTTTCGCAGTCACACAAAGATCTATTTTTTTTTTTGTCTTATTTGTTCTTTTTGCCACATGCGGCAAATTTACTTGTCAGTAACTGCAATAACGAGCTGATTGGGGAAGAAAGGAGAACCTACCCTGTGGGTTGGACATTTGAATGTTATCAATAGACTCTGATCCCACAATGGTTCAGCTCATCAACTCTTAGTTTATTCAATTGTTTTAGGGGAATTTTTGTTTCCATATTTTGTTTCCATTTTTATCCCCTTAACTTTTTATGTGTTAGCTTTCTGAATAAATTTGGGTGCACAATCTCCTGGCATTTTGTGGAGGCACACAATTAGAATGTTCTTCATCGGGACAGCCCTGGGAGAGAAGGTGGATAAAAAACCAGAATATTCTCCAGTTTGAAAAAAGTTGAACCAAGTGAAAAGGAACAAAGAACAACGAGGAAGGATAAAATTATGGCTGTACATAGAAAACAAAGCAAAATAGTAAATAAACTTTGAAATATAGTCAAGTCATCAGCGATGGTCGGTTTACGTTTTAGCACGTGTGAACATCACAGGACCACAAGAGAAATGAATAAACTGTAATTTGATAGTGAATTTCTCAGTGGAAAGACGTGATGATGAACGTCACTACTGGACACCAGAAGTCTTGGTTTTGTTAATGTGACTACAACTCTAAGCTAGAACCTTATCTACTTGAGGGAGCTGATCATCTCAATGACAACGCAAAAGGAGAATACAAGACCATCTCCAGCAAGATGAAAGCATTTATGATTGTGTATGAAGACATATCTATAAAAAAAAATATCAATAAGACCTCAGCAGATGTAGGCACAGTAACAGTGGTTTGGCCTCCATGCACTGTACAGTGGTTATATTTGAATGTTTAAGTTGATGCTGTGATTAAAAAAAAACAAAAAAAGCAACATACATTTTGCCAGCAGTCATGGGAATGTCACCAGCTTCAGGAGATACAAAGGCACCGTGTCTGAGCTCACCTGTAATCTTGTTGACAGATGTCTTGGAGATAGAATAGTGCATTTATTGCCATACTTTATTCATCTATAAATCCATTTGTTTGTTTTTTTTTTTTTATTTTATTGTTTTTTTTTTGACCTCTCGGTCTTTCCCTCTCATGGAAGGGCAGTAATGTTCTTGAAAAAAGATATATTTAAAAAAGTTAGTGTTTTGAATTTTTTTTTTTTTTTCATTTTGAGTATTTATGAGTTCCTATTTCAATGTGTGAAGAAGACAGATATTATCCTCTGAACCTCTTCGAAAGTGTATGTTGCCATTTTGGAGTGGAAACATATCCTTTTTACTAATTCCTCAAAATTGTGAGGAGCTTTCCAGCCATCTGACTCAAGGGCATTGCCTATATCTAGAATTGAACTCAACCATGTGACAAAGGCATTGCAGCAAAGAGCTCTGTCTTATTTGCTCAGTGACTTCAAGAAAAGACTTGGTGGGGCATAGGACACAACAAATCAGCATTGGAGATGTTGAGTGTTCACTTGTAATTTGTATTTTTATTACACTTTCTTAAAAAACAGAGGTGTGGAGGCAAGCTCGGTTTTTACCCCGAGAGTGGACTCCACATGTAACCCCTTCAGGCGTTTCATTCAGTTTGACCCTATTTGATACCTGGATATTTTTCTTCATGAAAACTGTATTTGTTTTAACTCTGATGTCAAAAGTGCTAAGCAAGATTACGTTTGGTCAAACAACTGAAGCTTTGTTTGGTTTGTTTTAAAGATGCGGTGGCAAGGTGGTGCCCTTCACCCGCATCTCCTTGCTTCTTGCCTATCTCCTTTGCTTTCTTTTCTTTTATTTGAATTAATATAAAATGGACGTGGTTCCTTTCTTTGAGGCAAATCTGCTTCTGTATACACTTACGTGTGAATGGTATGTATGTGTCTGCACATGTGATATGCACACCTGAGAAGCACCGAAACCCAGCATGAACATCGATCATGGTTATAAGAGGGAATGCAGGAAATTTATGGAGTATTTTCTTATAGCAATAGTATCACATTTAAGTAGTGCTGAATACACAATATATGGGATAATGTAACTCACGTGTTACTTTGAACAATATTAGAATTAACCAGATTTTTCCTTGACTATAGGGGGAGGATGTAGAAAACCTTCTAAAGAAGACAAGTGAAGAAGTTGCCATAGCAAGCAATCGGCTTCTAGCTATTATTTAGTATAATGCAGTGAAATGCAGTGGCGCACACAGGGGGGGGGGGTTCTGAGTACAGATGGAGCGCCCTTCATTCAGCACTGTGGCTCGCCAGAACGCCCCCTCGGGTGAAGTGGCGCTCCATCTGACTTGCATCCCACATGCACGTGCATCCCAGTTTCCTGAAGGCAGGGGCGCGAACCCTGCCCATCTCCGCTTCAGGGAGACGGGCAGGGTCAGGGGGGGAGCGGAGAGGTGGGATCGGGCGGCGAGGACCGGCTTTGAAGCAGTGGGGACCGGCGGGGAGTTCTGTAGTAAGGGGACACACAAGCGTCTCGTGCACACTCATCCCCTTCCGGAGGCTGGCAGCGGCTGGCGAATCTACCGCCAGCCCCTACAAGAATGACAGGCGCAACATCTGTACATTATATCATAAGGTGCAAATCATGCATTTGACAGTAAAATTATAGGTCGAATCTGGTTGCTATGGGCAACTTTTCCACTTGTCCTCTGTAGACGGTCTGAAACATCTCCCACTATCTCATAGACAAAGCCACATCCCAAGTGGCTTTTATACAGTTTACAGAAGACAGTGGGGTAGATGTATTAAGCCTGGAAAAGAGATAAACTGGAGATAAAGTGGAGATAAAATGAAAGAAGATAAAGCACCAGCCAATCAACTCCCAACTGTCATTTTCAAACACATTTCATTGGCTGGTGCTTTATCTCCTTTCACTTTATCTCCACTTTATCACCAGTTTATCTCTTCTCCAGGCTTAATACATCTGCCCCATAAATAGATATAGTATAGGGTGCATATTGCTTATAACACTCAAGTTTTCTTGAAGTAATGACATCAGAACTCAACATTTATATAGAGATTATATGCAAAAGTATTATATAATCGTGTTATATGTGCGGTATGTGTGCAAAGGAAACTGGATACTGCACTTTGGTGTTTTTAATGAGAAAAAAAGTTTGGTTTATTTAAGCATTCTGAAACCATTGAGATCCTTCACGAAGTTAATTACTGACTCAAAACTGTGACTCATTGAAAATGTATCAACGAACTGCAATGTTATTAAATTCGACACTGAGCATACACAAGTATTAATTAAAAGCAGTAAGTGACCAACCAGGGTATCTAAGGACAGGCTGCACAAGCACGTTGATGGTAAGTCTGACATCATGATTGGAGGAAAGTAAAAGGAAACTGCATCCTCAACGAGGTTACGTAAAAGGGATAGTGGTGACAAGTACTGTACCAACATTCATTTCTGTGTGTGTGAACATACTGTACCAGTTTATATAAAGCAGGTGAATAATCTCAATCTCCATGAAGAAGACATGGGGAATTATGGGGTTGATTCAACGGCGGATTATGCTCATGATGTGCGATTGTGTTGGGAGACGCTGTAGGGATGTCCACCAGAACGTTAACTGCAAATGGTCTCACTAATTCTGGTGCCACAGGAGCCTTACATCTATGCATGAAATCATCAAGGAGGCGTCCCTGCTTGTGCTGAACATGAGCAAGCGGCAGGGCTTAGCAGGGCACTATGGGGCAGTATAAGCTTCACCTACACAAGCTAAAAATTCATTGCTGTGCCTCTGTCATTGATGGCAGAATGCAATCAGATCTCCACCATCGCTGGCAAAACCATCATCCACCTGTGGCAAAGCCATCAACCACCCTTAGTTGTAACAAAAGCAGCGACACCCTAAATCACCCTAATTTTCATTTATGTATTGTGAGTGTGGCATAGGCGTCAGGGATGTTGCGGTGAGGTAAATGGCTGAGGAGTCCTTGGCAAGTACCAGAGCCTGATTTGCACACAATATATGAGCCATGGGGTACATGCCAGGATTATACACAAGTGCAGCAGTATATACTGCTGGAGATTCGCTGAGTTTTAATAAGAGATGTGCAGAAAAGCTAGCCAGGTGAGGCACTGCCTCACCTGCCATAGACTTTTTACTCCAGAGTTTTGACTATAACATTTTTTAGAATAATAAAAATAAGATTTTTTGGTACTTGTGTATTATAGCGGCGCCTATCGCATCGCATACCAAAAGGCATGCGATGGTATGCGATGCGACGCGATATCGCGCGATATTGTACAATGTCATACAATTTTAACGTCGGCGTAATGTTGAGAATAGAAAGTGTGGCGAGCGCAGCGAACCACCGAGCCCGAAGCGTGGCGAGTGGACGCGGATACCTGTGAAGCCCGCGAAGGGACGCGGATACCTGTGAAGGTATCCGCGGCCCCTCGCGGGCCACGCTGCGCTCGCCACGATTCGGGCACGGTGGCTTGCTGCGCTCGCCACACTTTCTATTCTCAACTCCACGCCAACGTGGATAGTGGGGGTATGAAAAGGTCGGAGGACGCGTACCGCCGCCCCTCGCGGGCTCGCTGCGCTCGCCACGCTTCGGGTTCACGTTTATAGTGGGGGGGTGGCGTGGGGGTGCATTTAACATTGTAAGCACCAATTTGGGTGCTTAAAAGCACCCTTTAGGGTGCTTATACAATGTTTCATCGCATATGTGGCAAAAATCGCGTTGCATCGCATGCCATCGGGTGCATGGCATGCGATGCGATAAAAACATCACGCGATGAACATCGGGGGCGCCGCTATAGTACAAAAGTACTGATTTTTTTAATATATTCTTTGTATTTTTGACATACTTTATAAACTCAAAACTCCGGCGTATACGTTACTATGACAGGAAAGGCTGTGCCTCACCCCACCGCACACCACTGATAGGCGTGCAGTAGATCATGAGTATCACTGCCTGATGCCTTTAAGTATATTTATTTTCTGAGAACTTACTATGTTACTTACATGACACTGTTTGTATTATTAGAAAGAATGACACCAGTCACAGCATGCTCACATCCAATCCTGGCACATCCATAATGGTTAGGTACACCCTGCTGCCGAGTCTGCTGACCAATCACAATGAATATGGTATACCGTGTTCTATATCAGTGTGTGTGTTTGTGTGTGTGTGTGTGTGTGGGGGGGGGGTTGGCATTATGGTACATATTTCTGGCTTTTTTTTTTTATTATATGTACACGAATTAGCACCATTATTCGATTACAAAGAAATCTCAGAAAATCCCAGTAACAGCCCCTCCACCAAACACAACATACTATAGCTGTACATGTTAATCATCTGTTAAAAATAGGATGAAAAAAATTGTCACTTTTAAAAATTTCCATCGTCTCTGCGAGTGAGACATGGGGGGGGGGGAGAGCACAGTTACACCTCTGCCCCCAAATCTTTCTGATTTACTTTTATGTTAGTAATATATTGTTAACAGTCACTGAAGCGGAGCTGATTGGAATACAGTGACACATATCAATCACAGTAATGATGATGCAAAGTGCCTTAGGTGTAGCAGGTAAGTGTTCTCACTCATGAGTTTTTTTTTTTTGGGGGGGGGGGGGGGTTCTGCATAGATGTACTTTATGTTACATACAATTGCACTTATATGGTTTTGTGCGTGAGTTACGGATTCAGGATGGTGGCAGCTGCAGTGTGGCCACATTTGCCACCTTTTGGTGACAGTAGATGGATGGATAAGACAATGCAATGTCAGCCGTCAGCAGAATTTCACCCAAGTCTACAGTCAGATCTAAAAGCAACATTTGATTTTGCTGGATAAGATAAATGAACTAAAAGAGGCCCCGTGTATTACATAGAAAACTTGAGGTTAAAGCAAAACCAATCGGGCGCTAATACTGGAGACTCACCCTTGGAAAAAAGGAATTAATATGTATTAAAACAGACGGCTGCTCCCAAATAACAAACTGGATACTTTGTTAATTAGAACAAGAAAAAAGAAGGATGTATGTCAGACATGTCCAACGTTGGCCCTCCAGATGTTTTGAAACTACACATCCCAGCATGCTTTGCAATAGTTTTAGCATACTCTAATAGCAAAACTGTGGCAAAGCATGCTGGGATGTGTAGTTTCACAACATCTGGAGGGCCAACGTTGGACATGCCTGATGTATGTGAATAAACGCATACATCCAGAGAGCGCCACACAATTGGGAATAAACAGTTGCAATATAAAACTATACCCTTGTACAGACTTATAATAGAAAAAAATGGTACTTGTTTAGTTTCACGGCGGCAGCATGCCCGCCTGCTACTTCCGGGTTTGGCGCTCGGAAAACTATCTAAAATAAAGTCCATGCCAACGTGATTTGGTTCATACCCCCACTATCCATGTTGGCATGGAGTTGATTTTAGATAGCGTGGCGAGCGAAGCGAGCCACCGAGCCCGTAGCATGGGCGAGCGAAGCGAACCCTGCAAGGGGACACAGATGCTGCTGCGACTGAGATGCTGCCGCCGTGAAACTAAACAAGTACCAAAAAAAATATATATAAAAAGTATACACTCCTTTATGAATAATTTCAGCAGCTGATTGTCCCGATAATCAATAGTTCAAAAGAACACTCCATGAGCAATGAAATGGGAGTATATTGAACTCTCTCTGTGTATAATCATAGAATATCAATTTGTTGCAAAGCAAACAGGTGATTGAAAAGCGATATTTATAATTGTGATCCGTACTGTCCGCAGACAGCTCCAGCTACCCCGCCAGCTGTCGCCGCCTGTTGACGACCAGCTGATGTGGCTGTGTGCAGGGAAAGCTGGCAAACAGCTCAGATGGAAGCTGCTGAATTGCTGGGCACCGACAGAGATTGTACGAGTAACAGGTAGACTCACCCAGGCTGTTCTGACCTGTCTCTAGCGCTGTTAATGCCAGAGCACTGGAGAGTCTCCTGTTGGTCGGAAATGTAGATAACCGGCTCAGTGGGTGACAGTAATCTCAGGAGGTAGCACGGGAACTGCTGTGGGTAGATTACCGTATGGAGTGTATGCTGGCTCTGCCCCTTGACGCGTTTCTCCGCTTTGGAAATGTATAGCGGTTTCTTCAGAAGGAAAAAAACTTTTTATGTTAGTAATATATTGCTAACAGTCACTGAAGCGGAGCTGATTGGATTACAGTGACACATATCAATCACAGTAATGATGAGATTGTGTTTACCGTTTTTCCGAAAATGCGATTTTTGCTCAAATCGCCCTTTATCGACGTTATTTAAAATTCCATTTTTTTCCAGAACTCGAATATTTAATGAGGTGTGTATTCCGACATGAAAAGTGCGAGAAAGTGCGATGTAGGGCGATTTTCGGGATGAAAAGTGCGATTTTTTAGTCATGAAAAGTTGCGATTTTTTTAAAATGTGCGATTTTGTGATTGAAAAAAAATACGGGGGACAAAAAGCGTAGGGGTCCCCCGTATTTATGAAACTAGCCCCGGACTCTTGGACCGGTCCTGGTTCCAAAAATACGGGGGACAAAAAATCTGGAAGTCCCCCGTATTTTGAAACCAGCACCGGGCTCCAACAGCCCGCAGTGTCATGCCACAGCCGGGGGACACTTTTTACACAAGGTCCCCCGGCCGCACCATGAGCACCGTGGCTGGTCAGCCTTGGACGGGGTACCTGGAGGAGTGGGGACCCCCCCCAATAAAGGGAAACCCCCCCCCCAGGCTTCACCCGTCCAGGGCTGAAGCCCGGGGCTGTCACCGGCGTCCCTGGCCATTGGACGCTGGCCTGATAGGGTTAAATTCTCATTCCTAACATTGCTTAATACAGTAGAACTGCAAGTGCCAGTAGACCTCCCCCGCAGGCTGGGACTTGGAGAACCACAAGTTTCAGCATGCGTGGCCTTAATGGGCCCGCTGGGACTAGTAGTCCACCTGTAAAAAGAATGTTAAAATAAAGCACACACACAGAAAAGTATAACTTTAATACACATACACACACAAACACCTCACTTTTACACCGCTATACTCACCGATCCAGGATCCAGCGCTGGTCTCTCTGCAGCAGAGCCGGACAGCCCGCACTGACAGCGGGCTGACCGGCTTCCTCTGATGCAGCGAACAGCTTCTGTCGCGCTGTCCCAGTGCGACACAGGCTGAGAGCGTCTCCGGCTTATGTGTCTCCATGGAGACGCATAGCTCAGCCAATCAGGACTGAGCTATGCGTCTCCATGGAGACGCATCGCCCAATCACGCTCTCAGCCTGTGAGAAGCTGTTCGCTGCATCGGAGGAAGCCGGTTCAGCCCGCTGTCAGTGCGGGCTGTCCGGCTCTGCTGCAGAGAGACCAGCGCTGGATCCTGGATCGGTATGTATAGCGGTGTAAAAGTGAGGTGTTTGTGTGTGTGTGTATTAAAGTTATACTTTTCTGTGTGCGTGCTTTATTTTAACATTCTTTTTACAGGTGGACTACTAATCCCAGCGGGCCCATTAATGCCCCGCATGCTGGGACTTGTGGTTCTAAAAGTCCCAGCCTGCAGGGGAGGTCTGCTGGCACTTGCAGTTCTCCTGTATTAAGCAATGTTAGGAATGAGAATTTAACCCTATCAGGCCGGCGTCCAATGGCCAGGGACGCCGGTGACAGCCCCGGGCTTCAGCCCTGGACGGGTGAAGCCTGGGGGGGGAACCCCTTTATTGGGGGGGTCCCCACTCCTCCAGGTACCCCGTCCAAGGCTAACCAGCCACGGTGCTTATGGTGCGGCCGGGGGACCTTGTGTAAAAAGTGTCCCCCGGCTGTGGCATGACACTGCGGGCTGTTGGAGCCCGGTGCTGGTTTCAAAATACGGGGGACCCCCAGATTTTTTGTCCCCCGTATTTTTGGAACCAGGACCGGTCCAAGAGTCCAGGGCTGGTTTCATAAATACGGGGGACCCCTACGCTTTTTGTCCCCCGTATTTTTGGAACCAGGTCCGGCTCAATGAGCCCAGGGCTGGTTATGTACAGGAGGGGGGACCTCACGCCATTTTTTTTTTTTAACTTTTACACATATTTTAACAAAGAACCATACACAGATCACAATGATCTGTGCATGGTTCTGACAAAATCGCCATGTTTCTGACCAAACCGCCAGTCAGGATCAGGTCTATTTTTTTTTGGAACTTTAGACCATTTTTTGTGGCGATTTCCAAATTCGCATCTCATTAAAAATGCGATTTGTATCTTTTTCAATGGGGAAAACATCTGGATGCGAATTCCGGAGTTAAAAAAAAATCGCACTTTTAGAAAGTGCGATTTCGCGGCAAAAAGTGCGATTTCGCGGCAAAAAGTGTGATTTATGCCGCAAATCGCCACCCCTTTAAAAAATCGATTTGGGGAAAAATGAAAAAACAGCAGTTTTTGCGATAAAAATCGCAAAAAACCCACCATCGATCTCTAATAAATGTCACCCAAAGTGTCTTAGGTGTAACAGGTAAGTGTTAGGGGGGGTTCTGCATAAATGTACTTTATGTTACTGTACATACAATTGCACTTATATGGTTTTGTGCGTGAGTTACGGATTCAGGATGGTGGCAGCTGCAGTGGGGCCACATTTCCCACCTTTTGGTGACAGTAGATGAATGGATAAGAAAGATTGCTGCTTAATGCAATGTCGGCCATCAGCAGAATTTCACCCAAGTCTACAGTCAGATCTAAAAGCAACATTTGATTTTGCTGGATAAGATAAATGAACTACAAGAGGCCCCGTGTATTACATATTGGAAAGCATATATATGACTGCATAAACCAACATATCCAATGGATATACATTTGTTAGGTCGACACATATAAGGTCAACATGCATTGGGTTTACCACTGAAGGCCGTCATGTTGACCTATTTAATGTGTTGACCTTGGCCATGTCGGCCTTTAGTGGTTGACCCAAAGTATGTCAACCTAATATGGTCGACCAAGTGACCCATGCCCATCCAATGTTATATGTTTGTATAATATGTCCTGTTACTACCATGGCTTTCAGAGCTTGTTTGGATAATGAGGAAAAGCATTTACAAGGGATTTGTATGAAAATTATAGTAGACAATTATTATTATTGTTGTTATTAATAATAATAATAATGGCACAGTTTCCTGAGCACCCAGCAGGTCACGTCTTCCAGGTCACTCAGTAGATGCATAGGGAGAGTTCACCAACTGGATCATTTTTAAGAGCACAATGAGGATACATTATAAATGGCAGGTGGAAGCAACCAATCACAATGCTAAGATTTTTCTGCCAAACTACAAACCAAGACCTATAATTTGGTATATGATGCGCTGTGCTCAGACAATGGCATCACAGAAATGTGTCCTTCTGCTGTTATTATTATATAGCATTGCTTGTGCCCATGGTTAGCGCCATACCAAGATGCTGTAATCAATAGGAGGACAGCATCTCAGTATGGCAGGTTCTTGTACGGCTGCTTTCAATTATAGGAAGGCTTCCTCATGCTTTGTATCACAGGAGGTCCTTGGTGAAGGCTACATGCTGGTGCTAATTATCTTCTTCCTCAAACAGAAATCCACAAAACATGACCAGTTGAGAGTCTTTGGAGGTATTCAATCCCGGATCACGGCTGTCCATCCCTCCTGACAGCCGTGATCCAGGCCCGTTTACGTTTTGCATATCGGCAGACGGGATTCAATTTCCTGCCTGCCGATCAGCGGAAATTGGGCGTGTCCACGTAAACGGCCTGGATCGTGACAATCCACGGCCGATATCGGCAGAACGGGCCAGACAGCTTCTAAAGTCTTCTAAAGACACTTCTAAAGTCGGGCTCGTTCTGCCGTGATCCCTCTTCAATGCTGTCAGTAAAGACAGCATTGAATAGGGCCCCGCCGCTAATAGTGGTGGAGCATCGAATACCGCCTTAGAGGGTTAAGGTTGAGTAATTGATATAATCTAAAATTTCCCTTAGAACGACTTTTAAAAATAATGAATTATTATGTCACCCTAAAAAACAGTTACCATATTTAAAAATGTTTTCAGTACAGGATCATTATAATTGTTCTGCTTTAGTAATTGCTGCTGTTTTATTTATGATGTATTCGTATTACCAGTGCTAATAGTAATAATGGTAGACATAATTATAGAGGATTGTTCTCTTCAACATGAAACCTTTCTGTAAACTACAGACACCTATGCTAAAGATTGCTACAGTGTAGGTCTTTCAGCTGTAAAACTTTTAACAAGAAAACATTGTTCACTTTACTTATGATTATGCAAATACTGTAGTGTAGAAACGCTTAAGCTGTGATAGTCAAAATCACCTAGCACTTTATCCAGAATCGTACTGTGTGTACATGGCAGACGATAGCCTTCGCTATTGACAGGCAGGATAGACCGTGCAAAGAAGGCAAGCTGGGTATTTGGCCAAGTCAAAATGAAGGTGGCTGCTGTGGAACGTCTAAGACCTCGCCTCCATACTTTCCATTGAGGCATACTTCCTTACTTTGCTGTCCCCTACTCCTTATACTCTATTGTGGGTGGAGAAGGGAGGCCTCCAGGAAAAGCAGGGGACTTGCCCACCTTACCGGGGGGGCTGGGTGGACCACCCAATTTTTGGGAGCCTCCCTGCCATTCCAGAATGTTAGACAAGTATGCCTTAAGGGGTTGGAAATTGGGTACTGGTGGCAGTAGGTTGAAGTTTTGCCTAGCCTGCTGAGGAGCCTTAAACCGGCCCTGTGTCTGTGTGTACACCACTTTCATTTATAAGTAGGAATACTGCTGTCACTGAAAAGGAAGCCTGACTGCACATTTTTACAAGCGTTAAAGCTGCAATCTCATGACGAAATGTAGGGGATAATTTAGCTTCAATCACTGATTAGCAAAAATCACTAGTAATTTTTGCTAATCTGCACATGCATTAGCCCTTCTGCAAAATATGTTCTTGAAAAAAAGTGACCGCACTCTAATGGCTAAAGGGGGCAGCGATTCAGTGTTTTGGGGGGTCAACACAGCGTTGGGGGTTTGCCCAAATCGATTGCTGGGCGGGCAACATCAGCTGCATAACGTCACATGCTGCTGTGATTGAAAACATGGCGGCCCAGCTCCTGCCTTCAGAGCTAGGCTGAGCAGGCACATGGCCTTAACTGTATTGTAAGCCCTGGGCAAAACAGTGCACTGGGGCCCCATTCACACCTATTAACGGCAATTTATTAAAAACAACTCATAACATGCCCCTTCTAGAGTCCTGCACCATCTCTCGCCATGCTTCCGTAAATTGAATGGCTGTCAGTAGAGATGGGTCGTTCGCGAATGAAGCAGATCGTTTGGACGGATCCCATAAAAGACTGAGGGAGCTGCCGATCCAAAAAAGGTGAACCGACGTTCTTTTACTTTCAGTTTCGTTTTTCATTACAATGCATTTGCCTGAGCTCAGCACTGCCACCTGTGGCAGCTCAGATGTACTAACTCTGGTGACTGAGAACAGTGCTGAGATTTGAAAGTGAAAGAAAGAATAACAAGGCTGCTGCTGCTAGGGATGGCCATCGGTTCAGACGCCATCGATGGTTGCCATCGATGGCGATTCTGCACCAAGCCATCGATCAGTGTTTTACTCGGTCATGTATGTTCTTATTTGTTCAGCTCACTGTTTTAAATTTTAAAAAAGTTTTAAAAAAAATGGCAATAAATGATTGTAAAACAAATTCTCCTTTTTTCAAAGCAAGCCGATGATCCACCTAAAAGATCCGGATCTTTTCACGGATTGGTCACTGGATTCCAGCTCTTCTTAGTGAGCCGTTTTGCCCATCTCTAGCTGTCAGCACTCTGATTGGTAGATAACTCCGGGCATCCACCAATCAGCATACTGACAACCATTCACTGTCTGGCTGCAGGCTGGGAAGCAGGAATTGAATGTGAATTCTGCATAACTACAACACATGATGAATCAGGCCCTTACAGTAGTGTTTTCACTGTTAAAACAAAAGATAAAGTATAATTACAAAGAATATTACATTATATCTAGCAATAAAACCCCTGCATTATTCACTGAACCATGTTAACTTAAAGTTAGCATATTCCTGCAGCTGATATCCATGCGGCACCCACACAATTGTCAGATTGTCATTTATATATTATAATTATTAGCGCACACTAAACAGATCTCTGCAGAAATAACCCCTCTTGTCTTGACTAGAACACAATGACATACTAAGAAAAAAAACAAAAAACATTTTTTGTGGTTTTTTTCCACTTTAAATGGAGCCTTTGCATCACTCAGTTCCTTGCACATAATAATCATTTTGGTTTTAAAATCTAGAAGGATGGAGGATTAAAGTATACACTGCAGTGATATTTCAAGCATCTGTTGCTAGGCGACTCCTCCAGACCACAGGATTGGAGGCATTGACGTTGCCAGCACTGAAATGTCAAGGTCTAATAATACAGAGACTATCCTAGTTTTCTAGTAAAAGACAGTTAATTAACCTCAGATTTGCACCAGGAAGCTTATCTATGTAAAATACCCTTACCATGCCAAATCCAAATGTACTTTGAAGACTAGGGGACTTTCAATGGATTTGATTACAATCCACTAGGAAATATCTACAACTGCCGCAGTAATGCTGTTTATCTTTGAACAAAAACACAGTCACTTTGCTTGTACTAAGCCTATCTCCATGTGGGCATTTCCAGTAAATATCTGAAGCGGAAGACATGCTGCTTTCTAAAATAACGCACAAATAAGGTTAGAAAAATAAAGGTCAATATAGAAAGTGCAAAAGCGCAGAGCTTTGCTGTATTAAGCTACTAGAATATTTTTGATGGGGTAGGAAACAAGGGCATCCAGAGGAACCCGAAACTAAAGGCACCCCATACACCGCGGTGTCTTCTCCCCTTAGAGAAGTCACACGCAATGCTACCATGAGCCACCGGGGGACCCCTACAGAATCCTCTTCAAACACCTCACACTCACATACAGGGCCATCTCTAATTCCATTGCTCCATATATCTCTAACCTCATCTCCATTCATACACCCTCCCGCCCTCTACGGTCAGCTGACGACTGTCGTCTCTCCTCCACCCTGATCACTGCTTCCCATGCTAGAGTACAGGACTTTGCCCGTGCTGCACCCCTTCAGTGGAACGCACTCCCTCGCTCCATTAGACTCTCCCCGACCTTGCAAAGCTTCAAACGGGCACTGAAAACTCACCTATTCATCAAAGCGTACCCTTCCACTGCATAAACCAGCTGGTTCTCCGACCCCTTGCCTGTTTCCTGTTTACATCCTGCTATCTAACCACCACCCCCTCGCTTGCACCTCTTGTAATCTGTCTGTCTCCCCTTCCTACTAGATTGTAAACTCCTCCGAGTAGGGCCCTCTTCCCTCCTGTTGTCAAAGCCCACTTCTCTTCACATTTCACTCACAGCTCTCCTTATTTCAACACTCAGTGACCATCTTCATACTCATCTCCATCATTGGCCTCAAGCCTCTAGTTGTATGTTGATTGGGTCCTCACTACTTACATTTAAGCTGTAATGTGTATTGAACTGTGGTGCTCTTTATTTGTACTGTATTTTTGTTATTTATTCAATGTTATGCCAAGTTTTTGTCTCCCTGTATTGTTCCTTTGTACGGCGCTGCGAAACACTTGTGGCGCCTTATAAATAAAATTATAATAATAATAATAATCCCGGGCAGCAGGATTGCATGCAGTTTGGGCTCTTTTTCTGTGATTGATTGCCGCAATGAAAGGAAAATAACCCAAATTGCAGGAAATTGCCCAGTGTATGGGGGCATTAACGTCACATTGCTCGTGAATGGGAATTAAGTGCCATACACACTAGACCACCCGTGGCATGGAGGATATTGATAACTACACTGTCCATGCAAAGTGGGGGGGGGGGGGGTGTGATTGGACGCAGTACACCTGTCAAGCTGTAGCACAGGAGTCCTAAGAGGTACTGTACACAGTCAGGACAGAAACCTCCCATGCAGCACAAGGGCATCATCCATATGAGTTTCCAGACTATGGGCCAGATGCACTAAGCTTCAAAAGTGATACAATGGAGAGTGATAAACAGCCAGCCAATTAGCTCCTGCCTGACATTTTTCAAACACAGCCTGTGGCATGGCAGGCAGGAGCTGATTGGCTGGCTGTTTATCACTCTCCATTGTATCACTTTTGAAGCTTAGTGCATCTGGCCCCATATGTTAAGCAGTGTTTCCCAAACTCTGCCACTACAGTCCTGTTTTAAGGACAAGGCCGCAACTAGGGGACAACACGGGCGTTGGATTTGAGTAGACGATGAGACAGCCGTAGCTCCCAGTACCCAGATACTGCAGTAGTCTGGTATGTTGATTGTGACCAGGCTTGAGCGCCAGATTCTCTAAGCTTCAAAAGTGATAAAATGGAGAGTGATAAACAGCCAGCCAATCAGCTCCTACCTACCATGTCACAGACTGTGTTTGAAAAATGTCAGGTAGGAGCTGATTGGCTGGCTGTTTATCACTCTCCATTTTATCACTTTTGAAGCTTAGAGAATTTGGTCCTTAGTGCCTGCACAGATGGACTAATCAGCAGCACACAGGCATAGAGGGAATGGAATAACTTGGCACAATAATGGGGTTTGTTTTGTGATCCGTGCTGCCTATTCATAGTATTAAGACAAAATACTCACTGAAGAACAGTGTGTGAGGAGACCACCGTCCATCACCGCTGCCTTAAGGAGGAGCAAGGTGAAAATCCAAGTAAGTGATGGTGATGGTGGTGGTGGTGGTGTTGGGGGGGGGGGGGGGGGTGTAAATACAAGCACAGGCTGCAGCAGAGAGACACAGACTACTGTAGTGATACGGGAAGGGGGGACACAGACTTCTGTAGCATCACAAGGGAGGGGGAATCCATACTGGAGTCCTGATGGTTAGGAATATCCTTAAAACCTGGTCAGTAATGGTGGAGTTTGGGAAACTTTGCATTAGGGGAAAGTCTTGAAAGTCAAATGGAGAAATAAATAAAATGTCAATTCCTAGAATAAAACCTACCTCCCAACCAGAGGCATAGCACGGAGTCATGGCACCTCATATATACCTATAGTGTTACATCTATAATACAAATACACATTTTTTCCCGACAGAGTGAACAAAACACACAAGAAAAAGAACACAATAGCCCCACAGGTTAAAAACACACATAATATCCCGCACAAGAAAAAAAAAAGCCACACATGGGAAAAAACACATATTGGCCTTCACAAAAAACACCTAGGGCTAAATTTACTAAAACTTCAAAAAAATTTAATTAGGTGATGTTGCCCATAGCAACCGATCAGTTTTGTCTATTATTTTCTAGCATGCAAAATAGAAATGATAGACTCTGATTGCTATAGACAACATCACCTATTTTCATTACCCCCTAGATTCAATGATTGCTTACACAGGAGAAAAACACATTTATTCATTGTGTTCATTGTTGTTTTTTTTACACCTGGAGCTTGTGCTCCACCAGAATCGCCCTCGCTACACCCCTGCTCCCAACATTCTGTTCCCATTAAGCTAGACTCTACTTCATGCCAGAAACACACCCACACCCAAAAGGGGCCTGGTCTGTGAAAAGGAGGCGTGGTTTCAGAATAACAAAATGATCGAAAGCTGTGCCCTGTATTTGTCACTATGAGGGCAGACACACCCACACACTACAGGACACTTGACACCTAAAACTCCGTTGGAGTCTCTATTACATGAGTCACTTTGGGCACTTCAGTGTGTTTGGGTTCTTGTCTAAATTGAGAATAAATATGTAGCATAATCTTTACAAAATGAGAATAACCCTTTAAACTAGTGATGAGCGGGTCCGGATCTCCGAGATCCGGATCCGCACGGACGTCCTGAATCCGAATCCGGATCCAGGACGTCCGCGGACTCCCGCGCAGGCCCGGAGCCGAAATCGAGGCCCGACGTCACATTGGTGACGTCGGATTCTCGCGAGATCCGGATTACATAAAAGCCGGGACCCGCCGCCGCCATCTTCATTCTGTGGGGCGACGCAGAGCAGGCAGCAGTGCTGCCAGAGAGGGGGGTTTTATTTATTGCTCCGTGAGGGGGGTTTGCTGGAGCGTTGTGTGTGTCACTGTGCTGCTTGCTGCTAAAGAGCTGCAAGTACAGAGGGGGTTTAATCATTTTTATTGTGCTGCTGGAGAGTGATTTTTTTTTCTATATTGCTGTAGCCTGCTCATCTGTAATTTGTGTCACTGCTGCTGCTACAGAATACTACAGACAGAGGGGGGTTTATTGTACTGCCGCAGAGGGGGTTTTCTTTCTATATTGCTATAGCCTGCTCATCTCTAATTGTGTCACTGCTGCTGCTAGCCTGCTACAGAATACTACAGACAGAGGGGGGTTTAATAATTTTTATTGTGCTGCCAGAGAGGGTTTTTGTGCTGCCTGGCTACCTGTTATATGGTTGTAAACACCTACCAGGCAGTCACCTCTGTTGTTGCCAGTGCCACTACCTTGTACCTACCTCTCAGAGTATATATAAAAAAAAAAAAAAAAAAATTAAAAATATATAAAAATATAAAAAAAAATAATTAAGTTGTTGTTGTTGCTGACACCACTGGCTGCCGTTAGATATCGCAGACTCAGTAATTAAATTTTTAACTGTGGTTTGCTGACGCCACTTGTTGTGTTACCTACCAGTGTATCCACTTTTGTATCTTGCTGCTGTTGTCACTGGCTAGTGACAACAACCAGCTGATATCTGGGTATCCAGTTTGCTGCCACCGCTGCCGTTACATATATCGCAGTAAATAACTCCGGTTTGCTGACGCCACTTGTTGTGTTACCTACCAGTGTATCCACAAAATAAATATTGTATCTTGCTGCTGTTGTCACTGGCTAGTGACAACCAGCTGATATCTGGGTATCCAGTTTGCTGCCACCGCTGCCGTTACATATATCGCAGTAAATAACTCCGGTTTGCTGACGCCACTTGTTGTGTTACCTACCAGTGTAACTATCCACAAAATAAATATTGTATCTTGCTGCTGTTGTCACTGGCTAGTGACAACCAGCTGATATCTGGGTATCCAGTTTGCTGCCACCGCTGCCGTTACATATATCGCAGTAAATAACTCCGGTTTGCTGACGCCACTTGTTGTGTTACCTACCAGTGTAACTATCCACAAAATAAATATTGTATCTTGCTGCTGTTGTCACTGGCTAGTGACAACCAGCTGATATCTGGGTATCCAGTTTGCTGCCACTGCTGCCGTTACATATATCGCAGTAAATAACTCCGGTTTGCTGACGCCACTTGTTGTGTTACCTACCAGTGTAACTATCCACAAAATAAATATTGTATCTTGCTGCTGTTGTCACTGGCTAGTGACAACAACCAGCTGATATCTGGGTATCCAGTTTGCTGCCACTGCTGCCGTTACATATATCGCAGTAAATAACTCCGGTTTGCTGACGCCACTTGTTGTGTTACCTACCAGTGTAACTATCCACAAAATAAATATTGTATCTTGCTGCTGTTGTCACTGGCTAGTGACAACCAGCTGATATCTGGGTATCCAGTTTGCTGCCACCGCTGCCGTTACATATATCGCAGTAAATAACTCCGGTTTGCTGACGCCACCTGTTGTGTTACCTACCAGTGTAACTATCCACAAAATAAATATTGTATCTTGCTGCTGTTGTCACTGGCTAGTGACAACAACCAGCTGATATCTGGGTATCCAGTTTGCTGCCACCGCTGCCGTTACATATATCGCAGTAAATAACTCCGGTTTGCTGACGCCACCTGTTGTGTTACCTACCAGTGTAACTATCCACAAAATAAATATTGTATCTTGCTGCTGTTGTCACTGGCTAGTGACAACAACCAGCTGATATCTGGGTATCCAGTTTGCTGCCACTGCTGCCGTTACATATATCGCAGTAAATAACTCCGGTTTGCTGACGCCACTTGTTGTGTTACCTACCAGTGTAACTATCCACAAAATAAATATTGTATCTTGCTGCTGTTGTCACTGGCTAGTGACAACAACCAGCTGATATCTGGGTATCCAGTTTGCTGCCACCGCTGCCGTTACATATATCGCAGTAAATAACTCCGGTTTGCTGACGCCACTTGTTGTGTTACCTACCAGTGTAACTATCCACAAAATAAATATTGTATCTTGCTGCTGTTGTCACTGGCTAGTGACAACAACCAGCTGATATCTGGGTATCCAGTTTGCTGCCACTGCTGCCGTTACATATATCGCAGTAAATAACTCCGGTTTGCTGACGCCACTTGTTGTGTTACCTACCAGTGTAACTATCCACAAAATAAATATTGTATCTTGCTGCTGTTGTCACTGGCTAGTGACAACAACCAGCTGATATCTGGGTATCCAGTTTGCTGCCACCGCTGCCGTTACATATATCGCAGTAAATAACTCCGGTTTGCTGACGCCACCTGTTGTGTTACCTACCAGTGTAACTATCCACAAAATAAATATTGTATCTTGCTGCTGTTGTCACTGGCTAGTGACAACAACCAGCTGATATCTGGGTATCCAGTTTGCTGCCACTGCTGCCGTTACATATATCGCAGTAAATAACTCCGGTTTGCTGACGCCACTTGTTGTGTTACCTACCAGTGTATCCACTTTTGTATCTTGCTGCTGTTGTCACTGGCTAGTGACAACAACCAGCTGATATCTGGGTATCCAGTTTGCTGCCACTGCTGCCGTTACATATATCGCAGTAAATAACTCCGGTTTGCTGACGCCACTTGTTGTGTTACCTACCAGTGTATCCACAAAATAAATATTGTATCTTGCTGCTGTTGTCACTGGCTAGTGACAACAACCAGCTGATATCTGGGTATCCAGTTTGCTGCCACTGCTGCCGTTACATATATCGCAGTAAATAACTCCGGTTTGCTGACGCCACTTGTTGTGTTACCTACCAGTGTAACTATCCACAAAATAAATATTGTATCTTGCTGCTGTTGTCACTGGCTAGTGACAACCAGCTGATATCTGGGTATCCAGTTTGCTGCCACCGCTGCCGTTACATATATCGCAGTAAATAACTCCGGTTTGCTGACGCCACCTGTTGTGTTACCTACCAGTGTAACTATCCACAAAATAAATATTGTATCTTGCTGCTGTTGTCACTGGCTAGTGACAACAACCAGCTGATATCTGGGTATCCAGTTTGCTGCCACTGCTGCCGTTACATATATCGCAGTAAATAACTCCGGTTTGCTGACGCCACTTGTTGTGTTACCTACCAGTGTATCCACAAAATAAATATTGTATCTTGCTGCTGTTGTCACTGGCTAGTGACAACAACCAGCTGATATCTGGGTATCCAGTTTGCTGCCACCGCTGCCGTTACATATATCGCAGTAAATAACTCCGGTTTGCTGACGCCACTTGTTGTGTTACCTACCAGTGTAACTATCCACAAAATAAATATTGTATCTTGCTGCTGTTGTCACTGGCTAGTGACAACAACCAGCTGATATCTCGGTATCCAGTTTGCTGCCACCGCTGCCTACCGTTAGATATCGCAGTACATAACTCTGGTTTGCTGACGCCACTTGTTGTGTTACTGATATATATCCACTTTTGTATCTTGCTGCTGTTGTCACTGGATAGTGACAACAACCAGCTGATATCTCGGTATCCAGTTTGCTGACACCGCTGCCTACCGTTAGATATCCAAAATATGGAGGATAAAAAAAAAGGAAAAGATGAGGAGCCACTTCGTCGTGCTTCTGAAGCTGATGCCACTAGTCATCATGACATAGGCGATGAAATGCCATCGACGTCGTCTGCCAAGGCCGATGCCCAGTGTCAAAGTAGAGGGCATGTAAAATCCAAAAAGCCAAAGTTGAGTAAAAGGCCCTTAAAAAGAAAAAGCAAATCATTGGAGGAGAAACTTAAAGTTGCCAGTGTGCCATTTACAACGCGGAGTGGCAAGGAACGGCTACGGCCATGGCCTATGTTCATGACTAGTGGCTCAGCTTCACAAGATGATCAAAGTCCTCCTCCTCCTCCTCCTCCTCCTCCTCCTCCTCCTCCTTCTCCCACTTTAAAATTTAAGAGATTTAAGGTGTCACCAACAAAAATCCAGCAAACAACTCTGCCTTCCAAAGAAGACATGGTATCACAAATCCCAGTGGAGAGTCCAAGGGTGTTGGTGGTTGCGATGCCTGACCTTCCCATCACTGTACGGGAAGAGGATGCTCCTTTCAGCATTCGCAGCACACCCTCTGCATGTGCTGGAAGGATCACAGACAGTGCAGTTGCAGATGTCGATAATGAAGGTGTCAGTGTTGTACACCAGGAGGAGGATATTGATGAAGCTGGTGCTGACGGAGAAATTGACGAGGAGGACGATGCTGATGCGGTTTGCTTAAATGAGGCACCGGGCAAGACAGTTGTTGTCCGTGAGATCCCAAAGGGCATCACCATGCCTGGACAGAAGACCAATAAATCCACCTCTTCGGTCTGGAATTATTTTTATCCCAAACCGTCCAACAATTGTTTTGCCATATGTAGCTTATGCAAAGCTCAAATAAGCAGGGGTAAGGACGTTTCCCACCTAGGGACATCCTCCCTTCTACGTCACTTGAAGAGCGTTCATAAGTTGCTGTTTAGTTCAGAAACTGTGGCTAAGAATGTACACAGTCCAGGGACAACTAAATCCCTTTGTCCTGTTGTGTCTACGTGCCCAACTACACCGCAAAGTCCCTCCTCGTCAATTTCTTCCTCAATGAGGATTGGGAGTAGTCCTATAGGCCATGTTACTTGCCTGACTGACTCCTCTCCTATCCGGGATTCTTCTGGAGGATCCTGCATTGCTACGCCTCCTACTGCTGCCGCTGCTGCTGTTGCTGCTGGGAGTCATTCATCATCCCGGAGGGGAAGTCGGAACACTTATTTCACTAAGCAATTGACTGTCCAACAGTCCTTTGCCATGAAGATGAAGTATGACAGCAGTCATCCAATGGCAAAGCGGGTAACTGAGGCCTTAGCAGATCTGATTGTATTAGATGTGCTTCCGGTGTCCATAACTGCTGGAGTAGGATTTAGACGATTGATGGACTTAGTGTGTCCCCGTTACAAAATACCGTCAAGATTCCACTTCGCTAGACAGGCGATACCGAAGCTGTACAGTAAAGTGCATAAAAGTGTTCTCAGTGCCCTGAAAAATGCGGTCATACCCACTGTCCACTTAACAACGGACATGTGGACAAGTGGAAAAGGGCAGACTAGGGATTACATGACCGTGACAGCCCACTGGGTAGATGAATCACCTTGTCCAGCAGCAACAACAGCAGCAGCACCAGTAGTAGGACCTGGGAAATGCCAGCTCCTTCCTAGGCAGGCTACGTTGTGTGTAACCGCTTTCCGTAAGAGGCACACCGCCGATAACCTCTTACAGAAACTGAGGGTAATCATTGGGCAATGGCTTACCCCTCTTAGACTCTCCTGGGGATTTGTGGTGTCAGACAATGCCTGCAATATCGTGCGGGCATTAAAGCAGGGCAAATTCCAGCATGTGCCCTGTTTTGCTCACACGATAAATTTGGTGGTCCAGAGTTTTCTAAGAGACAACAGAGCTGTGCAGGGGACTCTTTCGGTGGCCCGAAAAATTTGTGGCCACTTTCGTCATTCGGCGGCTGCATGCCAAAGACTGGAGCGGCAGCAAACACTGTTGAACCTGCCCCTCCATCAGCTGAAGCAAGAGGTCGTAACGCGGTGGAACTCAACCCTCTATATGCTTCAGAGGATGGAGGAGCAGCAAAGGGCCATTCAAGCCTATACATCCACCTATGACATAGGCAAAGGAGGGGGTATGCACCTGACTCAAGCACAGTGGAGAATGATTTCAGTGTTGTGCAAGATTCTCCAACCCTTCGAACTTGCCACACGTGAAGTCAGTTCAGACACTGCCAGCTTGAGTCAGGTCATTCCCCTCATCAGGCTTTTGCAGAAACAGTTGGAGAAAGTGAAGGAGGAGCTGAGACGGAGCGAGTCCTCTAAGCATGTGGGACTTGTGGATGAAGTCCTTCATACGCTTTGCCAGGATTCGAGGGTGGTACAAATTTTGAAATCAGAGGAGTACATTTTGGCCACCGTGCTCGATCCTCGGTTTAAAGCCTACGTGGTGTCACTCTTTCCGGCGGACACAAGCCTGCAGAAGTGCAAAGAACTGCTGGTTAGAAAACTGTCATCTTCTGAAGTGGAAAGTGACTCAGCAGCACCTTCTCCTTCATTTTCTCCAGCAACTGGTTCTGCAAGGAAACAACTGCGATTTCCTAAACCCCCCGCTGGTGGTGATAAAGGACCAAGTTTGGACATTTGGTCTGGGCTGAAGGACCTTCCAACAATTTCTGACATGTCTACTTCCACTGCCTATGATGCTATCACCATTGACAGAATGGTGGAGGATTATATGGGTGACAGCACCCAAGTAGGCATGTCAGAGAGTCCTTACCAGTACTGGCAGAAAAAAAAGGAAATTTGGAAGCCCCTGTACAAACTGGCTCTATATTACCTCAGTTGCCCTTCCTCCAGTGTGTACTCCGAAAGAGTTTTTAGTGCAGCTGGGAACCTTGTCAGCAATAAGCGTAGGAGGTTGCTTCCAAAAAATGTGGAGAAGATGATGTTCATAAAAATGAATTATCAATTCTACGAGAAAGACCAGCGTCCACAAAGTACACAGGAACCTGTGGTGGTGGATTCCAGCGGGGACGAATTAATACTCTGTGAGGGTGAGGAAGAACAAGATACTGATGGTGGTGAGGAATCGCTGGATGAGGATGAGGACGACCTTTTGCCTCTGTAGAGCCAGTTTGTGCAGGGACATATTAAATGGCAGCTTGTGATGTGGGGGCCCAAACGAACCAATCATTTCAGCCACAGTCGTGTGGCAGACCCTGTGGCTGAAATGATTGGTTTGTTAAAGTGTGCGTGTCCTGTTTATACAACATAAGGGTGGGTGGGAGGGCCCAAGGACAATTCCATCTTGCACCTCTTTTTTGTCTTTTGAATAATGTGCTCTTTGGGGCCTAGTTTGGGTGGGAGTGCCGTAGGACAATTCCATCTTGCACCTCTTTTTTGTCTTTTGAATAATGTGCTCTTTGGGGCCTAGTTTGGGTGGGAGTGCCCTTGGACACTTCCATCTTGCACCTCTTTTTTGTCTTTTGAATAATGTGCTCTTTGGGGCCTAGTTTGGGTGGGAGTGCCGTAGGACAATTCCATCTTGCACCTCTTTTTTGTCTTTTGAATAATGTGCTCTTTGGGGCCTAGTTTGGGTGGGAGTGCCGTAGGACAATTCCATCTTGCACCTCTTTTTTGTCTTTTGAATAATGTGCTCTTTGGGGCCTAGTTTGGGTGGGAGTGCCCTTGGACACTTCCATCTTGCACCTCTTTTTTATCTTTTGAATAATGTGCTCTTTGGGGCCTAGTTTGGGTGGGAGTGCCGTAGGACAATTCCATCTTGCACCTCTTTTTTGTCTTTTGAATAATGTGCTCTTTGGGGCCTAGTTTGGGTGGGAGTGCCCTTGGACACTTCCATCTTGCACCTCTTTTTTGTCTTTTGAATAATGTGCTCTTTGGGGCCTAGTTTGGGTGGGAGTGCCCTTGGACACTTCCATCTTGCACCTCTTTTTTGTCTTTTGAATAATGTGCTCTTTGGGCCTAGTTTGGGTGGGAGTGCCGTAGGACAATTCCATCTTGCACCTCTTTTTTGTCTTTTGAATGATGTGCTCTTTGGGGCCTAGTTTGGGTGGGAGGGCCCTTGGACAATTCCATCTTGCACCTCTTTTTTTCTTTTGAATAATGTGCTCTTTGGGGCCTAGTTTTTCTATCTGCCACTGCAGTGCCACTCCTAGATGGGCCACGTGTTTGTGCCGCCCATTTGTCTTGCTTATCATAGTCATCCAGCTACCTCGGTGCAACATTTTGGCCTAAAAACAATATTGTGAGGTGTGAGGTCTTCAGAATAGACTGTAAATGAGTGGAGAAGAAAGCTGATGGGGTTAATAATAGCATAGGAGCAAAAAAACACCTAAATTATGCAATGTTAACCATTTTTATGCTTTTTTCAAAAAAATCAGAACCCAAAACCCAAAACCTTTAGGGGGTGTTTTGGCAAAACCCATTAGAACCCAAAACCTGAAGGTAATCAGAACCCAAAACCCAAAACCCAAAACGCGAAAAAGTGTCCGGTGCACATCTCTACTTTAAACAAAAACAAATGTGTTAAAACAGATATAATGAAACAAATGATGTAATTTTCTGACAACATGTAAGCAGAGATAAATGGTACAGTATTACAGAGTGGTAGAAGAATAAAATACACAGATTGTAAAGTCAGAATATTTTGAAAGAGGAAGCATTTGAGCCGGCATTTTGTACTGGTAAAAATATACAGAACAATGAATATCCCTCTGGTTAGATTCACATTAAAATCAATACAGGAATTTTAATCTTTTCAAAGAGAGGATTCCATCTCCGCAGGTTATCCAGTAAAACTTCCCATTTTAGAGAAACTTGGTAAAGTGGAGTAGAAATTACACAGTGGCATAAGTTGTTAGGAAATAAACTACCTCCTTTATATTTTTCAGCATAGCCAATGAGAAAAGTTCCCCAAGTTATTTGAATCCATGGATGCTAAAGCAATACTGACCTGTATTAAAGCTTTCAAGATAAACAACTGAATTTACTAACGCGTTTCAGTGGTACCTGGCGCTTTCATCAGAGGGATAATTAGAATGGCTCAGTCCCATTTTGCCAATCAAATTTGCACATTAATTAGGCACAGTCTTCACATGCAAATACACAATGGGGCTTATTTATTAACCTTCAATCCCTACAAAATAATGAATTAACAGTAGTTTCCATATAATTCAATATACTAGCCTGTTTGACAAATGTCCCTGCAAAACATTGTACCTATTTTTCATAATTGCAACTGCAGTTTAGTCCAGTTTATTAAGCCGTGAAAAGCTTAGCTTTGTTAGCTAATCATTACATGGTGATAATCATTGGTAAGAAATCTCCAGTTTTTTTAAAGCGGCAATCATTTACAACCAGTTTGAATTTGAAGTGTAAATGATTGCCGCTTTAAAAAAAAAAAGAGATTTCTTACCTAATCTCTCACTTTCTGAATCTCTCAACCTATTCAATTTCACCCATTGTATCTTATTCGCCATAGTATCCCCAGAGTCAAATCTCTGGATCTCTCTCCAGTTGCTATTTATAAAGGGTGCAGGGTGCACACAGTCCCCTGAGTCCCAAACAGGCCCACACCACACAAGCTGCACCCTAATCTTTAATATACACTCCGGAGGCCACTGCACCATTTTTCTGGAGATCTGTGCAAGTGCAATGGAGTCTAGTGCTCAGACTCCACAATGCTACAATGTGAACTTGCCAGGAAAAATGTCTGCCATGCCATTTTTCCATAGATCTGGGAACGAGCAGTAGGGTCTAAGCGCTCTAAGGCTCAGACTCCACTAAGCTATGCTACTGCTGGAAGAGAGGAGGGGTCCTGGACAGAGATACTGCACATTGGCCTCCTACTCTCTTAAAATGCCCCTGAGCTTAGAGAGGGCCTTTGACCATCGATGATTTGAAAACATTTATGGTCTAAGACCAATGGTAAGTACTTTTACCATTGATGGTTTACTCCTATGGATGTTACAGAGTTACCTACATTTTCTTTTCTCCAAGTGTCAGTACACAGCCAAGCTCTGCTCCTGACACCCATGAATCCCAACCCACTTTATCTATTCTCACTTAAATACTACATAAGGGTTGACCATTGGTGGATCAACCTAGATGGGTTTGCACCATAGAAGTTATCCATCAATGTTACCATTGATGCTGACCATTAATGGATAACCTACCCAGAGGCTGAACTACCACTGTGCAGCAGGTGCATTACACCAAGCTCTCAGCCACTGCAGGGTTGCATATTGTGAACTTGGGCAGGGGTGGAAGATGGCTGCCAAATTTATATTTTTATTCTGCCACTGAACCCACTGATGCCCATCCCTAGGCCTTTCTGGGAAGAATTTTTTCTCATTGGGTGCAGGGACGAGGAGGAGTCCGCTCCGCAGCAGCATCCGGATGGGTAAGGGAGGGAGGGGGAGCCACTGGGGAGCCTCCGGGGACCCGCTGCATATTGCCAGCAAAACGCAAAAGACAGCTTTGCATATGTTAGTGCATATGCGATAATTATCTATACGATACCTGCCCTGGGGCTGCGGATGTTACTGCATCCTGCCCACAAGTGCTACAGCACCGTGCTTTTTGTACTAAAGACAATGCAATCTAGTACTTTAAAAGCATGGGCAGCACATACTTTGGGCGGGATGCAGTAACATCCGCAGCCCCAGCAGCCGCACATCGCCGGCTACTGCATAGATAATTATCGCATATGCCCTAACATATGCAATAATCATTGCAAAGTACAACTCTTGCATTAAGAGCTGTCCTTTGCGTTTTGCTGGCAATGTGCAGCAGGTCCCCAGAGGCTCCCCGGTGGCTCCCCCTCCCTCCATTACGGGGCCGGATGCTGCTGCTGTGGGGCGGGCTTTCCTCCTCCTCCCTGCACTCGGAAGAGGCTTTACAGTGCAGGGAGGAGAAGGTCACTGGTCCGGGCAGCACAGCACTGTGCTGCCCGGACACAGGTTAGGAGGGTCGGCGCGAGGCAGCGGGGGTCCGTGTGGGATGGAGTGGGTCACATTAAGAAGCCCATAGGCTTCTATGGGGTATCGCCAACAAAAGCAATACCCCCCCCGCAGTGAAAACCTTGGCCATCCAATAAGAGCTTTTGAGTGGACATCCCCATGCATTTGGACTTTGTTGCATCAGTTGTGAGACACCGTTGACTTACATATATAGGTTAGTGCAGCCTACGCGAGCGATGAGTGGTCTATTATCCATTTTTTTAAATCTACAGTCATGTAGCCTAACTGATGGAAGTTAGATGCCAGCACCATTTTAAGTGCGTGCAAGCTGTTACATGCTTGAGTTGGAATGCCCCCACCATTACACCCACAAATGCTTGTTGACTATCAATCACTTTTACATATAAATCCTGACTGCAATCGTTTTTGTAAGACCATCACAGCAAATGCACAGTGCAGCTTGTACGCAAGCACAGTGACGCATATACGCATGCACAGAGCAGCTTGTATGCAAGCACTGGGACGCTTATACGCATGCACAGTGCAGCTTGTACGCAAGCCATACTTACCTACATTTTAGCTCCTCTCTGGGAGAAGCTTGTCTGGATAGGAAATTCAGAGGCTGCAAGTCGGGAGGTGGGGGTAAAGTCTGATGTCATCAAACCCTACCCCTATTTCAGCCAAATGGGTCTATTTGCGGATCTACTGTCATGGGGCAGGGATAAAAAAATTTGATTTGACTAATATTAGCTCCACCCCTTTCCCAAAGATCCCTGAATTCTGATACTGTAGTTGTCTTAGTGGCCAACGGGGATGCAGGGGGTGCGGGGAGGGTCTAGTGAGCATGCAGAAGAATTTCCTAATTTTTGCGGGTCACGAGGGCTACCCAATTTTCAGGAGCCTCCTGACCATTCCAGGAGGGAGGGCAAGTATGACACAACCAATATAGCAAAAATGTTGCTTCACTGCATAAAACCTCTTCATTGCGACCATCTCTGAATCAGACTCACCACCTTCATTAATCTTAAATGTTGTATCACATAGACTCAGACATAAGCACCTATAGGTAATAGTATTAAATAATTAGATCTTACTGCAACACTTACCACCTGCGTTCCCTCATACTGCAGACTGATCAAGGTGTTCCCTTCATTTTATATATAATGTATTTATTTGATTTATTTATTAACAGTTTACAGAGAATATTTGAACATTCACATCAGTCCCTGCCCCAGTGGATCTTACAACCTATCTTCCCTACCACATGTACATGCACACACAGTCCTACTAGGGTTCATTTTATTGGGAGCCAATTAACCTACCAGTATATTTTGGATTGTGGGAGGAAACCGGAGTACCCAGAGGAAACCCACGCAAGCACGGGGAGAATAGACAAACTCCGCACAGTTATAGCCATGGTGGGAATTGAACCCATGACCTCAGTGCTGTGAAGCAGTCGTGCCCGTGGTGGGCGATGGAGGTTACTATAAGCTCCTATAGGTATACTCCGAAGGGGGTGAGGTAAATTAGGAGAATGCTTGCTGGATCTGAGCTGGTAAAGCAGCTATGGAAGCTGGACAGCTGTAGCCTGAATGACCTGAATTAGATGCCGGAATATATGGCAGCAGAATCTGGGGATGCCAGAATATATTTGTAACTGGAAAAAGCAAGGAACGCCCCCATGGCAAAACTCAACTGGGACTTATATGTGCCCAGTAGAAACAAAAAAATAATAATAATAGACAACAGAAAGTTGTCTATTATTATAATAACTAAATAACTATTATTATAATAACTAATAACTAAAATAATAACTGCCTACTTGGCAGGGTACTAATAGGCACACTGTGACAAGATGGTAACTGTATACTTGACAAGGTGGTAGCAGATCAGCTGAGACTCTGGAAGCTGAATAGCGACTGGTCAGTTGGAGGCGACTGGTTGGTAAGTCACTGGGATGGATAGATAAATGAGTGAACCCTTCAACCAGCGCTTGTATAAAAATAGAAGGATTACTTCCCTTCAATGATCATAGGGTGACTCCTTCCTTGTTTGTCAATAATGTCTCACAGCCTCAAAACGATGTACCATGTAAAAACAAGGTTAGAGGATCATCGCGTAACACAGTATTTTAATTGACACATATAAAATCATACATCAACACAAAATCCAAACATAGAAAATGAGCATAAAGTGACGTAGTGCATAAAGCCAATGAGGTACAATTACCGGATGGTAATGAACTGTGATGTTACAACAGTTCAAATAGGCCTGGCTTGGTGCCAATATGGATCCCGGGTCACATACAGGAACAACCAGTCCGTGGGTAATAGCCTCAGTGGATGAACGCCCGTCACTTCCACCGACGCGTTTCGGACCCTCAACTGGGTCCTTTTTCAAGGTGAGTGCTCAAACAATATTCCCCATCATATTTATAGGTGCAAGTGTCCAATCCCTTACAGTCTCTCGCCCGCAAAATCGCGGGTGTACTTGAAGTTACTTCCGGGTGTAGTTTTTAAAAAAGAGAAGGCTGTCATTAGTGTGGCGCACTGGTAAAGAGAGGTGGTTTTAATAAAAATTAACTTTTAATTATTACATCTTAAAATGGCGATATATAAAACACATAACATACATGGGTAAAGTTTTGACAAGGTAAAGATAAAAAAGGAATGAATCCTTGCTTAGTGTGTTTCGATATCCCTTATTACGTTGGTCCTGATGAAGCTAACGGCGATACGTGCGTGGACCACACACACTTAGTGTGTTAAACTCCCATATCCCTTCCCCAATATACAATGTATTTTGATTTGTGATTGTTGCGCACCACAGGCAGTACCAGAGAGACTATCGGACAGGAGTCGTGGGGTCAGATCCTGACCACGATCTCCTCCATTCCTGCTGCACAGCAGCCAGCTGTTTGGGCTGCTAAAGGAGTCCGGCGTCCATACTGCCTACCTGTAACATTAGCATGTAACCGGAATACAAAGTTGCACTGATAGGGGGAGCCGCACTGTGACCATCACACTGCAGTGTCTCCCAGTGTAACACCGGCATACAAACTACAATAACACTGCCTGTGTGTATACCCGGAGAACAGACAGGTGTACAGAGAGAACCTGGGCGTATGAGCGGCATGCTATAATGCTATAAGCAATACTCCTGCCGACCTCATTCGCCGTTAGGAGCTCCTCCACGTATTTACAGCCGAAGTGCTACCTAATACAAATAAATAAACTGTAATATTCAGTAAAAATTTGAATGTATGAACCTACCAATTTATTGTACCAATCTCCATTGTGGGTACACACTGGGCGATTGTGATAAGACGCATTTAATCACATGATAATAATTTTAAGGGGACTCACCCAGTAGGGGCCCACTGCATATTATCCCCACACATCAGACGGTTTCATCAGAGGAAACCGTCTGATCCCACGACGGAGAAACGCGTTAAGACCGGGAGGACCACCCGGCACTCACCTTTACCCACCACTTTGCTTCAAATCACCAGATTTATTTCCTATCCTCGGGGCCGATACCTGTGAGCAGAAGGGTGACCTGCGGCGATCCCGGACTTTACCATCCACAGGCTCCCCCGAGAGGTGTGACTCGCTCCAGACCCCGAGACCAAGTGCGGCAGGTACCCCGTCACTCCCACCGTTGGCTCTCTTCCCCAGAACGTCGGTGGTAGATGAGACAGACTTCTCCAACATACACCTAGCCGCGCCGCTGGTTCACTATGGAGTGCTCCCGGCTCATTACCATCATCTGCCGGTTGTAGCACAGATACATCTATTTCCAACAGCGAGGCTGCTCTGCGAGTCACCTTTTCATCTCTACAAATCCCCCTCCGTTTTTTCCCCCCCAATCAAACATCACATATTTCCATAAACCTACTGGATGGACTTTGTCTTCTCATATCTCATCAAACTCAATTACAAGTTCCCCGCTACTGGACATAACATCATCCTTAGTGGGTAAGAGCAACTGGACATTATTCATATAGCATTGTGTGGGGCATCAGTGATTGCCCAGTGGTCTATAACTATTTTATATCATATTGATTTTATTGTTATATTTTATTAAATAATTGTAATCGTTTATATGAGCTTTTCATCTATTGTTTTTTAATAAATATTTGTGCTTAATTCAGTGCGCTCTCTATAATTATTTGATTAGAATAATTATATCCCCTAGATTTTGTTTCATTGGATCCCCTGTTGGGAATCCATTGGGAGCTGCCATTTAATATATTGTTTCTTATATTAATTATTTAATTAACCACTTGCGCCCAATTTCCCTTGTGCATCTCAGTTTTGGCTAGCTGAGTGCTGAGATCTCTTCTCCTGCAGTTTCCCTCCACAAACTTTAAGCCCATAAAAGAAGTAATATGTTTAATTGAACACGCATGGTGGGTTTTAAAGTGTTGAGATAGGGAGTGTGTTTCAACCCCCTTCTCGATGTTCCTAATATGTTCCCCCATGCGTGTCTTAAAAGGGCGAGATGTCCTCCCAATGTAAAACTTGTTGCATGAACACCCAATGAGATAAATTACATTCTTCACATTACATGTAATGAACTCACATATTTTGTGTTCTATACCGTTTATGGTAACCTTTTCTACTTTTTTGTCCCCTTTTATATTAACGCAAGCTTTGCATGAGCCACACCTATGGAAGCCCCTAGTTCTGATTCCTCTCCTTAGGTTGCCTCCTGGGTGCATGCTCTCTGTTAATTTGTTTCCCAAATTGGGGGAAACAAATTAAACTGGGAGCCAAACAGCAAAGTAGTAGCTAACTGCAACTGGGTAGCAGAAACTGTGCAGCGACTGATGAGCGGCTGAGAAGCTGGGCAGTGTCCGATAGTGGGTTTATTATTCTTTATTTATTTACAGTTTCGGTACTTATGTATTATCTGGGCTCCTATGTTAAATGCACCCCATTTTTTCATAAGCCTACTATCCAACTATGCATGGAGTTGATTTTATATAGTGTGGCGAGCGCAGCGAGCCACCGTGCCCGAAGCGTGGCGAGCGCAGCGAGCCCCACGAGGGGACATGGTCTCATAAGAAAAACGGGAGCCCAGATATATCATAAGTACCACAGTTTCTTATATAGTGCAGCAGATTCCGTTGCGCTTTACAATAGAAAACAGTGGTATAACAAACTGAGTAGTAACAAACCAACATAAAGGTAGGAGGGCCCTGCTCCCAAGCTTACAATCTATAGAGATAATAGGAGGGATACACAAGTATAGAATTCCATAGCATGGCAGTCCCACCATATTTGGATTATCCATTAAACTAATTTGATTAGATTGGGACTCAACTAAAACATCATGAGCTTTAATCTAAGACAAGAATTGTCCACACAGCGGAAGACCAGGGAAAACCTGGAGGATATCTTCCCCAGTGAAGCTCAAGATAGTGACCCCCATACAAACTGGGAGGGCGATTATATACAACTTAAACTGTTATTACAGAAACAGACACGAACGTTGTGGCATCTAACAACCCTAGAAAATTACATCAAAAACAAAATTGTACCCCGGGGCCTACGACCAAGGGTCTTCCCTGCTTTCGACCTGATAAGTGACAATCTTAAAAAAGAATGGGAAAATTCTCTATTAAAGTGTTCTATGGAATTAATGCAAATATTGATCAAACACGATAACCTAATGCTGGAGGAGTGTGAGAAAAACTTGGAAGAAATTAGCAAGAAGTTAGAACCATGGGAAAAGGACAGCCAATTTCAAAGATGCTTTGAGAAAAATAAAGAAGATCTCAAAAGCTATGAACAGACGATCATAGAACGAAAAAGGAGTAAGTTTGTGAGGGATAAAAGAGATTTCTCTTCGGGTAAAATCTTCAGATGGAACACAAAATCAAGAAATTATGCCAGAAATAGGGTGCAAGGCCAATATTCCTCCTCCGAAATAGAGACATCGGCTGATGAAGGGAATGAATTTGAAGGCGACCCGACGGAGAGATTTCAGAGAGATGGACAAACGTATAACCAACAGCATTTTTTAGGGGACCCCCAGAGGGGCAGGGGAAGAATCAAACGGGGAAAAGGAAAACGAGGCGGGGCAGTGGAAAATCCAAGAAGTCAACAACAATGGCAATCCACACCTCAACAACGCTACCCAGTAAGGACCACCAGAAGGCCCCAGTTTTACTAAGTGTCCCACAAGCTGAGCAGGACAATCCGACATCCATCAATGAATTATGCATTCAAGATCCATCTCCAGCCCAGACAACAACAATAACATCACACAAAGTACAAGTGATTAATCTATCCGACCACATCTTAAATGAGACTCATATGGACATTCTGGGAAAAGGGTTGTCTTTTTCCCCTACACAGAATTTTGACGATTTAAATGGGAGCGGGATTTGAAGCTATTCTGCAGGAAACTTACGTTAACAAAAATGTATGAGAAAAAGGACAACATGTAAAACCAAGATCAACCTTTTTCCCCATTGACAATATCAGTCCAGAAATTCAAATATTCATAAATGGCGATATCGCAAGATTTTGATTGATTACATTGCAACAGACATCGGTATCTTAAAAGTCCTAACACCAGTGCACAACAGAGGAGAGCCATCAAGGAGATACAGGAGTGGCACGACGTCATTGTTAAACCCAGTGATAAAGGCGGCAACGTCGTCATTTGGGGCCTTATTCTGATCGGTGCGGATATTCCCGCATGCGGACGGACCGCCGATGTTGATCGTCTGCGCATGTGCAGAGGTCACTCTGCGCATGTGCAGGCGATTTCGCCGCACGGATTCTTTATACGCCGCACAGGGGGCGTAGAGGGGCGTGAGGGGCTACTTAGCCTCATTACCCTATGCATACGCCCCGCGTTTCATGGGCGTTCCCATGCAAACGCGGGGCGTATGCATGGTAATGAGGCCGTGACGCGTGGGTACGGGGCGGGCATCTGACATCGCCGGATGTCAGCTGCCCGCCCCCATACATGATTTCACACGGACAAGTGTCTGTGTGGTCTTGTGTTGCGGGACCTGGTGGAGCGTGCGGCCCTGCATTCGATGTTCGGCGACCATCGAATGCAGGGGCTGCTCCCAAGACGGAGGAGGCGTATCCCCGTCCAATTTCATGCGGATCGCCACATATCCGCGTACGGACGGCAGGTGGCGATCCGTATGGAAGGCGGGGATTCGCCTGCACGGTTGCGGCCGCATATTCTGATCGGGCCGCACCGATCAGAATAAGGGCCTTGGTCTAAAGAAAAATATCTGAAAGAGGCATACTGCCAATTAAATGACGAACTGTGTTATAAGTCCACTATGTTTAATCCAATGGAGAATTTTAAACATCAATACAATAACTTTCTTAATGAGGCCACAGCAGAAGGGATTATTACAACAAAAGAGTACAACTACCTACAATGCAATAACCCGAAAATGCCCACTTTTTATATGTTGCCGAAAGTGCACAAAAAGCTGGAAGATCCCCCGGGTAGGCCCATTGAGTCGGGGAAAGGTGGCCTGACTGAAAAGGCATGTGCCTTCCTCGATCTCCATTTGCGACATTTTGTATTTAACCTACCCTCCTTTGTGCAAGATACCGCTGATGTCCTATGCAGACTTCATGACATAAGTCTGGACAATAACCAATATCTAGTCTCCCTTGATGTTGAGGCGCTATATACCTCCATTAAACATGACCAGGGGATTGAGGCTGTCACCTACTTTATGGATATGGAAGCACAAGAACCATTTCAAAGATTCCTGATTAAATTACTTAAGTTCATCCTACATCATAATGTTTTTACATTTAATGATCGGTTTTATTTGCAGGTGCAGGGCACAGCTATGGGGGCGGCGTGTGCCCCAATCTATGCAAATATCTTCCTAGGCAAATGGGAAAAGGAGGTGGTGTTTAACGAAGAAAATGAGAGGTTTACATCACATGTCGCGATGTGGGTGAGATACATCGACGACATTTTCCTCATTTGGAAAGGAGAGCAAACACTTCTCCTCCAGTTCATCGAGCAACTTAATATTAACAATCTTAATCTTCGTTTTACTCACACCATCAGCCAAAAAGAACTGGCATTCCTAGACTTGAAGATATATAAAGATGATACCAACCATCTTGAGACACAACTGTACAGAAAGGAGACTGCCACAAACACTTTGCTACACCAAACGAGTGCCCATTTCCCACCCACAGTGGAGAATATCCCAAAAGGGGAGTTCTTACGATTGAGGAGATATTGTTCAGACGACCGACTTTTTAAGACTTAAAGTTTAGAGCTCTCCTCAAGATTATGGGAAAGAGGGTATAGCCACACCTCTACTAAAAAAGCAATGCACAATGCTCTGAAGTTAGATCGTGACACAATCATCTTCAAAACCAAAGAAGATAAAGGACCAGAAGGCACGATACGCTTCGTAGGAGAATTTTGCCAGGAGTGGAAGATGGTTAAAGAAATCATTCAAAGACATTGGCCCGTACTAATGTTGGACCCGGTCTTATCTAAGAAATTGGGTCCAAGAGTATCTATGAGTTGGCGCAGGGCGAAAAATCTAAAGGACCGTTTGGTGAAGAGTCATTTCACTAGGACAGTAACAACTAACAAATGGGTAACAGGCACCTACCCCTGTGGCCAATGCAAAGCATGCCAATATATGAACACAGTGGACCACATCATAGACAAATATGGCAAAACCATCCCATTCTGCGATTACATCAATTGCAAAACTGAAGGTGTCGTGTACTGCATTGCATTTGGGTGTGGCCAGAGGTATGTCGGGATGACTACCCGTCCCCTCAAACACCGGATACTGGAACATATAGGGACAATACGTAATGGTGAATCGGATTTGAAAAAATCTAAGAAACTAACATCAGTGGCGAGACACTTTGTCACCAAACATAATAGTTCCCTGAAGAGTTTCAGTGTCTGTGGGTTGGAAAAAATCAGTTTGGGCATCAGGGGAGGTGACCTCACGGAAGCCCTCCTGAAAAAAAGAAAGCCAATGGACATTCGATTTGGGTGCATTAAACCCGGAAGGGATGAATGAATACATTAATCATGCCATTTTCCTATCGGGATAGCATAAGATCCCATAACTGCATAATGGTACTAATTCAGCACAACCCATTCTAATTAAACTACGATTCCTCCCGTACGGATGTGGACATAGCTAGACCCCTCAGTAATGCTGTACACACTAATTAATTATAGCCCTTCCCACATCTTTATCCCATCCCCATCTTTTTCTCTTCTTCTTTCCCTACATCTTTTCCTCCACTCTTTGCACACACCCTTCTTTTTACCTCCTTTTTTACACCGCATAGTTCCTGTTAACACATAATTGGCAAAAAAAAAATATATATATTTTTTTTGCCCTTCTTGTTCACTATTCACCTTATATTCCTAGTTCAGGGAATACCTTAATATTATATAATTTGTTCCCCATCCCCTTATATATATCTATTTTAGGTATTACACTATACACATCACTGAGGTATTGAATATAATCAGTACAGGAGTGTGTCCCATCATATAATACACTATAAGTTGCACAATGAGCATGTTTGCGGGGAGAGCATGACCGACATCCTATATACTCTCTCTGAATATGTGAGAATTACAAGAAATCAAAACCTTAACCATAACTTAAATAAATATCCAAACAATAAAAAACCTCTTTGTAAATAATAACTATAATAATTCCTGAAAGAACCTGGTTACCCCCTCTTTTTGGGTATTGTAAACAAATTTGCCTGCCCAACCGATAAGAATTTTTCATGATAATTATAAGGGTGATATCCCTTTAAGAATAGGGTAAATTGCAGAATAAAAGCAAAAATAATGTCTACACAAAGGATTAACATCTTCAATTAATTATCACTAAATTGATTTGTGAACACAAGTATTTATAAATTGAATAAAATACGATATGATGTAAAGTCCATATAAAATAGCCCGGCAAGGTGCTACAATAAATAAGTGGATTAGACATATGTCAGTCAATAAGAATTGCAAGGTGATTGGATAGCGGCACACATATAGCATCAGCACAAACAGCTGAGTTGTGCTGCTGCGTGAACAAGCCTCAAGCGAAACGTACGTCCCCAGCAAGTGCCAGTCACGTGAGCGCTCACGTGACCGGCTGTCGGTCTCCGCTCCGTCCAGGATCAGACAAGCGGCGCTAAGGAGACACATGCATCGGCGTCTGGAACTGGTAACCGGGCTTCCCTCTGCTGTCTGCGGCTCTACCTCTGTGGATGCCGTGGGCATGTAAGAGGTTTTGGCCCGCTATTCTTTCCTTCCATATTAATTAACCTTTACTCTGCACCTTCCAATCCCCCCGCATATATCTATGTAACGGAACACAATCACAGTATGCACAAAGTGGCCACTAGTATAGAAAATTGTTATACATTGTTTGTAAATTGATCTGCAACATTGTAATTGTGGTCTGAGCAGTAATACCACTATAGTGTCTTTTGTCTCTCCTGTCCAAATTGGTGTCATAGGATAAATTGGAGTACCATCATTGGAGTAGCGAAAATTGTTGTGCATGACGCGGTATTTGTGCTGTTTGAGAGATCCCCTCTTCTTTTATATGTGAGGGCATGTATGTTTATATGCTTAAAGGGATAGTACCACTTTGTCTATGAGTGGCAATACCAATGTGGTGATTTTTTCACTCTTTCCTGCTCAAAATTGGTGTTATAAGGGAAAACTTGAGAATGGTGCCAATTGCAAGTTGCATGACACTGTAAATACACTGATTGCGAGATTTCCCTGCACTGGCCCTTTTGAATTAGGAGCTTGATATGTAAAGTGGTTGCTTTTGCAGGTACTAAAAACGAGAGTGCCACTCCTCTTATACAACAGATGACACACAGTATACCATCTTGCTGCAGAGTGTAATTAATAAGAAGGACATAAAAGCAGATGAGATCCATATAAATTATATAGTGGATGAGATTCACATAACTGTATATTTGTACATAAAATTGTAAATACCTTGTTTGATTATTGATGCAAATCACATATAATTTTGACCAATGATTAAAACCCTAATCACTATACAATTGAGTGAAATACCCAAAAACATTGATGGTGATGTGGTGATAGGGGGATATGATGGTCATTCATTTATTTGTAATCAATTATTCATTGATGTAACATCGATCAATATCGAACAATTGTTGTTCAATACAAGTTCCTGAATAAATTTACCACATATATTCGCAGGATGTTTGTATAAAATCTATTCACACAGCTATAATCTGATGTGTAACCTTATACATTAAAGTGCGCACCCTAATTCTTTGTTATTAGAAGATAACATAAAAACTCACAATAAACAAATAATAAAAATTAAAAAATTAAAAAAATAAATAAAAATATTGTTATCAAACACTATAAATCACTAAGCGGGCACAGCAGCTAAAAATAAAAAATAATTCAAAAATGTTTAAATAAAAAATATTAACTGAATAGCTTTATTTGGAGGACCTAGAGTGCACCCCACTCGAGTCTCTTTTTTCTTCTTTTTTGTGTAATAGTCCCACCACATTGCAAGACAGTCCTGATGGAATATGATAAGCTTGCCTAAAGAGGTGAGTTTTTTAGGGAACTCTTGAAAGATTGGAGGCTAGAGGAGAGTCTTAATGTGCGTGGAAGGGCATTCCATAGGGTGAGTGCTACCCGAAGAAAGTCGTGTAAGTGGGAGCAAGTAATGAGTGTGGATGAGAGACGCAAATCTTGTGCAGAGCAGAGAAGTCTGGTGGGGATATATTTTGAGATAAACGAAGAGATACAGTTGCCGGCTCGCCGAACATCATCAGCAGAATGGGACGCTCTTCCCATTCTCGCCAATGGACGCGCAAGCCTGTGAGATGCTCATGCATCCACCGGATCACCATCCGCCAGATACCAGCAGATAGCGCGCTGGTGGACACAACAAGAACGGCCCCATCTGTATCACTAACCAGGCAAATCATTTGTAACTCCAGTTAACTCCATTGCTAAATTGATATTTTCTTCATTAGACCTTTGTGTTCAGTCTCAGCTTTGCTGTAGCTTTAGATCAACAAGTTCTGTTTTTGGGCTGAACCAGCTGAAAATAAACCTCTGGCGTCTGAAATGTACAATTTGTTTTGTCAGTGTATTATGTATTCATCAGGTGTGTGAAAACATGGTCTAGTGCCAGAGGCTCCTTCCAACAACTGTTTGGATGTCCATCCTGCTGTGGCCTGGACGCAAATAGCAGCTAAGCATAGCAGATAAATCCAGTCAGTGCCAAGGCCTTCTCTCCCCAGAGCGGCCGGCTAGTCAGAGACCATATGCAGACTTGGAAAGCAGGCCGTCTCTGCTCATCAGAGACCTGCTATAAACCTTTATCCAGATATGAAGCACATCAGTCACTGACTTAATTGCCTCAAAACCATGGTGAAGCTATTCATTAAGTCAGTTTTACTTAAGCTGACAGCCAGTCCTAGAAATTTATCATAAATACAGTCAGCTGCTATATATTACGTTCTAGAAAAATATAATTTGAATCTGTTCTTTTAGGGGACATTATTTTGACTAAAAATAATATGAAAGGGGTGATTTATCGCCCTTTTTTACATTTTAATTTTACTAAAACGTAAATTACCATTTTCGTTTAGTAATCAAATCATATTTCCCATACTAACAGTATACTGGGAAATATTACTAAGCCCCACCCCCTCATGGCAAATTGGCGTAATACGCAGGTCAATGGAGAGGGGGCAGAGCCAAGATGATGCTACTGTATTAGAATTCATATTCAACCTGACCCCTCCCGATAGACCCAATGCATTTTGCTGCAAGGGAGTGGGGTCAAAGTGGATCTAATGCAATTGCATCATGTTGACTCCGCCCCTCCCCACTGACCCCGATATATTGGCCATCTGCTGTACTGGAAAACCGTTTGGATATGTTTGTAAGCAACATCAATCAAAGACCTACTGTATGACTGGTACACACCCACCGACATGCCCATGATATGGAATGGCTATTATATGGGCCAGCGTGTATTCAGTTTAAATTTGGAAAATACCAAGCGCTCACCCTTTTGATGAAGAGATGTGTGTATAGCAAATATAAGCACCTCGCTCAGCACAGAGACACCCATAGCTCCTCCCACTTTGAGCTTAGGGGTAAATGTATTAATCCTTCTAAAGAGCAGATAAGAAAAAAGTAGAGAAGTTGGAAATAGAACCAGATCTATATATCATTATATTTATTTATTAACAGTTTCTTATATAGCGCAGCATATTCCGTTGCGCTTTACAAAGGAGACAACAAACTGGGTATTTACAGACAGTCAAAAAGGTAGGAGGGCCCTGCTCGCAAGCTTAAAATCTATAGGGAACTAGGCATTGATACACAAGGATTTCTATTCTTTATTTGCATAAAGTCCATCAGAATTAAAAGGTTCCTGGTGTGCTGTAAGATACGGTGACCCAGCAGTTTGGCCATGGGTCAGTAGGATGGAAAATGTGAAGAAGAGAGTAGTTATGTGTTGACTATATAGTGTGGATGTGATTAGATAGGAACGGTATATGAAAGTTAAGTGCCTGGTCCTGGAATTTGATCAGCTTGCATGCTTATAGATTTGGTGACTGGAGGAGAGTCTTATTGTCTTGGGAGGGCATTCCGCAGAGTGGGTTACAGCAAGAAAGTCCTGCAATCAGGAATGGAAGTAATGAGTGTGGATGATAGATGCAGATCTTGTGAGGAGCGTAGAGGTCGGGATGGAAGATATTTTGAGATAAGAGGAGAGATGTATGTTGGTGTAGTTTGGTTTATGGCTTTGTGTGTAAGTAAAATAATTTTGTATTGAATACGGTAGACTAGAGGTAACCATTGAAGTGACTGACAGAGTAGCTTTGCAGACGATGAACGTCTGGCTAGGAAGATTAGCCTCGCAGCTGCATTCATGATGGACTGTAGTGGTGAGAGTCTGTATTGGGGAAGACCAATCATGAGACTATTGCAGTAATCAATACGTGAGATGATGAGAGCATGGATTAGAGTTTTTGCAGTGTTTTGTGTAAGGTAAGGGCAAATTTTGATTATAGAATGTACTTGATAAAAGCTAGCCAGAAATCGAATGACTAATATGAGCAACTTCTCCACTTCTCTACTCTTTTGAAGGTTTAATACATTCCACCTTCACTAACAAATAGACCTTTTGGGTTTTGCTTGAGCAGAAATAAATTGTTCTACTTGAAGAATGGAGACAATGGGTACTTAGAAGCTGGTGACTATACCTAGGCGATAGACTATAAAAAAAGTATAACTCTTGAAATTTCAGCAATTTAAGTTTTAAGCTTGTGTAACATATCTTAAGCAACTTGCTATATACTTTATGCTAGAAATGTTGCCAGATTGAGTTGCAGATTAATACCTCCCAACTGTCCCAAGGTTGGCAGGAAAGTCAGGATTTGTGGCTTTGAATGAGGAGGAGCTGACATCGGTTTCACACAACAGAATAAGAACATAAATATTCCTAGTTTAGATCATCCTGTAACTACAGTATAAACATTTGTACCCAAAATGGCATTAATACCAATATATTTTGTGAAAGTCTAGGCCTCCAATGACTAGAACAAACATGGTCTCACCTAAATGGGCAATGGTTAGATTGGCTTGGCTTGAATGTGGTGGCCAAGGGTCCACCAAATACAATATTGAGGATATGAATATACAGTATATGTCATAGTGACAATATTTGGACACTCCCTATGTGCAGGTAATCTGGCCAGAAACAGATGAGGCCGAAATAAAGTTTCACTTCACAGGTAGTAGATCAATGTAACTGGATGATACTTAAAGTTCTGAATACTTAAAGTATTTTTAATTGACAGCTCCAAAGAATTTCAAGAAAAGTGTTAACATATCACATACAGAGGATACGCAGAGGCACATTTAGTTATTGATGTTTGGGCCCATGCAATGAGTCACTGCGGGTACACAAGGACCGGAGTAAACATGACGTCAGTGCAAGCAGATCAGAACCTTTACATTTCCTTTATTCTCTTAAATAGCTATACATGTTTGCTCTGGTTTACTGTACATTAAGGGGGTGTCCATCTAAAGCTAAAAAGGTACTTGTTTCCTAGCACGGCACCCATCGCATCGCATACCATAAGGCATACAATGGTATGCGATGCGATGTGACGCGATGGCCCCCTATGTCATACAATGTTAAAATTGTATACCATTGTATATGGCATACAATGCCAAACAATGCAATGGTATACGATTTTAAATTGTATAAGCACCCCAATGGGTGCTTTCAATGTTAAATGCCCCCCTATAAGATTAATAATTGTATAAGCACCGTAATGGTTGCTTATAATGTTAAAAGCACCCCCACTATCAATGCCAACTCGAAGCGTGGCGAGGGGCGGTGGTACGCGTCCTCCGACCTTTTCATACCCCCACTATCCACGTCGGCGTGGAGTTGAATTTATATAGTGTGGCGAGCGCAGCGAGCCACCGAGCCCAAAGAGTGGCGAGGGGATGCGAGGGGAATACATGTGAAGTAATACGCGTCCCCTCACTGCGCTCGCTGCGCTCGCCACGCTTCGGGCTCGGTGGCTCACTGCGCTCGCTACACTATATAGAATCAACTCCACGCCGACGTGTATAGTGGGGGTATGAAAAGGTCGGAGGACACGTACCGCCAACCCGAAGCGTGGAGAGCGCACGCTTCGGGTTGGCGCTGATATTGGGGGTGGCATGGGGGTGTATTTCACATTATCATCACCCATTAGGGTGCTTATACAATTTAAAATCGTATAGGGGCTTATACAATTTTTAATCGCATCGCATGCCATATAGCCGCATGCGATGCGATGAGATGGCATACAATGTAATATCGTGGGCGTCGTGCTAGGAAACAAGTACCGCTACAAATTACCTCCAATATATACTGCTGAGGGATGTAGATGCTTAGAAGCAGATCTCAGCCCACACTGACACCCACAGACTATTAAAACTGGAGCACCTCTCGCCTTTCCAGTTTCCTCACTGCAGTTTGCTGCCTGGTAACAAGCACATCAATCTTTAGCAGACGTCATAGCAGCACTCGCTGTCCCAAATATTAAGCTAGCATTCATTGGCAGACATTGTACCATAGCCCATGCTATAGACATTGTACCATAGCGAGTGCTATAGTCATGGCATCTTATTCTGGTTGACACGCAGCGTGTCTTTTTAAGCCTGCCCGCCGTTCGCATTGCCACCCTTCCCCCTGAATTGTTCAATGATCTCCAAACATCGAATGATTTGGAACGTACACACAAAAATCTCAGGTGCCTTAGTTTCGTGTGTCCCTCGACGAGCATAGGGCGGGCAGCTGACATCCGGTGATGTCAGTGCTATATATATTATACCACAGCCAGTGCTGTATATATTATACCATAGCCAGTGCTATATACATTATACCATAGCCAGAGCCTAAGTCACAGAGGGGCTCGGCGCTCTGCAGGCTGCACTGTGCAGTGTGCATGCTGGACCTGTGACCTGACCATGGAGGAGAGGACACTGTAGGAGCCGGACAATGCCCGACACGGGTGATGGTAAGTATTGGGGACGGGGTAGGGGGAGGCGGGGTGTTGTCATGCGGGGGCGGGCGTGCGCGCGGGGGGGAGGGCTGTGCCACTGGGGGCCCGGACTGTAGGGGCCTAAAATTTCTAGTAGTGGCCCTGGTTAATAGTACTACTGTGTATAAGGTACACCAAACCAGTCCTCGAGATCTACCAACAGTGTTGAACAGGCCACCTGAGGATCTGTACAATGTGTTGGTTAGGAATGAATGCAGCATGTTTAAAAATGTGACAGTTAGTAATGTCTGCACCTGTGCACCAGCTAGGTGGTCTGGAAAATGTGAACTCTTAGTAGATCTCGAGGATCGGTTTGGCCACCCCTAAGGTATAACAATAATAGTTATGTTATTGTTCATCAATTGTCAATAGAATCTTGGTGGTCAGACACAATCCAAATACAGGTACACCTTCGATTTTCCGGCAACCGTTTGTCCGGAACCTGTTTTAATCCGGACACTTTTGATTTGTCCGGATTAAAGAAGTTTAGGGACCTCCTTTAATCCGGACAAAGCAAAATTGTAAATTGTCTGGATTAAAAGAGGTTGATGAACTCTTTTAATCCGGAACACTTTCTGCGCAAGGGCGTAACACGCAATAGGCGCAAGTGTCAGTGAGTACAGCTTCCGCTGAGGTCAAAGCAAGTACCGCACATCGGCGGAACACACAGCATGAGCAAGTGCCACTGTGCACAGCTTCCAAGGATCCCGCAGGTGACACAACAGGCAGCAGTGGGGCTGATATGGCCTCCAAGGTCCCAGCAAGACTTTCATTCATACCGCACTTACTGTTAATGGTTGTTCAAAATATACCTGATACCTGCTTTGCTTATACAGCAGTACACTGTAATAAACAGTTTTGCATACACTACTGTGTTTGTTCACTCATTAATATTATGCTGTAGCATATATTTGACTATTTATTGCTTTAGAAATGTACTGAAGGTGCAAAATTAGTAAAAAAAATCGGTGGTGTACCTGTAGCAAATTACAAAATGTCCATAAATGTCAAAACTGACACAATGAGGGATATTTACTAAAATGGGAGTTCAATCTGAACCTACTGTACTTCTTATTTATTAACCCTTTCTAGAAGATAATAGTATCTGATTGGTTTCCCAAATATCAATATTTATTCTTCATAAATTCCCTTGAATTACAGAATAGCATTACATATGACTATGACCAATCCCACTTACAAATGCACCTTGTGTATCATACGTATATGTGACCTCACCAGCAAAAAGTTATTTTTAAATGCTGGCTATTATCCAACAAGATCCAAGTATGTGTCTATGGGAGACCACGGAGAGACAGTAGTGATGCACAACTGTTACGTTACTGACCTGTGTGTGCGTGAGCAATGCTCTGCTGGAAGCCCCCTACGGAGGAGAATAATGAGACTCGCTGTTAACTCTGAACCTGCTATATCTGCACAAGAAAAGCTGCTGGCGTCTCCAGCAATCAGGTGTAAACGAAACAGGCAGCACTTCGTATATTATAAGATGATATGGCTAAAAGATCAAATCAGTATTAAAAAGCATAAAATAAGCTGTGCACAACTCTATTACAGCTGTCACATAATTCAGAAATGCATTTTTAAATACACCCATAAAAAATATATTTTTTATTAAATTGATTTGTCCATAATCCTTGGACTGACCTGCTCCTAGATATTGAAAATATGGTTCAAAATGTCACCCTCTCGTAGCAGTAGGTGTTGTCGTCACTCACCATGGTGTCAACGCTGAAGGCCAGACTGGTCCACCAATCACAGATAAAGACTTAAGATGATATAAAATACTGTAAGCACAAAAAAGGAAAAGGCTAAAACTTCATTCTGTGCTAACATCCACAATATAGCTAATCTTCAATAATAGTTATTCTAGCGAAAGCTATATGTGAATTAATAAAGTACATCCGTGTCTAGTATCACGCACATCTATGGTATAATGCTTTCTGACTAATAAGTATATAACCGACCGGGTTCGGCATGTCTGTCCGATATACATATCTAGATATCCTGGAGTCCACATCCTGTTTAGCACCTCCTGATCTGTTATATCCCTGGTGCCTTTTTGTTCAGATGTTTGCGGCCAGTAATCCCCTTCAACAAATTGACTTTGTCTGGAGAAAAAAGAACTGCTACTAAATTAAATATATTTGTTTCAACTTAACATCAGTGATCTGATTCTGTTCTCCATCCGGGAGTTCTAACTGTACAATTGCAGACATTCCATTCAAGACGTTTACCTTGTGTGAAATTGCTCTGTACTAATCTGCTGTCAATTGCCCCTGATGAAGTCAAGATATTGACGAAACGCGTTGGGCCACCTACATCTTGTAGAAAAGACACATTTTAATTTTTTTTATGTTTTATCATACATTGTATTCTATTTTGCGTTTATTGAATACATATTCGTATAGTGGAAATATGGGTGCACTCTGACCACTAAAAAAGCATGAATATGAAATGGTCCGTCACCATGTATTTGGCTTCACTCGGATTCCATTTGCATGTATATTGGAATCTGAGTGAAGCTAAATACATGGTGACGGACCATTTCATATTCATGCTTATTGTGTCTACTTATATAGTGGACAAAATATAACGGTACAAGTCTTATCTTATTCATATAACAAAACCATATTGGTCTCCATAAATGGTATCACACTATTGTGGGATTATTGTTTTTTTGAGGTGGAATACCTTTGAAGTGCAAAACGGTGATGTACCCGCTCCATCAGACATGCTGGGAGTCTACCCTTCAAGTAGACTGTATCTTATGGTATGGGACCAAAAAATAACACTTCAAGGACCTTCTCATTGGATTTATATTTAAAAACAATAATACACTATTGTATGTTTTATTGTTTCTGTTTTGGTGACGGAGTGTCACAGTGTGACGTCCGCAAATAGCCAGGAATATAGCCGGGAGCCAGGTCACAGGTGGAGGGTGGGTGCCGGGTCGCACGGCATCAGTGTGTGAGTGTGAGGGCCGCATATAGCAGGGAGCCGGGTCCCAAGGTGAGTGGAGAAAGCAAGCATGAAGAGGAGAGTGAGGAGAGAAGCGGAGCAGAGAGGGACTGTGTGCCGGGCCACAAGTACCAAGAGCCGGGTCACAAGCAGGGGAGGACGGCCGTTCACAGGTGGAGCAAGTGCCAGGGGTGAAGTGTGCGGACGCTGGGCGGGGGAGTGTTGTCACCTGGCAGAAAGTGAGCAGGAAGAAAACAGCAAGTAAGATAACTGTAGCAATATTGCTACAGTAATGTATTGCATTGTATTGAATTGTATGTATAAACTGTTCTCTCTCTTGTTTTCTTCTCTTCCCTTTATTGTATTTATTGTATATTGTGTTTGTCTCTTTTTCTTCTTTCTTTAGCTCTATATTATTTATTTATATACTATTCTGACATCGGTATAGGTGTATAGGTGCACACAAAGATTCCCTTCAGTAGCATAGCTCCCGGATAGTATCCACTCAATATAGAATAATGTAGCATAATATAGTATAATATACTATAGTATATCGCACCCCCTTAAGTAGCTTAAGTAGCTGTAGTACTCACCCTAAAATGACCATGAGTAGGGTAGGCAATCTCACTCAGTGCATATCTTTCCAGATGTATGTGCACTTGGATCAAAAGATCCCGGGTGATTACATCTGTGTGAAGTGTGTTGCGATGGCTGCTTTGGAAGCCCAGATTTCTGATCTAAAGCAGACCGTCGGGACATTGCCAAATTAGAAGAAAGCTTCCACCTCACAGTGGAAACTTTGTAGGACCAGGGGTATTAGCAAAATATGAGGTGGGAGAGCCAGCTAGCGGGGTCACAGTCAGAAGGGGCAGTAGGGGGAGGAAGAGGCAGTCCAGTGCTGACTTAACAAATCCCAGTAGATTCCCCAGACTGGATGAAACTACTGCAAATGTTACTTCAAAACTGGTGGGGCCGGATGTGACCAGTACCTCTAGCATCCATGGGACTGGCACATCAGGCTTAGTGGGGGCCAGGGAACCAGGGACATCAAGACAGATGGTGGTAGTAGGGGATTCTATAATCCGCAAGACAGACAGGGCAATCTGCAACCGAGACCGCAATAGTCGTACAGTCTGTCTTCCACGTGCTCAGGTATAACAGAAACTTGGTGCAATGAGTTGCATAATTAGGCTTTAAACATGGAGGGATATAACCTGTTCAGAAAAGACAGAGAAAATAGAAGGGGCAGGGGGGCCTTTATGTAAGAAATAACTTAAAACCGTGTGAGAAGGAAATGTGTTCGGGGATGGATGAGGATAATAATGAGGCCGTGTGGGCAGAGATAACTGAAAATAACAAAAAAACTAAAAATAAAATTTTAATAGGGGTATGCTACAGACCGCTGAACATTAATGAAAGGGATGAATCTCTACTGTTAAACCAAATAAAAAAATCAGCAGATCAGGGGCAGGTACTAATTATGGGGGATTTTAGCTATCCAGACATTGATTGGACAAATGAGTCATGTAAGTCAGAAAAAAGCAGTGGGTTCATAAACTTACTCAAGGACCAGTTTATCACACAATCGGTAGAAACTCCAACTCGTAACGAGGCACTATTGGATTTAGTATTAACAAACAACATAGATCTAGTTTATAATACCAAAGTAATAGAACACCTAGGGAACAGTGACCACAACATGGTCTCACTGGAAATCAACTTTTGCAAACTACAACATACAGGACTGGCTAAAATATAAAATTTTATAAAAGCTAACTTAAAATTATTCAGGGAATCTTTAAAAGAAATTGAGTGGGAAGTGTTATTTGAGCGGAAGAATGCAGAGGAACGGTGGGAAACACTAAAAAATGTGCTTAAATCATTAACAACTAAATACATCCCAAAAAACAATAAAGGTAAATTCAATAAGAAAAAGACATCATGGTTGGATTAAAAAGTAAGGACAGCAATCAACAATAAGACAAGAGCATTTACATTTTATAAGGATAACGTGAATAACGAGGTATTCAGCAAATACAAAGAATTAAGTAAAATTTGTAAAGGGGTAATCAAAGTAGCTAAAAGGGAAAATGAGTATTGTATATTCTATGAGAGCAAAACCAATACCAAGAAGTTTTTCAAACACATCAATAGTAAACAAATGAGAGAACATAGGCCAATTAACCAATATTGATGGTAAAAGCTTTACAGAGGATAATGGAAAAGCAGAACTGTAATTTTTTCTATTTAGTGTTTACCAGGGGAGAACAGACAGTGGAACTTACAGGTACCACAAATGGGACGAGCAAGCCAGATCTTAAAATTGCTTTCATGACAGACAAGATAGAATTGCGGCTGAGCAAAATCAAAACAAACAAATCACCACGCCCAGATGGGATTCATCCTAGGGTACTAATGGAATTAAGGGAGGAATTGGCAACCCCTCTGTATTACATTTTTGATAACTTACTTACATCGGGTAAGGTACCAAAAGACTGGAGATTAGCTGAGTTAGTGCCAATATTCAAAAAAGGAAAAAAGGGATGACCCAGCTAATTACAGGCCTGTGAGCTTAACATCAATAGTGGGTAAATTATTTTAGGGATTTTTAAGGGATGGTATCCAGAAATATTTAGATCTTCATAGTTTAATTAGTATCAACCAACATGGGTTTGTGAAAAATCGTTCATGTCAAACAAATTTACTAGGCTTCTATGAGGATGTCAGCAAAAATCTTGATAATGGAAATGCTGTAGACGTGGTCTTCCTAGATTTTGCTAAGGCTTTTGATACAGTGCCACATAAGAGGTTGATAAACAAAATGGAGGACCTGGGACTAGGGGTAATGATTTGTAGATGGGTAGGGAACTGGCTGTGTAATAGAGAACAGAGAGTGGCTGTGAATGGCGCAGTATCAAATATGACACCAGTGCTGCACACAACTATTAAGGATCCATTTAAAAAAAGGAAATCAAAGTAGGAAAAAAACATGTAACAGTTGTCGCTCAGTTTAGATATATGAATTACAGTAATGTAAATCGATGCACATTGTGATGTAAATTTACTAACATGGAAGTTCCAATGAAGCTGGGATGTTGCCCACAGCAACCAATCAGATCTATTGTATTTTAGACAGTACTAAATAAATAAGAAGTAGAATCTGATTGGTTGCTATGGGCAACATAACATCTTCAATAGAACTCCCATTTCATACCTCCCAACTTTTGATGCGCTGGGTTCGGGACACACACACGGTGAAGCCGCGCGTGCCCGAAAAGGGGCAGTGGCCTTTGGAAAGGTGGCGTGGCGTTGCAGGACGATGCGTCCTAAGGCCGCGTCCCCGATTTTTGCCATTCTGTATCGCTGAATAGACACTGCCCCCAACTCCCAACTGCACCCCCCCACCGTGTGACAATAGCGGCCCCGGGGCGGGATGCGGAAATGTCCCCAAATACCGGGACGTTCCCGCGGTTAGCGGGAACCATTTTGGTAAATATACCCCCATGTCTCCATTTTGGTAAATATACCCCAGTGTCTCCACCTGCCCTTCTGACATAAATAAGCTGAATTGTTGGAAAGCTTTTTTATTATTTGTGAACCAAGATTTAATTCTAGTGTATCTCAATATTCTTTTCCTTGCAATGAAAGCCACAATCTATTTTCTCTGCATCTGTAGATGTATTTAATTGCTACCAGTGCTATGTGTTCTTATTCCCAGGGGACTCTCAGTTATGGTTCATATCTTTATTTAAGTTTAGGAGAAGAGATTTGACTGGATTTATCCCCAAGGCAGTTTTCTCTTTATATCTTCGCCAGGGAGACCATGGATTCTTTTAATTCAACCGGCATACTGGCAGTTGCATGTGAGATATGCTGAACGTGTGAACTTCACATGCATTATTAAAACAGGATCCATCTCTGACTGTGCAGTATCGTGCTGTGTTATAATTTTGTATGCAAGTGAAATAGATAATAAGTAAAGTAAAAGTCATTGCAATCCGTCCTGAGCACTCTACTACGTGGTCAGGGGAGGGGTGCATAACATAGCTTAAAATAAGAAAAATTGGAGTGAACAAACAGCAAATCAGCTCCCACTTGTCATTTCTCAAACCCAGCCTGTAACATGACAGGTAGGAGCTGATTGGCTGGTGGATTTTCATTGTCCATTTTATCACTTTTTAAAGCTTGATACAACTGGCCCTAAGTCTAAAGTTGTGCTGAGAGAAGGGGGGTTACTACTTCCCCAGGCCCTGGCCTAATGAAGGGGCCCACTTGGGCCCCATTACACAGCAGCTACAGCATCTCTTCTCAACCCAGCACATGCTGCTGTGTGCTGGGCTGCCGTGTGGCCAGGGAGGTGCCTAAAGTATTATCTTTACTGTATTTTACTCTAAGGTGCATGGCCACACCTTCTGCAATAAGGCCACGCCCCTGAACAGTACCTGGGCCCAGCCAGGCTCTCTACTGCCCTGGGTACATATAGCTCAGTATGTATACCCTATTTGTGGGAGTCTGCCATCGCTGTTGGTGTCACTCTGGGCGGCCCTGCTACACAGCCAACCGGTAATACTAGCTACTTAGTATATGTAAATTACAGATGGAGCATGTGTCAATCCATCCCTAATTTTGCGTTCTGTTGTGTACCCAGGATCCGATATGTCGGCCCACCAGACTGACATATCAACTGGGTACACATTGCCTAGTGTATACCCAGCTTAAGACCGGAACGCCAGTAGTAAAAAAAAGGTCACTATATAGACTGTGGTAACAAACTAAGGGCATCCAGAATCAGGGCTAAATATAGGCGATTCAGGCATCAATCCCATGCATTGCAAATGAAAAGCAATGCAACTAGGACATTCAGAGTTGGAAAAGAGTTAAAAGGGGAAGCAAGAGATGTTACAAGCATCATATGCATTGGGGGACACTGTGATTTCAAAGGGGGAGGCAGTAACCTACCTAATGAGCCTATCATCCACATTTCAACCTCTCGTTCATATCATGCCTATTGTATACCACCCAGAAATGTCATGTCGCTGGTATCAGCTAAGCCCTTACTGCAAGGAGACTATACCCAATTATTGCCCTAGTATGGCACAGTTTGTTACCACAGCAATTCTCAATCCACAACTACAGCACTGCCAGCATACCTAAAACTACAGTACCTGCAACATAACTAAACCCTGAAGCAGAGAAATACAATGCAGATGGAAAGACCCTCCTCAGAAAAGGCAACCATCAGGCCCTGTTGCACTAAGAGGGGAGGGGGAGAGGAGGAGCTATTTACCAAGGCCTGTCACAGCTTAGAAATGACTATTTCACATACTGTATAGGGCCAAGTGCACTAAGCTACAAAAGTGATGAAATGGAGAGTGATAAACAGCCAGCTATCAGCTCCTACTTGCCATTTCACAGACAGTGTTTGAAAAATGTCAGGCAGGAGCTGATTGGCTGGTTGTTTATTACTCTCCATTTTATCACTTTTGAAGCTTAGTGCATCTGGTCCAAAGGGACTGTTAGAGGTGTAAATAGTGGTGATGTCAGATGCATGTGGCTTATATTTCAAGACTGTGCATACAGTACGTCTTCATACCTCCCAACTGTCCCACTTAGTACAGGAACATCCTTCCCAGGGCCGGCAGTGTCCCACAGCAGGGGTACAGTTCGGAGTCCCCCCCCCCCCTGTCACCTTGAATAGAGGCTGCATCTATTCCTGCAGACAGAGGGGCAGGCAGCGGCTAAAATGGGGCATGGCCTCGTGGGAGAGCCGTTGGTATAGGCCATGCCCCCTTTCATCAGGCCACACCCCCTAAATTTTTGACGCATCTTCGGAACGCATGTGAATGTCCCCTCGCCGTAACTTGGGAGGTATGCATCTTAATTGTGCTGCGCATGTATCTCGATGGTTACTGCCAGGGGTCACAGAATGAATATAATTGCAGGAGGAGGAAATTTCAGTGGGTGTCCAAGAAGCTATCGGGTCTGGCTAACCAGATTTAGGAGTGCCATGGCCAGTGACTATGAATTCTGCTGCAGTTGCACTGGCACCAGCAGAAATGTTCTGACAAACATTCTGTGCCTCCATAGGGGTTGGTGCCGTGTCCAGTGGTGTAGTTGCTGTGTGTCTATTGGTGCGTCTCTGTAAGCATAATGACAGATTACCTCAACAGCTATGTTTATCATAGTCAGTGGCCCATCATTAGCTTAAAAACACAATCTGATTAATCGGATACGTACGGCATACGGCACATGTGCAGCACACTGAAATCCGCAAGTGCGTACGTACACTCAAATTGCACCACATTAGTCCCACAGAATCAATAATAATAATGTTTTTTAATAGTTATCCCATAATCTTACAGTGATTTATAAATGTAAAATAAGGTAATTCGCCTAATACTGATGATTATAGGTCTCCTTTTGCATCATTTAATCTGCAAAACATTAAATACATCTTTGGACGTATACTCATTTGGTATGCAAATGAATCATGCAGGATTATTAAGCTATCCTAATGATTCTATTGCTACCTTGAGAAACCAGCAGTTCCGTATATCTCCTTGACTGCCCAATCTGATATAATTGTAACTGAATATATCACTTAAGAAAACATTAAAAGTACATTAGATTGCATTACACCCAACATGCAAACGGAAGGCTCTTGTGCTGTATTAGTAATGTGTAATTAAAAAAAAAGATATGTCCCATTAGATTGTTATGGGTGACAAAAATCCAGCTACAGTATAAGAAGCCCCAAAAATGAAGATATCTTTGGAATTTACCAAAACTAGTGTTATTATAATTATTCAAAAGGTGGTAATAATGTACTTCTGTGGCCCCATTGGCCCTGTCAGAGTGGGTTTTGGACATAAATAACCAGTGAGTTACAATACAAAATGGTAGCCACTCAGTCAATCCAGTAATACCCCCAGGTGCTAATAGGGAGGGGTGGTTATTCTACACAAGAAACAAACAGGCCAACACACCAAGTAATAGACAATTACATATTCTTGCAAAGATACAGTATGGAGGTCCCTAACTCTAAGATTAAGTCCGTGGCACAAAACCCGTCCAAAACAGCAAGAGCCAGCTACACCAGCGCATCACAGTAGTGAAGAGATTAGGTGATAGTGAGTAAAAGCTATGTTTTAAAAAGTGATACACAAGTGAAGGACATTAATTCAAATTTGAATAAGTACAGCCCAGCCACACCAACCTCGGAGGCACCTCGCCCCAAATGCATACCTAAAAATAATAACAACACAGTATGTGGCATACGTTCATTCCAGTCACCTGCAATTGTAATTGTGTGCCCCTCTCTTCTTACAAAGTGTATTACAGCCAATACAAGGCTAGTTTTAGGCATAAACTGGGAAGACAGCTGAGTAGGGTACAGCATAGAGGAGGGCACTCTGGCTCAGCTACATACCTTGAGACATGTCTGCCCCCCTTGGTAGTTTCTGCCCAGCCCCATAGTTTAGCACAACCACCAGGAAGTATTATCAGCTCCTGTTCACCAGCTGCTTTGCAGAGCAGAGCAGTGGTGATCACTGACTCCTCCTACTGCCCCCTGCCTGTGGGACACAGTGGCCATGGGTAGGATACTGAAGTAAAAAAGATTTTAGCAAGTACCTGAGGTTAAAAAAACAAACTGTTTTTGGTGAGTACCTGAATAGGGTGATTTTTTTTTTTCTAGAGGGATTGCTAATTTTGGCCAAATTAAGAAAAATCTGTGGAATTTTATTTCAATATAATATATTTTAAGTGCTGGGTATAAATGTACCCCCGTGCCCTACCCTGCCCCCCCTCCTTTCACCAGCAGTGTGTATAACTCCATGCCCCCCTGCCCCAGCAGTCACGTGTGAATGTCTCCACTTTGCTTGTGATTCTCTTTTTCTTTATTTTTCCTTTTTTTCTATTTAGTTTGGTCTTTCTTTTGCTGCCTTTCTTTGCCTATGTCTCCGAATACACCTTGTGACAAGGGTCACATACTGTACACAGGGATTCAAATGATAACTTTGTATTTTATAATGCAGGTCACAGCATAGCAGATTAATTCCAAAGGGCAAGCGTAGTTACAGGCAGTTACATACAGGTAATCCCAGCATAAACAGACTCTTGCAAAGGCTCCAATGGTCCCTACTATAGCCCACACCCCAGCCTATCACTTGGGCAGCTAATCCACCAACAAGAGCAAGAACACTCTGCTCTGGAAACCCTTATATCAGGAAATCACAGGTGCTGCTGATTACACACCTGACTTCTGCTACTGCTGCCAAACCTGGTCTGGATCCTCCACATTACTTTCATGTGGAGAGATGCTGTCTCTGTCACAACCTCTTTTTTTATATGTTCTCCTATCTAATTCTAATATTTATCCCCCTTTTTCTGTGTGTCTCCACGACCAACCTTTACCCTGTGCCCTCCATACCACTTTTCCTCTTAACCTGCCCTTCATCCCTTGCATGTACACTGCCTATTTTGTCAGTCCTGGGCCCTACAATTTCTGATGCAGCCCTGCTCACCTCCATTGCATAATTGCCTATGCTCCCTGAATGGCTGGGGGGCTCTCCAAAATTGGGTGGCCCACCTAGCCTCCATGGAAAGGCAGATAAACCTCCTGCAGGCACACTAAGACCACCTTGCATCCCCTCAGCATCCCCCTCTTCTGGCAGTCAAAATTTGGCAATAACGACTCTTTGGGGAGGAGCTAAAATGACACAAATTGAATCATTTAGCCTTGTCCTCTCATTAAAGACCATCACATTTCATAATTTTCTATAATGGGGGAGAGGCTTCATGGAGTAAGGCTCTGTCCCCCATCCCACCCTGCTGAAGTGCAGATGAGTAGGTGACCATGCTCAATGGTGCCAGGTGCAATGCTGCTGGAAATGAGATGCCAAATTAATCCATGAAAATACAAGAATAGACTTTCCAAACTTTCTGAGGCGCAACCAGTCCAGATGTTTTTCTGACCATCAGTATTTTGTTCAGTCCTTCCGTTGATTTATCCGATGGTTCTCAAAAACAAATCAAACAGAGGAAACCACCGATTAGATACAGACTCAATGAAGGATGATTTAGATTCTGCTATTTGAAGTGTAGTAGGAGGGCATAGATGGGCGTACCCTACTCACAGTGTGACTGGCACTGTATGTGCACGTAGCGGGTACTTGTCCTGTTAGTGAATCCTCTACGGCCTCCTTCTTGACTCCCAGTGTTGTGTATTCCGTAAAAAAATAAAAAGTGGATAACAGTGTGTGACTCTGTTTACTAATAAAATCTTAAGGTATATTTGTGGGAAAAAGAATCCTGTAGGTGCACCTCATTCCATTGTAACAAGGGAGGGGCACACATATAAAGGTTTCTTTTTCTTAATAATGTATCCAATACATATGTGGATGTGATAGAAATAGTAGGCGTACCCCTCTCACGGTTAGTATGAAGAGTTCTAAGCCCGTAGCGGGTTCTTTGCCTTTTATAGTGTCCTTTTCAGGTATTTGTGGTGTTCAGGATTTCTCCATCCAAAGTGTATATAGATAGAAAAAACAAACAATGTGTAGTCTCATCACAACTCCTTATACATCTATTTTAGACCCACAAGGTAGTGAATATTCTACCAAAAGAGTATGGTGATCTCAATGTACTTCCGTACCGGGACTCACACTGAGTGGTGCTTTTTACAGGTGCGTAAAGGTATCTTTTGAGTGCTCGTAAATCTGTGAATATATATCCTTCACCGAGTGAAACAAGATTATACCCCGTAGTGGTGGGATGATCTGAACAATGATTATGGTAGCGTACCCAGACTTACGGTTGAGTAAGTCTTTATACTCCTATAGCGTTTTCTTTAGCTCTGTACTGCTGGTAATTTGCTAGGAATTACTCTTCCAGATATATAGCCGGTATGCACAGAGTAAAAAGAAAAAGAATGTGTATCTCAGAATCCTATCCCCAAGCATTCAACAATTCAGGACAGACTTTTTGTTCCTCCATAAAAAAATTATTTTTCACTTTAAAAATCCTCCATCCCCATGACGGTAGGATGCCACAGTTATAAGCAAACAGTTTGTGAGACCCACAGTGGTAAAACACAGAATATAAAACCAAATCCAGAAAAAAACAAAAAAATTAAAAATACAAAAATTGTAAAAATAATGAAAAATCTTATACATACATCCAATGTTGGGCATAAAGATGTGATGGCTGCTCACTCTCCACACTGGCTGTCGACGCGTTTCGGTGTAAAACACCTTTTTCAAGACATCTTTCATCCACATATGTATTGGATACATTATTAAGAAAAAGAAACCTTTATATGTGTGCCCCTCCCTTGTTACAAGTTGTCACGATCCGAGCTGTCAGACAGACTTTCTTACCGGCTAAGTGCCTCCGCAGGTTCAGCTTGCGGTCCAGACGTCATCTCTGCCGGCGTCCTGTCTCCCAGTGACAGTCCCCAGTGCACGGCAATCCACCTGTCCGCCGCCATTGCTCCCAGTATCCAGCATGGTGTGCACAAACACACTTTCCCGCCATAGCAGACATGGGGGCTGCCATGTTCTTCCCAGTCACATGTCTGTGCTGTCCAATCCTGTTGGTTCTGATCTCCCTGTCATACTTCCTCGGCAAATCCTGGCCACCCAGTGGGGATAAGTATGCTGGGAGCTCTCAGAACCATTGCTAGTGCTTCAGTTGTCTCCAGTGTATGGTCAGCTGTCCTTGTCTCCGTGCAAGTGTATTTCTCTGCTGGTGTTGTCTTCCATGCTGCAGTGTGTTCCAGGTTGTTCCATCTCCTGTGAAGTCCAGGTTATTCCATCGCCTGTGATCCTGCCTCGTCAGCCCAGCGACCAAGCCTAGCTCTGGGACTCTGGTCCTTCCGATGCTCCAGCATCATCCACCATCGATGTTTCATCGCTAGTCCGATATTCCGGATCTCCTGCTTCCGTCCGTCATTCCGGACCCACAGTCATCTCCCGTCCGTCATTCCGGACCCACAGTCTCCTTCCATATCCGATACCCGAATCCGATGTTCCCACATCATCATCGATAGTCCGATATTCCGGATCGCCAAGCTTCCGTCCGTCATTCCGGACCCACAGTCAAGCTCCAGTCTTCCGTCCGTCATTCCGGACCCACAGTCTTCACATCCGATGTTCCACCATCGATCCCACATATCATCACATCTGTAAAGTATTGCAATCTGCATGAACTCTGTCATTTCTCCTGCATACTTTACTGTCTGTTTATATTACAACCATCTGCAAATAAACTCCGGTTGTATTTTACCTCTGACTGCTTATTGGCTCTGGGTGCACTGTCGCGCACTCCATGCGCAAGGGTCCTCTCCAACCTTCCCGGTTCAGGTACCGGTCCAGGTCCCCACCAGAGGTCTCAGTCTCGTCGACTAAGCCCCTGGTGTGACAGTAAGCACTAGCCAAATGGATCCAGCCGCAAACCAAGCATCTCCACCCAGCCCTGTACAGCAACTGGCTGTTCGCTTGGATCAGCAAGAGGCTGCGCAGAGCCAAGTGATTCATTGTCTGCAAGATCTGTCTTCCCGGCTGGATAAGCTACAGACCACTCTCAGTGGCCCTGAGCCTGTCAGAGAACTTCCAAGTCCAGTTCATCCTCCTGTAATGGCTGCTGCACCGCGCCTTCATCTGTCTGTCCCCACCAAGTATGATGGGAACCCCAAGACCTGTCGAGGTTTTCTCAATCAGTGTGAGATTCACTTTGAGCTGCAACCCAGCAACTTCCCTACTGAAAGGGTCAAGATCGCCTACATCATCTCCCTCCTGTGTGGAGCAGCGTTAGAATGGGCGTCTCCCTTATGGGAAAGATCTGATGCCATCCTGTCCAACTACAAGGACTTCGTGTCAACATTCCGGCGTATCTTCGATGAGCCTGGGCGATCAGCATCTGCCTCCACTGAACTCCTCCGTCTCAGACAGGGATCCCGCTCCGTCGGGCAATATCTGGTCCAGTTCCAGATTCTGGCGTCTGAACTCTCCTGGTGTGATGGGGCCTTATACGCAGCTTTCTGGCATGGCCTATCCGATCATATTAAGGATGAATTTGCTACCAGAGACTTACCCTCAGGTCTAAGTGACCTTATTTCATTGTGTATCAAAGTAGACCTACGCTTCCGAGAAAGGGCTGTAGAATGTCACAAGAGCGCTCCAGTTAAAGTGCCAACTCCTCCGCCTTCTTTACCCACTGCTCCTGCGGTCCATTCCAAAGAAGAACCGATGGAGATAAACCGTTTCCGTTTGTCTCCAGGAGAACGTCGACGGTTGGCACAGCTCTGCCTGTATTGTGCCGATCCTGCACATCAAATTTCTGCATGCCCGAAGCGTCAAGGAGAACTCCTCCTCCTAGCCCGTCAAGGAGAGGGTAGGCTAGGAGTAATTAAGTCCTCTCCATCAGCAACTGATTGTGTCCTTCCAGTTTCCCTACAAGTTGGTCAGCATTTCAAGACTGTCTCCGCACTTCTTGATTCCGGTGCCGCTGGCAACTTCGTTACTGCAGAACTGGTCCGCAAGTGGGGGTTACCCACTGAAAGTCTTTCCAAGACTGTCTTCCTTACTGCTGTGGATGGCAGTAGGATTCCTGATGCGACAGTCTCCCGCAGAACTTTGCCACTTACAGTAAAAGTGGGAGTCCTGCACACTGAACTTTTGTCCTTCCTGGTTTTACCCCGAGCCACTCATGCTCTGGTTCTGGGTTTACCCTGGCTCCGTCTTCACAATCCTCGTCTTGATTGGAAGACATCGGAAATCCTTTCCTGTGATCCTTCCTGCTCCGGTACCTGTCTCCAAAAGGTACTCCCAGCTCGTCATTCTTCAGCCGATGCAGCAGACCTTCCGCCTCTTCCCTACCAAGAGTACTCAGATGTATTCAGCAAGTCTGGCGCTGATGTCCTACCTCCTCACAGACCGTGGGATTGCCCTATCAAACTTATCCCAGGCAAAGAACCACCCAGAGGTAGAACCTATCCTCTCTCTCTTCCAGAGACTCAAGCCATGACCAATTACATCAAGGAAAATCTGGCAAAGGGATTCATCCGTCCTTCGACTTCTCCTGCTGGCGCAGGATTCTTCTTCGTCAAGAAGAAGGATAGAGGCCTACGTCCCTGCATTGATTATCGCGGCCTCAATGACATTACAGTAAAGAACCGATATCCGTTGCCCCTCATCACCGAGCTGTTTGACCGTGTCAGCGGTGCAACCATCTTTACGAAACTCGATCTGAGGGGTGCATACAATCTCATCCGCATACGAGAGGGCGACGAGTGGAAGACGGCGTTTAATACCAGAGATGGCCACTATGAGTACCTCGTCATGCCCTTTGGGCTCAGCAATGCCCCAGCCATGTTCCAGCACTATGTCAATGAGATTTTTCGGGACATTCTGTATCGTCATGTAGTTGTATATCTCGATGACATTTTAATCTACGCCAATAACATCACAGAACATTGTTATTGGGTCAAAGAGGTTCTGTCCCGGCTGCGAGCTAATCATCTCTACTGTAAACTGGAGAAGTGTGTCTTGGAGGTGAAGTCTATACCCTTCCTAGGGTACATTGTCTCCGGTTCTGGTCTTCAAATGGTTTCAGGAAAACTGCAGGCCATCCAAGATTGGCCAATTCCCTCTTCGCTGAAAGGTATTCAACGTTTCCTGGGTTTTGCCAATTATTACAGAAAATTAATTCGTAACTTCTCTTCTATTGTGGCTCCCATCACTGCCTTGACTAAAAAGGGGTCTAATCCAGCGAAGTGGCCGGCAGAAGCCATCGAAGCCTTCCATCTGTTGAAACAGAGGTTCACTTCCGCTCCTGTTTTAAGACAACCTGATACCACCTTGCCCTTTATTCTCGAGGTCGATGCCTCCTCCGTGGGTGTTGGGGCAGTCCTCTCGCAGAAAGCGCCCGATGGTCGTCTTCATCCCTGTGGGTTCTACTCCCGTAAGTTCCTGCCTGCAGAGCGTAATTATGCCATCGGTGACCAAGAGCTCCTCGCCATCAAGTTGGCATTAGAAGAATGGAGATATCTTCTAGAGGGCGCTGTTCATGAGATCACAATTATCACAGACCACAAGAATCTTCTGTATCTCAAGTCTGCTCAATGTTTAAATCCCCGTCAAGCCAGATGGACACTTTTCTTTTCCAGGTTCCGTTTCAAGCTGTCGTTCTGTCCAGGGACACAAAACCGAAAAGCTGATGCCCTTTCCCGCTCATGGGAGCAAGAAAGTGAGTCTAAGTCCACACATCAACATTTTATTATTAATCCAGTGGCCTTCTCCGCAACGGGAGTTTCAAATCTCACGCCCCCTACAGGGAAAAGATATGTAAAGCCAGCTCTAAGAAAGAAGTTGCTTTGTTGGGCGCATTCTTCAAAATTCGCTGGCCATGCAGGCATTCAGAAAACTTACGAGTTTATCACCAGGTCCTACTGGTGGCCGTCCCTCAAACAGGATGTACAGGACTTTGTTTCCTCTTGTGCTAAATGTGCTCAGCACAAGATCAGTCGTCAGTCTCCTCCTGGGCAATTGATGCCACTGTCAGTGCCACATCGTCCTTGGACGCATATTTCTATGGACTTTGTAACTGATCTTCCAGAGTCTGACAAATTCACCACCATCTGGGTGATTGTTGACCGGTTCACCAAGATGGCTCACTTCGTTCCCCTCACCGGTCTTCCGTCAGCTTCCAAGCTGTCCCAGCTCTTCATCAAAGAGATATTCAAGCTTCATGGGCTGCCTCTTGAAATCATCTCCGATAGAGGCGTCCAATTCGTAGCCAAGTTCTGGCGAAGCCTGTGCTCCCTGCTTCAAATCAAGTTAAAGTTTTCCACAGCCTACCACCCTCAAACCAATGGCCAAACGGAGAGGGTGAATCAGGACCTTGAAGCATTTCTCCGCACATATGTCTCTTCTTCCCAAGATGACTGGGCTCAACTCCTTCCATGGGCAGAGTTCTGCCATAATAACCAATATCATTCTTCATAAATGTCACTCCATTCCTTGCCAATTATGGGTTTCATCCTCGAGTTCCTGACCTCACTCTGCAACCTGTGTCCTCTGTTCCAGCGGTCGACACGACCATCCGGCAATTCGTCAAATCCTGGAAGCTCATTCGTTCTTCACTTCTGAAGGCTTCAAGCAGGTACAAAAAATTTGCCGACAGGAAACGCAGAGCTGTGCCAGCCCTCCGTCCAGGAGATCGTGTCTGGTTGTCAACCAAGAATCTTCGATTGAGAGTGCCATCGATGAAGTTCGCTCCCCGATATATTGGCCCTTTCCCAGTTGAGCGAGTCGTCAATCCAGTAGCTTACAAGCTCAAGTTGCCGCCCTATTTGAAAGTGCCAGCTACATTCCACATTTCGCTGCTCAAGCCGTTGGTTCTGAATCGCTTTCATTCCAAGCTCCCCAAGGCTCCTAAGGTTTGCACCCAGCGTGGAACAGAATATGAGGTCAGTAAAATCTTGGACTCTCGCATCCGATATGGTCGTCTGCAATATCTGATCGATTGGAAGGGCTACGGCCCCGAAGAGCGATCATGGACCAATGCCATCGATGTCCATGCTCCCAGACTCATCCGGGCGTTCCACTCCAAGTTTCCCCGCAAGCCTAAAAGGTGTCCTGGGGCCACCCTTAAAGGGGGGGGTGCTGTCACGATCCGAGCTGTCAGACAGACTTTCTTACCGGCTAAGTGCCTCCGCAGGTTCAGCTTGCGGTCCAGACGTCATCTCTGCCGGCGTCCTGTCTCCCAGTGACAGTCCCCAGTGCACGGCAATCCACCTGTCCGCCGCCATTGCTCCCAGTATCCAGCATGGTGTGCACAAACACACTTTCCCGCCATAGCAGACATGGGGGCTGCCATGTTCTTCCCAGTCACATGTCTGTGCTGTCCAATCCTGTTGGTTCTGATTTCCCTGTCATACTTCCTCGGCCAATCCTGGCCACCCAGTGGGGATAAGTATGCTGAGAGCTCTCAGAACCATTGCTAGTGCTTCAGTTGTCTCCAGTGTATGGTCAGCTGTCCTTGTCTCCGTGCAAGTGTATTTCTCTGCTGGTGTTGTCTTCCATGCTGCAGTGTGTTCCAGGTTGTTCCATCTCCTGTGAAGTCCAGGTTATTCCATCGCCTGTGATCCTGCCTCGTCAGCCCAGCGACCAAGCCTAGCTCCGGGACTCTGGTCCTTCCGATGCTCCAGCATCATCCACCATCGATGTTTCATCGCTAGTCCGATATTCCGGATCTCCTGCTTCCGTCCGTCATTCCGGACCCACAGTCATCTCCCGTCCGTCATTCCGGACCCACAGTCTCCTTCCATATCCGATACCCAAATCCGATGTTCCCACATCATCATCGATAGTCCGATATTCCGGATCGCCAAGCTTCCGTCCGTCATTCCGGACCCACAGTCAAGCTCCAGTCTTCCGTCCGTCATTCCGGACCCACAGTCTTCACATCCGATGTTCCACCATCGATCCCACATATCATCACATCTGTAAAGTATTGCAATCTGCATGAACTCTGTCATTTCTCCTGCATACTTTACTGTCTGTTTATATTACAACCATCTGCAAATAAACTCCGGTTGTATTTTACCTCTGACTGCTTATTGGCTCTGGGTGCACTGTCGCGCACTCCATGCGCAAGGGTCCTCTCCAACCTTCCCGGTTCAGGTACCGGTCCAGGTCCCCACCAGAGGTCTCAGTCTCGTCGACTAAGCCCCTGGTGTGACACAAGTGAGTGAGGTGCGCTTACAGGATTGTTTTTCCCACAAATATACCTTAAGATTTTATTAGTAAACAGAGTCACACACTGTTATCCACTTTTTATTTTTTACGGTATACACAACACTGGGAGTCAAGAAGGAGGCCGTAGAGGATTCACTAACAGGACAAGTACCCGCTACGTGCACATACAGTGCCAGTCACGCCGTGAGTAGGGTACGCCCATCTATGCCCTCCTACTTCACTTCAAATAGCAGAATCTAAATCATCCTTCATTGAGTCTGTATCTAATCGGTGGTTTCCTCTGTTTGATTTGTTTTTGAGAACCATCAGATAAATCAACGGAAAGACTGAACAAAATACTGACGGTCAGAAAAACATCTGGACTGGTTGCGCCTCAGAAAGTTTGGAAAGTCTATTCTTGTATTTTTTTGCTATTGTTTTGGTTATTTGGTGATAAATGGGGATAAGTACGAACTAGAGGCAGCATTGCGCCAAGGAAAGGTCATATCCTATATCTGTTTTTACACAGAATTCATCCATTAACCTTATGTGCATTGTTACTAATTTAATACACCTGAAAGATGCAGCAGATAATGCGAGAGGCCAAAAATTGATATATAGGTCAGGGAATGAAATAACATATTAACAGTACTTTGGTCCTAGTTGTATACCTTATTTATTATAATATTTTATCTACAGTACATGTCCAATGACTTTGAATTAACAACATGGGGTTTTCCCAAAGGATATTCAGTAGGTAAAGCACAAAGTGACTTTACCTACTGAATATCCAGATTAGAATTAAAACTCAACAGTGCTCTTTCAAGAGGCCACACTTCTGAACACTTAGAAGAAAGCACAAGTCACCAGGAGGGAATGTTTTATTACTGGTGTTTGTGACAGCGCCCGAGGCCAGAATGTGAGCCCTGTTACAACATATCATTACATGAGGATCTCTTATACAACAACCTACCAGCCAGATCAGGTCCCTGAGCTCGGAGCATCTGCCTGGGGCCACTGTCACAGTATGTGCTGAATCACCAACATGGCCTACTAACATGATTACACAAATACAAGCAGACATAGATATTCACTGCAGTCCACATAAATCCTCTAATAACATGAATATATACAGCTTATTACACACAGCAGCATTACAGCTTGTTACACACAAAATTCCATACACATAGGCCCTCATTCAGGTTGACTCTCAAAGCTGCGAAATTGGCAGTTTTGCGGATTATGTAAACTCTGGCCGCACAATGGTCCGCAGTCATCGACCATCGAATGATCCTCTTTGGTGTCTTACACCTGCGGGCGCCCTGTGGGCAGCTGACATCCACTGACGTTAGCTGCCCACCCACCCCGCCGCGCACCATCGGCAAATTACCATAGAAATGCCCAGCGTTTTTATGGGAACACCCATGAAATGCTGGGCATTCCCATGGGTGCAACGATGGCCCTCCAACCCATGCCCCCCACCCACAGTGCTGAGTGCGAGCAGCCGGTGAATAATCAATTTGCCAAGGCCACTCGCACCAAGCAGCTGCACATACGCATAAATGTTTATGCGCATGCGCATTTGCACATTGCTCACTGTTGCGAAGTTGCAATTGTGAGTAAGAACCTGAATTACCTCCATAGTACTGCACAGTGTCTAGGCAAATAAATACTAACTGTTGACTACTTTTTTTTGTACTTGTGTATTATTAGGGCGCCCGGCTACGCTACATTTTCAACGCTTGAAAATGTGATAATACAGGAGGCACAGGGTAGTGTGGTTTATACTTACCCTCTTTCGGCCTGGGCACCACGTCGATCCCCACTGACTCGCAGCGGACGCTGTGCGTAATTCAGTGTAGTGCCGGAGCAGGGGGAGTGATGCAACTGCCGGGGAGTCACCATGGATCGTGGGAAGTCAGTGGGGATTGACACGGTGTCCGAGCCGGAGGAGGGTATAGACCAGCCATTTTACCCCCACCATCCATGTCATACCCCCACTATCCACGTCATGCCGCCAGTATCCACGTCATACCGCCAGTATCCAAGTCGGCACGGAGTTGATTATATAAAGTGTGGCGAGCGTAGCGAGCCACCGAACCCGAAGTGTGGCGAGCGGACGTGTATCCGCGTCTGCTCGCCACGCTTCTGCCTCAGTGGCTCGCTGTGCTCGCCACACTTTATAAAATCAACTCCACGCTGACATGGATACAGGGGGTATGACGTGGATAGTGGGGATATTAAGCATTGTGTATTTTTAGGGCTCCAGAGCCACTTAGGTAGTTTACGTAGCCAGCATAGTGCTGTATTGGTATTCTCAATACACCACTACGTAAACTACTTTTTTTTTCAAATACAGTATTACTAATTAAAGTCATAAAAATAATGCATTTGTGCTGCACATACTTAAGAGGAAACAAAATCTTGCACTAACCTCCTGGATCAGTTTTATGTTATGAATATGATGAATAATGAGTTGGGTACATAAATTGTAGATCAGTATACAGTATATAAAAAAAGTGGTTTGTGCACTGGGGGGGGGGGGGGGGGAGGGGTGGCTGGTGACAGATGCCTCCCGGGCCAGTCCCATTTTTCAGTGACTTGGGCCAGTAACTAGTACCAGTAGTGTTGCAGCAAAGGCTGTTGTGAAAATCAAGGGTTGGGATCATTGGGTAGACCAAAGGAATTTTGACATTCATTAGGTCGATACCTTCATAAGGTCAACATGGATTTAGGTCGACACAAGCATTAGGTCAACATGGGTAAGGTCAACAGTCAAAAGGTCGACATGGATTTTTCCCTTTTTTGTCCCGAATATCAACACTGTGCACCGTGTTCCCCTTGCATGGCTTGCTGTGCTCGCCATGCTTCAGGCACGGTGCAGCGCTACGCTCGGCACACGATTCTCCCTACATGTCTTAGTGGATGGTAGGGAATGAAATGCAGCCTGTCGGCACAAAGAAAAAGTGAAAGACCCATGTCGGACCTTGCCCATGTCGACCTAATGTTTGTGTCAACCCTATCTACCTAAAGCCATGTCGATCTTTTGAAGGTGTCGACCTTCAGTGGACGACCTAATGAATGTTGACCTTCCTTTGGTCGAACTAGTGACCATATACTAAAATCAAGGGCGGTGTCAGCTCACAATAGTGCAGATGTGTGACCCCACCCCCACTATGCCTTTCTCCTTCCCGGCTGTTTCTAAGTTCAGCACTGCACCATGCTCAGTCTAATGCATTGGCAGCTTGGTGTTACTAAATTGCCGCTAATGAGGACATGACAGAATAACAGCCTTGCCCCAGCAGCACTGGCCCTTTGCCTGCTTATATTTCCTCCTGTTATATAGATATAGAAAGAAAGAGATTGATAGTTCCAGCACTCCACCATTGCAGAAAGGTCAACTGGCCGGAGTGCTCACCATGGCCCTTATTCTGATCGGTGCGGACTTTCCCGAATTCTTACGGTGCGGTCCGCACGCCACGCTGTGCGGCGGCGTGCGGGCTTCGTCCGTAGAAACGCCCACGTGTCCTCCGCATTCGGACGGACTCACTCTTTAAGAACAGGGCGTGTGTACGGACGACATACAAACCGTGCGTGTGCGGTGGAAACGTACAGATTCTTGCACGGTCTTCCCGCACAAGCACGGTCTTACCGCGTCAGAACGTACGGGAAGCTGTCCGTACGCCCCGATGCGGAGTATTTACGCTCAATCCAACACTTTTTGACTGAGTACACACAGCGATCACATGACCCACTTAGGCAATTAGCCAACCTCCTGAAAAAGGGATTGTTATCAATTTCAATCAATTAAATGCTCATCTATACTGACCCACATTCCTACTACATTCATCACACACATTAACCCTTACAGCATGTGACCCTAACATACATCTAGATACACTATGTACATTTTGCTTATTTTAAAGATTTTAAACAACTTACACATATACTTTAGCATGTTAGAAAAAAACACTGACAACTTTGAACTTTAAATAACGATTTATTACAAAACACATTTCAAAAACACATAATTAATTTTCTGCATCAATGATGCTGTCCATTAGTGCCAACATTTGGCGCATCAGGCCTCGCAGACGAAGGAGGGCCCCACGGCGACCCTCCTCTGCTTGGGCAGGCTCATCTGTGGAGGAAATTCAAATTGAAAAATGACTAATGATATTCATGCATACATTTAACATAGTCAAACCTACTTTTTAAACATGCATTGTGACAGGTGTGTGTGTATATATATATATATATATATATATATATATATATATCTATATATATATATATATATATAGATATATATATATATACACACATAGGGAAGACGGTCCGGCACTCCCAGTAACAGTACCTCTCAGCGATCGGTGCCTTCACTGCAGGGACTTGCTGTGATATACAAACGAAGGTGCGGCACTCACGATCAGTCAAACAATAAACGATATGCTGTGGCAGCATATCGTTTATTGTTTGACTGATCGTGAGTGCCGCACCTTCGTTTGTATATATATACACACATATATAACTATATATATGAGACATACACCTATACATACATGCATACATACAGTACTACATGGAAAGCCTGATTTTGGCCCTCTACCCTTTACTCTGTCAAACACCTCACAGTCATACTGCTCCTTCTCAATCCAAACCCACCCATGACAAAGCTGTGAGAAGCATGTCACGCGCTGCACGAATCACAATTCGGCAAACAAAGTTCATTGTCTGTTATATGATGGAGCCTGGCAGGGGAGTTACCCAACTCTCAGGAATGCTCAGTACATTTGTGCAATCAAGCATGGCTTGGCTGCTGATGGTCTGCTCAAGAAATCATTGTCAGAATGCCAGTTAGGGGAAGCTGCAGCACTAACCCACTCCCATGCTCAAAAGCATTACTAAGACCAAATCAACACACAATTATGGTGCAAAACATACATGCAGACCGCAGGGGGTGGTTAGCTAGAGGAGGGTCCAGGGGCACTGACCACTTGTTACTCCAGTCTAAGCCACGCCTGTCCATACTCCATTTATGCCATACTGAATCTAGTTTACAAAGATCAATCAAGATAAACTCTACTCACCTAGATGAGACTACAGATTGTATGCAACCAGCAGGGACATGTAACCCTTACATAAGCAAGTCATCACTTTCTTCCTGGAAACAGATTAACTACACAGGTTCAGTGGCACTTAAAATCGACCTGAAAGCCATCCGCACAACCTGTGTCATTAATATGTGTCCAGGATGAAAGGGATGGTTTGGCCACCCTATCTAACCCCAAAGTGTGTCTGTTGCTACCCAATTTGTTGTTTGCCTTTATAGTATTTTCAAACACATTTGAATCAACAGTGCTACATATCAAATAGTGGATGACAAAAGGAATAATGATTCTTTATGTATACATACCACTTTCGGCCACCTGCTCCACCTCACAGGCCTCCTCATCCTCCCCCTCTTCCTGGGCCTCCTCGGCTGGCACGACCTCCTCCTCGGCTGCCACCTCGTGGTCGAAAGCCACCACCTCCGCCTCCACTGCCCACACATCCTCCACCACTTCATCCCTTTCCTCCGCCACCCCTTCTTCAGTTTCTTCCTCCTCGCCCATAGCTGGCTCCGCCTCCTCCTGGGCCTGGGACGCCTCTGCCTCCTCCCGGGCCTGTCTTGCTCGATCACGTGCTGTGTTTGGGATAAATAAAAAAAGTGCCAATTAGTGGTAATTTGTATTAAGCCTTATCAACCTAGAAATGCAAAGGTTATAAGTACTGATAATTGTACAGGCAAACAGCTCCTTAGTGGCCTTTACAAAACACAGCCTGTAACATGGCAGGTATGCTGTGACATTTGGCCCATTGTAAGCATCACAAGCATTAATCCTCCCCAATAACATAATTTATGACCATTACAGGGTGTCAAACAGGAAGTAGCACACATATATTGTATGCCATGTTTAACTCATGGATCAGGCAGGTTACCTTATTGGTTGAAAAATGGTCATGTCAGCAATATTGTACAATTGGGCATTTAATGGGTAAACACTTACATCGAGCAATGCTGGCCCGTATTTGCTGGAGCTTATCAGGCTGGCGCCACCTGAGATCAGACCATCGCCGCTCCAGCTGTGCGATGGTCCTGCGCACCTGGGTGCGCGCGAATATGCGCCTGCTGTACTTTTGTTATGAAGCCACCTGATGTGTTCCTAATGATTCTGCTGTGGCTATTTATTATATATTATTTACTTTTAGTCCTGTTATGGTACCATTTGTTTTGTGATGTTTTTGTCATTTTTGGCAAAGTTTCTTTAATAAATGTTATTTTGGCCCAACAAATGTCTGTATTAATTGATACACGCAGAAGTGACATGTGTATTAGTATTATTAATATTAAGTTGTGTGGATTATTTGCTGTGTAAAAGTGTGTGACAAGTGCAGCATGTAATGTTCCCTTTAAGCTGCAATGCTTCCAATTGTAGCAGTGAGAAGCGTGTCATTAACAAGTAATGAGTAAAGTAGGTGATTGTATTGGGTTCAGCTGACATTGGTTGTGTTGCGTCCGTCCTGATTAGGCGTTCCGATTGCCTAGCGCATGACCGAGTGGTGTCCGCAAAGCAATACTAGCCTTTTGGACACCGCACATTTCTACCCTTTTTGTTCGCGTGCATTCGGCGTGCTGTCCGAATGCACGCCTACCCAAATATGTGTACTCCCCCGTGTCCGCCCATGTTTCCGCCCAGTTTAGCCCACTTTGAAACTACGCCCCTGTGTCATTCCGCATGACGCCCATAACACACCCATATTGGCCGAATGATTGCGGTGCACATTTCTGTACGGTATTAGTGAGAACAAGTTCGGAGACCATACGTGGCACATGCGCATTGCGTTCCCCACGCATGCGCAGACGGCTAAAAAACGCGATCCGAAAGAATTCGGGAAAGTACGCACCGATCAGAATAAGGGCCCATGTCAGGAGCTGCGAGGGGGGCGTTGGCTACTTCCTGGAAGTGTCCTCGCCATGCCATAGAAGGGGCGGTGAGATAGTTTATTCATTTAGCTAGATGGGGCGTTCATCGCCCATGTTATAAGTTGGGGAGTTTTAGTCGCCACCATTATTAACATCCATCGACCGGAGCTGGTCTGCAGGCGCTTTCCTTGCCATCCCTTTTACAAATAGGGTCATACCAGCTAATAAATATTCATGACCTTGTAACTTATGCAGTTGTTGTCCGTGTGGTTATTTTTAGTGATAAGATGTGTCAGTGTGGTATATTTCTAGGGGTAATATAGAGTTAACTTAGTGTTTAAGGTCAATCATAATAATTCAATAGGTGCCTTATAGGGTACCTACAGTTCTAGGTTTAATTGTTCCTATTATTAATAGTATGTTGTCCCTTTACTTGAATTCATTATTGCAGTTTTCAACTCAGATCCATAAGCTGCAACGCTGCTGCGGGCTATTTATAGTGCCCTACCCCTAATTCTATGTTCTATAGGATGGGCTGGCACATACAGGCCACTAGTTTGTGCATACCCCCCAAGGTAAGAAGTGCCAGCCAGCCCCTGATGCTGCCTACTGCTTTATAGGATGCTACATACCACTTTACAGGATGCTACATACCACTTTACAGGATGACACATACCGCTTTACAGGATGTTACATACCGCTTTACAGGATGTTACATACCGCTTTACAGGATGCTACATACCGCTTTACAGGATGCTAAATACCACTTTACAGGATGTTACATACCGCTTTAAAGGATGTTACATAACGCTTTACAGGATGCTACATACCGCTGTACAGGATGCTACCTACATACCGCTTTACAGGATGCCACATACCGCTTTACAGGATGCTACATACCACTTTACAGGATGCTACATACCGCTTTACAGGATGCTACATACCACTTTATAGGATGGTACATACCCCTTTACAGGATGCTACATACCACTTTACAGGATGTTACATACCACTTTACAGGATGTTACATAACGCTTTACAGGATGTTACATAACGCTTTACAGGATGCTACATACTGCTTTACAGGATGACACATACCGCTTTACAGGATGTTACATACCGCTTTACAGGATGTTACATACCGCTTTACAGGATGCTACATACCGCTTTACAGGATGCAACATACCACTTTACAGGATGTTACATACCGCTTTAAAGGATGTTACATACCGCTTTACAGGATGCTACGTACCGCTTTACAGGATGCTACATACCACTTTACAGGATGCTACATATCGCTTTACAGGATGCTACATACCACTTTACAGGATGCTACATATCGCTTTACAGGATGCTACATACCACTTTACAGGATGCTACATATCGCTTTATAGGATGGTACATACCACTTTACAGGATGTTACATATCACTTTACAGGATGCTACATATCGCTTTGTAGGATGCTACATATCGCTTTATAGGATGGTACAGTACATACCTCTTTACAGGATGCTACATACCACTTTACAGGATGCTACATATCGCTTTACAGGATGCTACATACCGCTTTACAGAATGCTACATACCACTTTACAGGATGCTACATATCGCTTTATAGGATGCTACATATCGCTTTATAGGATGGTACATACCACTTTACAGGATGTTACATACCACTTTACAGGATGTTACATACCGCTTTATAGGATGGTACATACAACTTTACAGGATGCTACATACCACTTTACAGGATGCTACGTACCACTTTACAGGATGCTACATATCGCTTTACAGGATGCTACATATCGCTTTACAGGATGCTACATACCACTTTACAGGATGCTACATATCGCTTTATAGGATGCTACATATCGCTTTATAGGATGGTACATACCACTTTACAGGATGTTACATACCACTTTACAGGATGCTACATATCGCTTTGTAGGATGCTACATATCGCTTTATAGGATGGTACATACCTCTTTACAGAATGCTACATACCACTTTACAGGATGCTACATACCACTTTACAGGATGCTACATACCACTTTACAGGATGCTACATACCACTTTACAGGATGCTACATACCGCTTTACAGGATGCTACATACAGCTTTACAGGATGCTACATACCACTTTACAGGATGTTACAAATCACTTTATAGGATGCTACATACAGCTTTACAGGATGCTACATACCACTTTACAGGATGCTACATATCACTTTATAGGATGTTACATAACGCTTTACAGGATGCTACATACCACTTTACAGGATGCTACATACCACTTTATAGGATGGTACATACCGCTTTACAGGATGTTACATAACGCTTTACATGATGTTACATAATGCTTTACATGATGCTACATACCGCTTTAGAGGATGTTACATACCGCTTTACAGGATGCTACATACCGCTTTACAGGATGCAACATATCGCTTTACAGGATGTTACATACCGCTTTAGAAGATGCTACATACCGCTTTACAGGGTGTTACATACCGCTTTACAGGATGCTACATATCGCTTTACAGGATGTTACATACCACTTTACAGGATGCTACATATCGCTTTACAGGATGCTACATACCACTTTACAGGATGCTACATATCGCTTTATAGGATGCTACATAACGCTTTATAGGATGGTACATACCACTTTACAGGATGTTACATACCACTTTACAGGATGTTACATACCGCTTTATAGGATGGTACATACAACTTTACAGGATGCTACATACCACTTTACAGGATGCTACGTACCACTTTACAGGATGCTACATATCACTTTATAGGATGTTACATAACGCTTTACAGGATGCTACATACCACTTTACAGGATGCTACATACCACTTTACAGGATGCTACATACCGCTTTACAGGATGCTACATTCAGCTTTACAGGATGCTACATACCACTTTACAGGATGTTACAAATCACTTTATAGGATGCTACATACAGCTTTACAGGATGCTACATACCACTTTACAGGATGCTACATATCACTTTATAGGATGTTACATAACGCTTTACAGGATGCTACATACCACTTTACAGGATGCTACATACCACTTTATAGGATGGTACATACCGCTTTACAGGATGTTACATAACGCTTTACATGATGTTACATAACGCTTTACATGATGCTACATACCGCTTTAGAGGATGTTACATACCGCTTTACATGATGCTACATACCGCTTTACAGGATGCAACATATCGCTTTACAGGATGTTACATACCGCTTTAGAAGATGCTACATACCGCTTTACAGGGTGTTACATACCGCTTTACAGGATGCTACATATCGCTTTACAGGATGTTACATACCACTTTACAGGATGCTACATATCGCTTTACAGGATGATACATACCACTTTACAGGATGCTACATATCGCTTTATAGGATGCTACATATCGCTTTATAGGATGGTACATACCACTTTACAGGATGTTACATACCACTTTACAGGATGTTACATACCGCTTTATAGGATGCTACATACCACTTTACAGGATGCTACGTACCACTTTACAGGATGCTACATATCACTTTATAGGATGTTACATAACGCTTTACAGGATGCTACATATCACTTTATAGGATGGTACATACCACTTTACAGGATGTTACATAACGCTTTACATGATGTTACATAACGCTTTACATGATGCTACATACCGCTTTAGAGGATGTTACATACCGCTTTACAGGATGTTACATACCGCTTTACAGGATGCTACATACCGCTTTACAGGATGCAACATATCGCTTTACAGGATGTTACATACCGCTTTAGAAGATGCTACATAACGCTTTACAGGATGCTACATACCGCTGTACAGGATGCTACATACCGCTTTACAGGATGCTACACACTGCTTTACAGGATGCCACATACCGCTTTACAGGGTGTTACATACCGCTTTACAGGATGCTACATATCGCTTTACAGGATGTTACATACCACTTTACAGGATGCTACATATCGCTTTACAGGATGCTACATACCACTTTACAGGATGCTACGTACCGCTTTACAGGATGCTACATACCACTTTACAGGATGCTACATATCGCTTTACAGGATGCTACATACCACTTTACAGGATGCTACATATCGCTTTACAGGATGCTACATACCACTTTACAGGATGCTACATACCACTTTACAGGATGCTACATATCGCTTTATAGGATGGTACATACCACTTTACAGGATGTTACATATCACTTTACAGGATGCTACATATCGCTTTGTAGTATGCTACATATCGCTTTATAGGATGGTACAGTACATACCTCTTTACAGGATGCTACATACCACTTTACAGGATGCTACATATCGCTTTACAGGATGCTACATACCGCTTTACAGAATGCTACATACCACTTTACAGGATGCTACATATCGCTTTCTAGGATGCTACATATCGCTTTATAGGATGGTACATACCACTTTACAGGATGTTACATACCACTTTACAGGATGTTACATACCGCTTTATAGGATTTTACATACAACTTTACAGGATGCTACATACCACTTTACAGGATGCTACATATCGCTTTACAGGATGCTACATACCGCTTTACAGAATGCTACATACCACTTTACAGGATGCTACATATCGCTTTATAGGATGCTACATATCGCTTTATAGGATGGTACATACCACTTTACAGGATGTTACATACCACTTTACAGGATGTTACATACCGCTTTATAGGATGGTACATACAACTTTACAGGATGCTACATACCACTTTACAGGATGCTACGTACCACTTTACAGGATGCTACATATCGCTTTACAGGATGCTACATATCGCTTTACAGGATGCTACATACCACTTTACAGGATGCTACATATCGCTTTATAGGATGCTACATATCGCTTTATAGGATGGTACATACCACTTTACAGGATGTTACATACAACTTTACAGGATGCTACATATCGCTTTGTAGGATGCTACATATCGCTTTATAGGATGGTACATACCTCTTTACAGGATGCTACATACCACTTTACAGGATGCTACATACCACTTTACAGGATGCTACATACCACTTTACAGGATGCTACATACCACTTTACAGGATGCTACATACCGCTTTACAGGATGCTACATACAGCTTTACAGGATGCTACATACCACTTTACAGGATGTTACAAATCACTTTATAGGATGCTACATACAGCTTTACAGGATGCTACATACCACTTTACAGGATGCTACATATCACTTTATAGGATGTTACATAACGCTTTACAGGATGCTACATACCACTTTACAGGATGCTACATACCACTTTATAGGATGGTACATACCGCTTTACAGGATGTTACATAACGCTTTACATGATGTTACATAACGCTTTACATGATGCTACATACCGCTTTAGAGGATGTTACATACCGCTTTACAGGATGCTACATACCGCTTTACAGGATGCAACATATCGCTTTACAGGATGTTACATACCGCTTTAGAAGATGCTACATACCGCTTTACAGGGTGTTACATACCGCTTTACAGGATGCTACATATCGCTTTACAGGATGTTACATACCACTTTACAGGATGCTACATATCGCTTTACAGGATGCTACATACCACTTTACAGGATGCTACATATCGCTTTATAGGATGCTACATATCGCTTTATAGGATGGTACATACCACTTTACAGGATGTTACATACCACTTTACAGGATGTTACATACCGCTTTATAGGATGGTACATACAACTTTACAGGATGCTACATACCACTTTACAGGATGCTACGTACCACTTTACAGGATGCTACATATCACTTTATAGGATGTTACATAACGCTTTACAGGATGCTACATTCCACTTTACAGGATGCTACATACCCCTTTACAGGATGCTACATACCGCTTTACAGGATGCTACATACAGCTTTACAGGATGCTACATACCACTTTACAGGATGTTACAAATCACTTTATAGGATGCTACATACAGCTTTACAGGATGCTACATACCACTTTACAGGATGCTACATATCACTTTATAGGATGTTACATAACGCTTTACAGGATGCTACATACCACTTTACAGGATGCTACATACCACTTTATAGGATGGTACATACCGCTTTACAGGATGTTACATAACGCTTTACATGATTTTACATAACGCTTTACATGATGCTACATACCGCTTTAGAGGATGTTACATACCGCTTTACAGGATGCTACATACCGCTTTACAGGATGCAACATATCGCTTTACAGGATGTTACATACCGCTTTAGAAGATGCTACATACCGCTTTACAGGGTGTTACATACCGCTTTACAGGATGCTACATATCGCTTTACAGGATGTTACATACCACTTTACAGGATGCTACATATCGCTTTACAGGATGCTACATACCACTTTACAGGATGCTACATATCGCTTTATAGGATGCTACATATCGCTTTATAGGATGGTACATACCACTTTACAGGATGTTACATACCACTTTACAGGATGTTACATACCGCTTTATAGGATGCTACATACCACTTTACAGGATGCTACGTACCACTTTACAGGATGCTACATATCACTTTATAGGATGTTACATAACGCTTTACAGGATGCTACATATCACTTTATAGGATGGTACATACCGCTTTACAGGATGTTACATAACGCTTTACATGATGTTACATAACGCTTTACATGATGCTACATACCGCTTTAGAGGATGTTACATACCGCTTTACAGGATGTTACATACCGCTTTACAGGATGCTACATACCGCTTTACAGGATGCAACATATCGCTTTACAGGATGTTACATACCGCTTTGGAAGATGCTACATAACGCTTTACAGGATGCTACATACCGCTGTACAGGATGCTACATACCGCTTTACAGGATGCTACACACTGCTTTACAGGATGCCACATACCGCTTTACAGGGTGTTACATACCGCTTTACAGGATGCTACATATCGCTTTACAGGATGTTACATACCACTTTACAGGATGCTACATATCGCTTTACAGGATGCTACATACCACTTTACAGGATGCTACGTACCGCTTTACAGGATGCTACATACCACTTTACAGGATGCTACATATCGCTTTACAGGATGCTACATACCACTTTACAGGATGCTACATATCGCTTTACAGGATGCTACATACCACTTTACAGGATGCTACATACCACTTTACAGGATGCTACATATCGCTTTATAGGATGGTACATACCACTTTACAGGATGTTACATATCACTTTACAGGATGCTACATATCGCTTTGTAGGATGCTACATATCGCTTTATAGGATGGTACAGTACATACCTCTTTACAGGATGCTACATACCACTTTACAGGATGCTACATATCGCTTTACAGAATGCTACATACCACTTTACAGGATGCTACATATCGCTTTATAGGATGCTACATATCGCTTTATAGGATGGTACATACCACTTTACAGGATGTTACATACCACTTTACAGGATGTTACATACCGCTTTATAGGATGGTACATACAACTTTACAGGATGCTACATACCACTTTACAGGATGCTACGTACCACTTTACAGGATGCTACATATCGCTTTACAGGATGCTACATATCGCTTTACAGGATGCTACATACCACTTTACAGGATGCTACATATCGCTTTATAGGATGCTACATATCGCTTTATAGGATGCTACATACCACTTTACAGGATGTTACATACCACTTTACAGGATGCTACATATCGCTTTGTAGGATGCTACATATCGCTTTATAGGATGGTACATACCTCTTTACAGGATGCTACATACCACTTTACAGGATGCTACATACCACTTTACAGGATGCTACATACCGCTTTACAGGATGTTACATACCGCTTTACAGGATGTTACATACCACTTTACAGGATGCTACATATCGCTTTACAGGATGCTACACACCACTTTACAGGATGCTACGTACCGCTTTACAGGATGCTACGTACCGCTTTACAGGATGCTACATACCACTTTACAGGATGCTACATATCGCTTTACAGGATGCTACATACCACTTTACAGGATGCTACATATCGCTTTACAGGATGCTACATACCACTTTACAGGATGCTACATACCACTTTACAGGATGCTACATATCGCTTTATAGGATGGTACATACCACTTTACAGGATGTTACATATCACTTTACAGGATGCTACATATCGCTTTGTAGGATGCTACATATCGCTTTATAGGATGGTACAGTACATACCTCTTTACAGGATGCTACATACCACTTTACAGGATGCTACATATCGCTTTACAGGATGCTACATACCGCGTTACAGAATGCTACATACCACTTTACAGGATGCTACATATCGCTTTATAGGATGCTACATATCGCTTTATAGGATGGTACATACCACTTTACAGGATGTTACATACCACTTTACAGGATGTTACATACCGCTTTATAGGATGGTACATACAACTTTACAGGATGCTACATACCACTTTACAGGATGCTCTGTACCACTTTACAGGATGCTACATATCGCTTTACAGGATGCTACATATCGCTTTACAGGATGCTACATACCACTTTACAGGATGCTACATATCGCTTTATAGGATGCTACATATCGCTTTATAGGATGCTACATACCACTTTACAGGATGTTACATACCACTTTACAGGATGCTACATATCGCTTTGTAGGATGCTACATATCGCTTTATAGGATGGTACATACCTCTTTACAGGATGCTACATACCACTTTACAGTATGCTACATACCACTTTACAGGATGCTACATACCGCTTTACAGGATGTTACATACCGCTTTACAGGATGTTACATACCACTTTACAGGATGCTACATATCGCTTTACAGGATGCTACACACCACTTTACAGGATGCTACGTACCGCTTTACAGGATGCTACGTACCGCTTTACAGGATGCTACATACCACTTTACAGGATGCTACATATCGCTTTACAGGATGCTACATACCACTTTACAGGATGCTACATATCGCTTTACAGGATGCTACATACCACTTTACAGGATGCTACATACCACTTTACAGGATGCTACATATCGCTTTATAGGATGGTACATACCACTTTACAGGATGTTACATATCACTTTACAGGATGCTACATATCGCTTTGTAGGATGCTACATATCGCTTTATAGGATGGTACAGTACATACCTCTTTACAGGATGCTACATACCACTTTACAGGATGCTACATATCGCTTTACAGGATGCTACATACCGCTTTACAGAATGCTACATACCACTTTACAGGATGCTACATATCGCTTTATAGGATGCTACATATCGCTTTATAGGATGGTACATACCACTTTACAGGATGTTACATACCACTTTACAGGATGTTACATACCGCTTTATAGGATGGTACATACAACTTTACAGGATGCTACATACCATTTTACAGGATGCTACGTACCACTTTACAGGATGCTACATATCGCTTTACAGGATGCTACATATCGCTTTACAGGATGCTACATACCACTTTACAGGATGCTACATATCGCTTTATAGGATGCTACATATCGCTTTATAGGATGCTACATACCACTTTACAGGATGTTACATACCACTTTACAGGATGCTACATATCGCTTTGTAGGATGCTACATATCGCTTTACAGGATGGTACATACCTCTTTACAGGATGCTACATACCACTTTACAGGATGCTACATACCACTTTACAGGATGCTACATACCGCTTTACAGGATGTTACATACCGCTTTACAGGATGTTACATACCACTTTACAGGATGCTACATATCGCTTTACAGGATGCTACACACCACTTTACAGGATGCTACGTACCGCTTTACAGGATGCTACATACCACTTTACAGGATGCTACATATCGCTTTACAGGATGTTACATACCACTTTACAGGATGCTACATATCGCTTTACAGGATGCTACATACCACTTTACAGGATGCTACATATCGCTTTATAGGATGCTACATATCGCGTTATAGGATGGTACATACCACTTTACAGGATGTTACATACCACTTTACAGGATGTTACATACCGCTTTATAGGATGGTACATACAACTTTACAGGATGCTACATACCACTTTACAGGATGCTACGTACCACTTTACAGGATGCTACATATCACTTTATAGGATGTTACATAACGCTTTACAGGATGCTACATATCACTTTATAGGATGGTACATACCGCTTTACAGGATGTTACATAACGCTTTACATGATGTTACATAACGCTTTACATGATGCTACATACCGCTTTAGAGGATGTTACATACCGCTTTACAGGATGTTACATACCGCTTTACAGGATGCTACATACCGCTTTACAGGATGCAACATATCGCTTTACAGGATGTTACATACCGCTTTAGAAGATGCTACATAACGCTTTACAGGATGCTACATACCGCTGTACAGGATGCTACATACCGCTTTACAGGATGCCACACACTGCTTTACAGGATGCCACATACCGCTTTACAGGGTGTTACATACCGCTTTACAGGATGCTACATATCGCTTTACAGGATGTTACATACCACTTTACAGGATGCTACATATCGCTTTACAGGATGCTACATACCACTTTACAGGATGCTACGTACCGCTTTACAGGATGCTACATACCACTTTACAGGATGCTACATATCGCTTTACAGGATGCTACATACCACTTTACAGGATGCTACATATCGCTTTACAGGATGCTACATACCACTTTACAGGATGCTACATACCACTTTACAGGATGCTACATATCGCTTTATAGGATGGTACATACCACTTTACAGGATGTTACATATCACTTTACAGGATGCTACATATCGCTTTGTAGGATGCTACATATCGCTTTATAGGATGGTACAGTACATACCTCTTTACAGGATGCTACATACCACTTTACAGGATGCTACATATCGCTTTACAGGATGCTACATACCGCTTTACAGAATGCTACATACCACTTTACAGGATGCTACATATCGCTTTATAGGATGCTACATATCGCTTTATAGGATGGTACATACCACTTTACAGGATGTTACATACCACTTTACAGGATGTTACATACCGCTTTATAGGATGGTACATACAACTTTACAGGATGCTACATACCACTTTACAGGATGCTACGTACCACTTTACAGGATGCTACATATCGCTTTACAGGATGCTACATATCGCTTTACAGGATGCTACATACCACTTTACAGGATGCTACATATCGCTTTATAGGATGCTACATATCGCTTTATAGGATGGTACATACCACTTTACAGGATGTTACATACCACTTTACAGGATGCTACATATCGCTTTGTAGGATGCTACATATCGCTTTATAGGATGGTACATACCTCTTTACAGGATGCTACATACCACTTTACAGGATGCTACATACCACTTTACAGGATGCTACATACCACTTTACAGGATGCTACATACCGCTTTACAGGATGCTACATACAGCTTTACAGGATGCTACATACCACTTTACAGGATGTTACAAATCACTTTATAGGATGCTACATACAGCTTTACAGGATGCTACATACCACTTTACAGGATGCTACATATCACTTTATAGGATGTTACATAACGCTTTACAGGATGCTACATACCACTTTACAGGATGCTACATATCACTTTACAGGATGTTACATAACGCTTTACATGATGTTACATAACGCTTTACATGATGCTACATACCGCTTTAGAGGATGTTACATACCGCTTTACAGGATGCTACATACCGCTTTACAGGATGTTACATACCGCTTTACAGGATGCTACATACCGCTTTACAGGATGCTACATACCGCTTTAGAGGATGCTACATAACGCTTTACAGGATGCTACATACCGCTGTACAGGATGCTACATACCGCTGTACAGGATGCTACCTACTGTACATACCGCTTTACAGGATGCTACATACTGCGTTACAGGATGCCACATACCGCTTTACAGGGTGTTACATACCGCTTTACAGGATGCTACATATCGCTTTACAGGATGTTACATACCACTTTACAGGATGCTACATATCGCTTTACAGGATGCTACATATCGCTTTACAGGATGCTACATAACGCTTTACAGGATGCTACATACCACTTTACAGGATGCTACATATCGCTTTACAGGATGCTACATAACGCTTTACAGGATGCTACATACCACTTTACAGGATGCTACGTATCGCTTTACAGGATGCTACATATCGCTTTACAGGATGCTACATAACGCTTTACAGGATGCTACATACCACTTTACAGGATGCTACTTATAGCTTTACAGGATGTTACATACCACTTTACAGGATGCTACATATCGCTTTACAGGATGCTACATATCGCTTTACAGGATGCTACATAACGCTTTACAGGATGCTACATACCACTTTACAGGATGCTACTTATAGCTTTACAGGATGTTACATACCACTTTACAGGATGCTACATATCGCTTTACAGGATGCTACATATCGCTTTACAGGATGCTACATACCACTTTACAGGATGCTACATAACGCTTTACAGGATGCTACATACCGCTTTACAGGATGCTACATACCACTTTACAGAATGCTACATACCACTTTACAGGATGCTACATACAGCTTTACAGGATGCTACATATCGCTTTACAGGATGCTACATAACGCTTTACAGGATGCTACATACCACTTTACAGGATGCTACGTATCGCTTTACAGGATGCTACATATCGCTTTACAGGATGCTACATAACGCTTTACAGGATGCTACATATCGCTTTACAGGATGCTACATAACGCTTTACAGGATGCTACATACCACTTTACAGGATGCTACTTATAGCTTTACAGGATGTTACATACCACTTTACAGGATGCTACATATCGCTTTACAGGATGCTACATATCGCTTTACAGGATGCTACATAACGCTTTACAGGATGCTACATACCACTTTACAGGATGCTACTTATAGCTTTACAGGATGTTACATACCACTTTACAGGATGCTACATATCGCTTTACAGGATGCTACATATCGCTTTACAGGATGCTACATAACGCTTTACAGGATGCTACATACCACTTTACAGGATGCTACTTATAGCTTTACAGGATGTTACATACCACTTTATAGGATGCTACATATCGCTTTACAGGATGCTACATACCACTTTACAGGATGCTACATAACGCTTTACAGGATGCTACATACCGCTTTACAGGATGCTACATACCACTTTACAGAATGCTACATACCACTTTACAGGATGCTACATACAGCTTTACAGGATGCTACATACAGCTTTACAGGATGCTACATACCACTTTACAGGATGTTACAAATCACTTTATAGGATGCTACATACAGCTTTACAGGATGCTACATACCACTTTACAGGATGCTACATATCACTTTATAGGATGGTACATACCGCTTTACAGGATGTTACATAACGCTTTACATGATGTTACGTAATGCTTTACATGATGCTACATACCACTTTAGAGGATGTTACATACCGCTTTACAGGATGTTACATACCGCTTTAGAGGATGCTACATACAGCTTTACAGGATGCTACATATCGCTTTACAGGATGCTACATACCGCTTTACAGGATGTTACATACCGCTTTAGAGGATGCTACATACCGCTTTACAGGATGCTACATACCGCTGTACAGGATGCTACCTACATACCGCTTTAAATGATGCTACATACCAATAGAAAAATAGCTTTGTACAACATAATTGTCTATACTTTGTAGATAATCCAATTATCATCTTGCACACCAAATTTTTAACATTTTATTAGAATAATTAAATAGCAGCAGATAAAATGGTTTTCACTATATTTCAGGGATAAATCTGTTTATATTTAATATTTCCACTGGGAGTTTCCAGTTTGAAGGGCATTTTATTGCTCATATGTTTTTCAGAACCATCACAAATTCTGTTTCTATAGCAACCATATGTGGCCTAAAGCCTACCCTTTTATTCGCTGTAATCATGCAATTATGCTGAACATACTGTGTCTGAAGATGAACAAGTACGTAAAGAAACAGAATGGCTGTTCTTTCGTTATTTGTCCGACTAGATGTATTAATACAAATGTATTAAATTTACTTACTAAATAAGAAGAATCTTTAAACCTGATGTACTGTTTTGAAAACCTTACAGTATGCCCAACTGACTCATACATGAATATATTTATATGTCCCATTGAAGACAAATGTTAACTCTTAAGCCCCGTACACACGGGGGGATATATCACTGAGCGATGAGTGATATATCGCTCAGTGTCCCGTTTGCATCAGCGACCAGAGATGGTCGCTGATGAAAAAGAAACTGCATGGGGGGCCCGGCAGTGGAAATCAGCTGGTCTCAGGAGCATGTTCCTGCGACCAGTGATCACTACGGGAGAGAAAAACGGGAGCGCGCACACGGCGATATATCGCCGGTGCACATTCCCATTGCGGGCAATATGGTTGTCAGCGACCATATTGCCTGCGATATTAGACATAATCGCCCCCGTGTGTACACTGCCTTACTGGTGTGGGCAATATTGTTGAATTAGCAGAGTAATGTTCAGCTGCCCTGGCAGTAATATCTTGCCTATTAAACATCCTAGCAACCGATGTGTGACCTTGTATGTGCATGATAATTAACACTTAACTTAACTTAAATCTGAAATAAGGACTCGGAAACTTAGGTTTGGCAGAAAGTATTAGCTGTATTTATTAAATGACTTATTGATTAATGTAATTAATTAATGGTGGCCAAGAAAGAATGGCTTTTAATTAAGCTCAACCCATAACTACAGTATCCTACCTAGTCAACAAATATCCTAACGACAAGTATCTGCTCAGCCTTCTACATTTATTTATTATTTATATATTTATTTACAGTTTCTTATATAGCGCAGCAGATTCCGTTGCGCTTTACAATAGTAGACAGTGATAAGACAAACTGGGCAACAACAGACAGACTTGGAGGTAGGAGGGCCCTGCTGCAAGCTTACAATCTATAGGGATATAGGGGGGAAACACAAGGACAGGCACCAGTAATAGCATAGCAATTCCACCAAGTTACAGGTCCAGAAGGGAAGCTATATAATACATAAGTGCCTCGGAGGGTTATGCATGTAGAACTTAAATATGATAGGCTTGCCTGAAGAGCTGAGTTTTTAGGGAACGCTTGAAAGTTTGAAGACTGGTGGAGAGTCTTATTGTGCGTGGAAGGGCATTACATAGGGTGGGAGCAGCCCGATGAAAGTCCTGTAATAGTGAATGGGAGCTAGTGATCCATGCAGAAGAGAGATGCAGATCTTGTGTAGAGCGTAGTGGTCGAGATGGGAGATATTTTGTGATAAGTGCAGAGATATATGCTGGTGCAGTATGGTTAATAGCTTTATATGCAAGTAGAAGTGTTTTATATTGAATACGGTAAAACACAGGTAGCCAATGGAGGGACTGGCAGAGCGGATCAGCAGACGATGAGCATCTTGCAAGGAAGATCAGCCTAGCAGCAGCATTTAAAATTGATTGCAGTGGTGAGAGTCTGTTCTTGGGAAGACCAGTTAGGAGACTATTGCAATAATCAATGCGGTATATAATGAGTGCATGGATAAGAGATTTGGTAGTGTCTTGTGTGAGATAGGGTCGTATTTTGGATATGTTTTTTAGATGCATGTAACATGATTTGGAGACAGATTGAATGTGGGGAAGAAAGGACAGTTCAGGGTCGAGGATGACGCCTAAGCAACGAGCTTGTGGGGTACGGTAGATTGTCAAGTTGTCAACAGCGATGGAGATATCAGGATGGTAACTGTTCTTAGTTGGCGGGAATATAAGTAATTCTGTTTTGGAAATATTGAGTTTGAGTTGGCGACAAGACATCCAAGATGAGATGGCAGAGAGACAATCAGAGACTCGACCCAAAAACCACTGGTGACAACTCTGGGGTTGATAAATAGATTTGAGTATTTTCAGCGTACAAGTGATACTGAAATCTGAAAGAGCTGATTAGTTTGCCAAGAGAGGAGGTATAGATTGAGAAAAGCAGAGGACCTAAGACTGAACCTTGCGGAACTCCGACTGACAGAGGTAATGAAGAGGAAGTAGAGTTAGAGAAGCGAACACTGAAAGAGCGATCAGATAGGTAAGATGTGAATCAGGAAAGGGCTGTATCATTAAGACCTAGGAAGTGTAGTGTTTGTTAGAGAAGAGAGTGATCGATGGTGCAGCAGAAAGATCAAGAAGAATAAGTAGTGAGTAAAGGCCTTTAGACTTAGCCGTTACCAGATCATTCACCACTTTAGTCAGTGCTGTCTCAGTGGAGTGTTGAGAGTGAAAGCCTGACTGAAGTGGTCTAATAGGGTGTTAGAGTTAAGAAAGTTTGTGAGGCGAGAGTAGACAAGTCTCTCCAGTAGCTTGGAGAGGCAAGGGAGCTGAGATATAGGACGATAGTTAGAGAGAGAGTTAGGGTCAGAATTCAGTTTTTTTAGAATAGGAGTTATCGCTGCATGTTTGAGCAGAGAAGGAAAAGCACCAGTAGTAAAAGAGAGATTGCAGATTTTAGTTAAGGTTGGAATAATCACAGGAGATAGATTTTTAATGACTTGCGCAGGTATAGGATCGAGAGGAGAGGTAGTAGAGTAAGAGGATAAGAAGAGTGCGGACACTTCCTTTTCATTTGTGGGCGAAAATGAAGAGAAAGTGCCAGAGGGTTCAGGTGGGAAAGAAAGAGGGTTAGAGGTTGTGGAAGAGCATACCATTTCATCTGCCCATCCGTCCGGGTGGTGTCGCTGTCCCCGACCAGGTGATCCAGTGAAGGCCTATAGTCAACAAAGGTGAGCGCACCAAAAAACAACTATATATAATAAATCATCCTTTAACAAAGACCTTAAATCGATTAACCTACAGTTCTTTCCAGCCGAACAGCCAATGCAAGAAACACCACCCACCAGCCAAAATTAGGGGAGGGAGGGCGGGAAACTCAGGAAAAAAAGGGAGACTCCTCCTTTTCCTGAAACTTATATCTTCAGCTAACTCTGCCATCCCTGCATTCTTATAGGATGCCGAGTCACATGCATCACTAAGGTCATCACAGCCTCGGTTGTTTTACCCACTACATGCCTATCTCAGTCATTCTGTTCTTCTTCATGAATTATGGTGATAAGGGATTTCCATGTGCAGAAATTCCAATAACAGACTGTATAGTCTGTAAATGAAGCATAAAAGTAATATTCAGAGCTGCAACTGCTTTTATGTCTGTTTCCGTAGTCATGTCCCTTGGTGTACAACCATGCATCTAAATAAATGGGACCCCGTCTTTGAGCAGCGGCATAAGAATCACCATTGGAACATTCACCAGCCCCATTCTAAGCACACAACTCCTTAAGAGTATGGCCCCCAATGTATGGAATTTGGGAGGTTATTCTGATCGGAGCGGCCAAACGTGCGTACGTTCGCCATTAACGTACGCTAGCCGTACGCGGCCGTTAGGGTTAAGTCCACCCACAAATCAGCCGCTTACATACGGGCAGAAATACTGTGGAAGGGGAGTGGCGTACAAATGAGCGTACGGCAACGTACGCGGACGGCCCAGCCCTTGCACTCCGACAACAGGCGTACAACTGAGCGTACGGCGCCGTTTACGGACGTCTTTCGTCCGTCTCCCCACCGACTTCTTGCGGAGATCTGAGCGTACGCCAGTTTGCACGGACGGGTCCCTATTGTTTTCAATGGAAAACACAGCTTATGTCACCGCTCGTGAGAGTGAGCGTACGTCCGTGTACGCTGCCATACCCTTCACATATATGGACCTGCAAATCTTGCCTTTCAACTACAAATCTGACAATTGATTAATTAATCTATTTGTTATTCAATTATTGTTTTCTATTAACTCAATTGTCTACCTTAATAAAGACCTAATAAAACAACATTTGAACCCTCATTACATGTATATTTGTTATGTTCTAATGTGGCATTTTAATCACGATCTATGTGTCCCCATATTGCTGTTACTTTTACATCAAGTTATGTTGGTGTTTCTGTATATGTACTAAATTATGTCCATAATTACTTTGTCCACAATGTGTAACATGTATACCTACCCTGATGTTATGTGTGATGTTTTAATCGAACAACATTAAACATTCATGCATTTTCACTATGTGTTATTTTACTCAAAAACACACACATTCACACATCAATCATTACCCCTCACCTCAAATTACAAGTATAACTTACAGTACACATCTGTATGTACCTACCCTTACAAGCCCTCTAACATATTTATTATTAAAAACACAGGCAAGTTCGAACTGTACATAAACTTTTATTTCGGACAACAATAATAAGGGGGGGGGGATAAAAAAAAATTAAATCCGGGCCTCCAGAAGTCCAAACAGGATCTGGAGGTACAGGAGGGTCAATACAATCTCCCTCATTAGGGCTGCCACCTCCTCCTGCTGCTGTTCAGTGTCTGTAGTGAAGGGATAAAAAAAAAAAATTAATATATAACATACACAAATGTTTGTTGTATTTGTACATAATAAAAAGTTCAGAGTTATGTGTGAAGGCCACATACATTTTTAAACTACATTGAAGATGGGTCTGCTGTAAACACAGTACTAAAAAATAATATGTTAACACACACATACTGTACATAGTAAATAACATTAATTCAATTACTCCTTCATGGATGAATGTATGCTGTATCCCAATTGGTACTTTGGTTTTGGGGGACTGTCCTCTAACCTCACAATTAGGCTGTGCTATTTAAGGGTTATGACATTGTTGTGGCTTAAGCACTCCTTACTATTTTAAATTTAGGACATTGCTGTACAAATTATAGGCCTACAGCTATGTTTGTAAAGCATGCATCCGCATGGCCTCACACACTATTACCAAAACAATCTCTACATTTATGTTGCACCAGTGCCAGATTAAGCCTTTGGGGGGCCCGGGGTACTTTAGAGCGGGGGGCCCCCTTGCACTTGTCATTACTGGCCGCACACTGCATGGGAGAATATTATACTGTCAAAACACAGAGTAAAGGCAGAATAAACTTGGTCAATGGTTAACTGCATGGGATATATATATATATACACACACACACACCACATGAAAAGCCTGTGTTTGTCCCTCTGCCCCTTACTCTGGAGGAGACCTCACAGTCCTAGTGCTGCCTCTGATTAAAAACCCTCCCATGACTAAGCTGCTGCTGCTGTTCTCCATGGACCTGAGAAGCATGTAATGAGCTCCACCAATCAGAGCTCAGCACAAACTTCTCAGCCTCTGTCCTCTGGTGCAAAGTGTCATGGGACTTAGTCAACTCCCAGAAATGCACTGCACACTTGTGCAATCAGTGTGCCTTGGCTCCCGATGCTCAGCACCATAAATCATTGTCACATTGGCAGATAGGTGAAGCTGCAGCACTACCCCACCCATGCACAAAACATTTAGCTAAAAAAAAAAAACATAACTTAAACATTTTTTTTTAAAAAAATACATGACAACCACAGGGGGCCCCTAGCTAGAGGGGTGCCCAGGGGCACTGACCCCTTGTGCCTCCATTATAATCCGGCCCTGTGTTGCACATCATGCTGGGAACTGGAGTTACCCAACACCTGGAGCCACATAACTACCACACCACTAATGTCGGATATCTCATTGGATGTACTGTTATGTCAATTATTCAAGGGGTGAGGCATGGCCACACTCAAAAAAACCACCAAGGGGACCCTTGTTCCTGGAGAAGGACAGGACACACCTCATGGTCGCCCTGCAGTGATATGTTGCAACTAATGTTGATGTTGGATACACATATGTGGTTGTTGTGATTGTTTATGTGTAGAAATGTGTAGGTAAACATTAGACACATTATTTACTTACGGCTACTTGAGCCATCCTGGTCGCCGCTGGTTGGCTGTGCGGTGGTTGGGGGGGTCAGGAGCAAGGGGGATGGTACTGGAGTTTGGTTCGAGGTAGTGGGTGTGAGTGGGGATTGGAGAGGTTTGGGGGTGGGTGGTGGAGAGGTGTAGGGGGGTTGGAAATGGGGTGGGGGTGGGGGTTGTGGAGGGGGAAGGGGATGGTGAAATTGGGTGGGCCCCAGCTTCACCCAGTGTCTCCAGTGTTGGGGAGGGGGTGGGGGTTGGGGAGGGGGTGGGGGTGGGGGTTGTGGAGGGGGAAGGGGATGGTGAAATTGGGTGGGCCCCAGCTTCACCCAGTGTCTCCAGTGTTGGGGAGGGGGAGGGGGTGGGGGTTGGGGAGGGGGTGGGGGTTGGGGAGGGGGTGGGGGTGGGGGTTGTGGAGGGGGAAGGGGATGGTGAAATTGGGTGGGCCCCAGCTTCACCCAGTGTCTCCTCTTCTTCCTCCTCCTCTTCTTCCTCCTCCTCCTCTTCCTCCTCCTCTTTCTTCTCCTCTTCCTCCTCCTCTTCCTCCTCCTCTGCCGGCTGCTCCTGGGCTGCCTGGTCCCGGCGTGCCTGCTCCCGGGCTTCTCTGCGGGCTCTTTCCCGTGCTGAAATGTTCATGTTGATGGCATAGAAATCGAAGATTGGGTTTCATAAAAAAGGGGGAAAGAAAAATTCACATTAGTCATGCTCATAACTAGAGACAGGATTATATGCAACATAAAAAGCTCGAAATATGCATGCAAATATGCATGAAAAATACTTAAAATATGCATGAAAAGCGTCAAAATATGCTAAATAAAAAATACAAAATAAAGTGAAATTTTATAGTTTTTTATTTAAATCAGCATACAATTTGTAAACAATGGAATAACATATTGGCCCTTATTCTGTTCTCGGCGGTACGGCCCGCGTGCAGCCGTACCGCCGATGTTTTCACTCTGCACATGCGCAGAGGTCACTCTGCGCATGTGCAGGCGAAATCGCCGCACAAAAATTTTATACGCCGCAAAGGGGGCGTATAGGGGCGTGAGGGGCTTAATACCCTCATTTCCCTATGCATACGCCCCGCGTTTCATGGGCGTTCCCATGCAAACGCGGGGCGTATGCATGGTAATGAGGCTATGACGCCAGTGATGGGGGCGGAAAGCTCTCCGCCCAAATACAAGCTTTCACACGGACGATTGTCCGTGTGGTCTAAGCTTGCGTGAGCTGGTGGAGCGTGCGGCCCTGCCTTCGATGGTCGTCGACCATCGAATGCAGGGGGCAGCTCCCACCATGGTGGAGGCGTACGCCCCACCATTTTCATGCGGATCGCCAGCCGTCCGCGTACGGACGGCCGTGGCGATCCGTCTTGTAGGCGGGGTTTGGTTTGTGCGGCCGGAGCAACGTATGCGGCTCCGGCCGCACAGATCAGAATAAGGGCCTTTGATATCTATGAATTAGAGATGTGCAGGTCCAGATTTACCCGGATCTCAAAACAGGATCTCATTGGTTTTGGCTCCAAAACATGTGACAGCCGGATAGCACAGACATCTCTAATATGAACAATTATTTCACATTTTGTGATTCCTGAAAATGTGAACAACCAGGTACTGCTCCAAATGCTCAGTAGTAAGATTGTGTCTTCGATCAGTCCAGATATTTTTGTAAGTGGAAAAGGACCGTTCCACATCTACTGAGGTGACTGGGCAGTACTTGAATTTGGGTGCTAGGTTTGCACTTATTGTTTCTGGCAAAAGTTCACCCGTCCCATTAATGTAACTTTCAATTTGGCACAACGGTTCAAAGCCTGGATTTTTGTTCAAGATGTTTTCGAACTTTTCTTTGAGTTTACATGGGAATGCATCTGGCAATGTTGAGTTCATTTGGCGAATTTTATTAATTAACTTAATAGATTCAGTCAACGCCAAGCCTTGTGTTTCCAGCTTTTTAATAGACCCAGGTATATGGGAGAAATGAGTGCTAATCACAGCTATGTTTTTTTTAATACTAGAATCATGAAATGCTTCCTTGCACTGACAAACTGCCATAGCCTCTGCACTGTCAAAGTCATTTACTACACCTTTTATGGCCTCAAAATGTTCATTGTAAAACAGTACAGCTTCAATCCACGTTCCCCATCGAGTTACCACTGGTTCGGGAGGTAAAGGCACATTTGGCAGTGTTTCTTTATAGGCCTTACTGCGAGCAGGTGCTTTAAGAAACACTTTCTTTGTTGAAGAAATTAGTGCATTAACATTCCCAAATGTGGATCGTACTTCTTCAGCAAGTCGATGTATTCCGTGAGCAAAGCATGTCACGTGAATCAAATTGGGGTAAAATACTTGGAGGGCTTTGGCTGCCTTGATCATATAGGGAGCAGCATCTGAGAGAAATATAAACACTCTTTCATCTGCAGAAGATTCAGGAAATATTTTTTTTAAACCCTCATTCACAAATCTGGCGATCGTAGAATGATTTGTCTTTGCAAGTTCTTTGCATGCCACCAAATAGGAAGGTGAAGGCTCTAGTTTTAATGCACCGACAATTAAATTAGCAATGTAACGGCCACAACTGTCGGTAGTTTCGTCAGCAGAAATCCAAATAATGCTATCCTTGAGTTCATTGCGTATTTCTTCTAGAACATGTAGGTAAATTGTTGGTATGTAATTTTTACGCAATGTTGATTCGTCTGGTACATTTTGATTCAAGCAATATTTTCGCAGAAAATCTTTGAAGGGAGGATTTGTAAGTTTGTGAAGAGGAATATTACTTGCAAGCAATGCTTCACATAAATCCATGCTAAATTGGTTATGTTTGCCTTTGGAAGTGGAATCACTGGTACTTGCCACTGTTAGAAGTTGTTGTCGAGGGCCTTTCTTTTGCAATCCTGCGATATGAAGACTTGTTTTGACATGTTGGTCTATTTGAAACTTTTTTGTGCAAGAAATATTTTTCTCACAAACTCTGCAATATAAAACATTTCCGTCATATGTAAATGTTCCAGGATAGTCAGCTATCCAGGAATAGACATTTTTTTTTGTGGGAGGCATGGTATCCGACTGATCAGATGGATTTCCTTGCTCAAAGAAGGAGCGACAGTTGAAAATCTTTTGGTTTCAATTAAATCAAAGAACCGGATGCTTCTTGGTGTGCCAATGTCCCTGGCACAAATGAGCTGGACAAACTACGATTATTGTCTCTGGCTGGGCCTTTTCTTAACTAAGGGGACTGTACTAATAGGGGAACTGTCTTTGCTTCTTTAAGTTCACACTAGCGCAAATTTTGCCACAGTGGCCAGACTCACGGTTTCCTCTGCTCTCATGGACATCAACATCTGTCGACCCTTCCTTTCCATTGATCTCAGGAGCAGGGTGATGGGGTGGCTGGATGTTCCCAGGGCTTCACTGGCACCTCTGCTTAATGCAGGCCGCCTTTACACTCGTTGCAAGGTTCCCCAGAACCCTATCCAAAATTTCAGCTTACCGCCTCACCTGCAGGGATGAAGAAGCCAGGTAAATTGTAACACAAGACTTGGGCATATGAGAGGGGAGGGTCAACATGGGGATATGAGTAGGGTGGGAGGGGATGAAGAAACACAGGACATGAGGGTATGACACAGGACCTGTCAAATGAGAAGGGGAGGGTATGCTACATGGTATGAGGAGGTAGTAATTAATTATTTTTTGGTTTTTTATTTAAAAAATCAGCATACAATTAGTAAGTAGTAAATGACCCCCAGCAGTATAACACACATAATGCCCCCAGCAGTACAACACAGATAATGCCCCCAGCAGTATAACACAGATAATGCCCCCAGCAGTATAACACACATAATGCCCCCAGCAGTATCACACACATAATGCCCCCAGCAGTATAACACACATAATGCCCCCAGCAGTATAACACACATAATGCCCCCAGCAGTATCACCCACATAATGCCCCCAGCAGTATACCCCACATAATGCCCCCAGCAGTATACCCCACATAATGCCCCCAGCAGTATAACACACATAATGCCCCCAGCAGTATAACACACATAATGCCCCCAGCAGTATACCCCACATAATGCCCCCAGCAGTATACCCCACATAATGCCCCCAGCAGTATACCCCACATAATGCCCCCAGCAGTATAACACACATAATGCCCCCAGCAGTATACCACACATAATGCCCCCAGCAGTATCACACACATAATGCCCCCAGCAGTATACCCCACATAATGCCCCCAGCAGTATAACACACATAATGCCCCCAGCAGTATAACACACATAATGCCCCCAGCAGTATACCCCACATAATGCCCCCAGCAGTATACCCCACATAATGCCCCCAGCAGTATACCCCACATAATGCCCCCAGCAGTATAACACACATAATGCCCCCAGCAGTATACCACACATAATGCCCCCAGCAGAAACACACATAATGCCCCCAGCAGGAACACAGATAATGCCCCCAGCAGTATAATAGAAGTGCACAGAATGCCCCCAGCAGAAGTGCACAGAATGCCCCCAGCAAAAACGCACAGAATGCCCCCAGCAAAAACGCACAGAATGCCCCCAGCAAAAACGCACAGAATGCCCCCAGCATAAGTGCACAGAATGCCCCCAGCATAAGTGCACAGAATGCCCCAGCACAAACTTACTGCTGTAAGTTACACTCACCGTCAGTGTCCAAAAGCCTCCACTGGCGCGCAGTGATTCCCCGCGTGTCAGCAGAGGTGGGGAGCCTATCAGCGCGGCGGGCAGCCTGTCAGCGCGGCGGGCAGCCTGTCAGAGCGGCGGGTGTGGGATGTAGCTGGAAGAGCCTACAGTACACACAGCTCTTCCACCCACATCCCCCCCCCCGCCGCGCAGACGGCTCAATCCATTCCCCCGATGTCAGCCGCGTTTCCTCATAGAAAGGGAACAAAAATCAGGCAGTCATGCTGAACTACTGTAAGCGGTAAGCGTTATATGCACCAATATATGCACCATCAGGGCATTTAGTTCAGGATATGCAATTTCTGCATAAAATCGGGCATATATGCAAATGCATATGCAAATATGCAAATGCATTTAATCCGGTCTCTACTCATAACCTTCAAAATTATCATTGCTGTGATATTTCAGACATTTATCATGCAAACTAATTGATATCCTACACCCAAAAACTGAGCAACTACTTAACCCCCCCCCCCCTATACACCCCCTATACACCCATATACCCACCATATAACCCCCATTTACACCCATATACACCCCATATACCCCCCATATACACCCCATATACACCCATATACACCCCATATACCCCCATATACCCCCCATATACACCCCATATACCCCCCATATACCCCCCATATACACCCATATACACCCCATATACCCCCCATATACCCCCCATATACACCCATATACACCCCATATACCCCCCATATACCCCCTATATACACCCATATACCCCCCATATACACCCATATACACCCCCATATACACCCCCATACTCAGGAACATATTTATAAAAAGTACACAAAACATTGCTAAAAAACGCTGACATACTAGTAATCAAAACTTACATCGGGCAATATGGCGGCGAAGGGTGCTGAGCAAAACTGGCTGCCGCCGGCGCAGGTCTGACCAGCGCCGCTCAACCTGCCCCAGGCTTCTGCGGACGCCGGTCGTCGAGTATATCAGGCGGCGGGCAGCAGTATACGCCCGCCGCTTGTCCACATTGCTTACATATGGGCCCCTGGGCCCCAGGTGACGGTCCATTACGTCAACCAGGGCCAACAGCTCAGGGGTGGAAAACGGCCTAGCTCTGTTAGAAGTCATAGTGCCTATGGCGCAGTTAATAATTGCAGGTACATATATCACTTTTGGTGCTTGCTGATTGGTCGAAAAAATTGTTTGTTTGGTATTAACTTTATTAATCCCTCTTACATTAACAAACTGGATGCGAATAGAAACTTACGCGGACCGTTCCGATATACACACACCACAACCAACAGCATGCATTCAATGTATAGAGAGGAACTGTATATATAGTGTGCGGAAAATAATACACGCAACCATCTACTTATAACTACGCTGCTTAAAGGGGGCTCAATACACCGATTTCCATGGAGAGAAGTACTGTATATACAGTGTGCGGAAAATAATACACGCAACCATCTACTTATAACTACGTTGCTTAAAGGGGGCTCAATACACCGATTTCCATGGAGAGAAGTACTGTATATACAGTGTGCGGAAAATAATACACGCAACCATCTACTTATAACTACGCTGCCTAAAGGGCCACAATGCAACATGTTGCTGTATGACAATTTCATAGACATTACATATGTAAGGAAAGCATTATAACGTGATGTTCTGAAATGTGACTCACAAAGCATACACGAACTCCAACAGATACCAGCTGACAACACTCATCATTGGAATGACAGGTGCACACATTTCACGATGTAGCACACAATGCTCCACAACCTGTGTATGTGCATATACAGGTGTTTGATCAGGTGCGTTGAGACCTGCGTAATTTAAGCGGGAATTATCGGCGGGAAATATCGGCGTAAATTTGCATCTACATTGCGTGGAAAAATATACGCCCCCTTGTTCATGGCGGGAGATTAACATATAAATATTCAGTCAGATGCAGCCCACAATTGCTGCATCTGACTGAATATTTATATGTTAGACATGCACATGTCTGACTCAGACGATTCCGCAGCTGAGGACGCTCTGCAGAGAGCTACAGCACAATCCCTGCTTGATGCACTGAACAAGAGGGAACAGGAGCGGAGAAGGAGGGCCCAAGAGAGGAGTAGCCTGCAAGACCAAGCGGGCCCCTCAGTAACAGGCCCTGTTGAACCTCCACCAGCTCCACAAGGGCCAAGCAACCAGCCAGAACAAGAGGTTGCATCTCTCCAAACAGGTGTGACCCAGCAGGTGCATGGTGAGAGAACTGGGGCCACCAGAAAACGAGCTGCAACATCTAGGGTGAGGACTGAGCAGGATACCACCACCAGAAAGAGAAACCCTGCATTTGTAGAGGCCGAAATGCGAATTCTAGTGCCCAGGGCACGCGAATGGATTGAATTGGCAACCAGGAAGCCTAGTGCCAGTGCAAGGAGAAACCTTTGGGAGAAGATCACAGAGGAAGTGAACCAGGTGGCACCAGTGGTCAGAAATTGGGACGCGGTGAAGAAATGGTTAGTGTGTTTGTCAGGGCTATTTTTCAGCAGTCTCCAGCAGGAACTGAGGCCCTTATTCTAGTTCACTCTTTCTGCCCAAATATTTCTTAGATGGACAAAACCATGTGCACTGCAGGTGAGGCAGGTGTTACTTGTGCAGAGATAATCAGATTTGGGTGGGGTTTTACACCTGGCTCACCTGCAGTGCACATGGTTTTGTCCATCAAAGAAATATTTGGGCAGAAAGAGTGAACTAGAATAAGGGCCTCAGTTCCTGCTGGAGACTGCTGAAAAATTGCCCTGGTCTTTGTCCCCCTGATGTCATATGTGTGTACATATGTTACATGTATGTTTTGAGACTAATAGAAAGGTGTGTTTGTAGATAGTGCTACACTTCAATGTCACATGTGAACACAACCATGTCTAATAACCCACATTGATATATGAAACATGCACCATTGGTGTGATGTGAGGTTATGGGCACAGTTCTGCTCATGTGAAGTATGTGATCGGACAAGAGAAAGTGTGTTTTTGAAAGAGTTGTTGTAACATGTTCCATATGATGCTACTGAAACAAGAATGACCAAACTGTGCACATGTAGCTGGTGAGAAACTACACATCCCAGTATGCCATTCCATAGTTAAATTACTCCATAATAACCACATTGTCAAGCTATGGTGGAATGTGTAGTTTCACACCAGGTGGAGGTGCATAATTTGGCCATGGATGATGTCATTTCTGCATAGTGATGTATGTATGTGCATTTAGTGGCCTAATGAATGAGATGAGACACTGAAATGCCTCCTAATTGAGACATGAATGTGTGTGTGGGACACATATGGCAAAAAAACAAGATCACCCACACTAGGAAATGTCACGTAGCTAGGGGTACCACATAGTCCCTTTACTTCCGGACACATATTAATTACACAGGTTCTGTGGCTGGCTGACTTCAAGACTCCACTTCACCTAATTTTAAACTGCCACAGAACCTGTGTAATTAACATGTGTCCGGAATTTAAGGGACTAGGTGGTAACCCTACACGTAGCACAGTGGTGCACATATCTCATGGTGATATTTGTATTTTTAAACTTGTAGGTGGACTGACTTCAAAAGTACACTGAAGAGGAAGATGACTGACCGGTACAACCACAGCATGTCCACCGGGAGAGGTCCTATGCCTGACCATTTGGAGTATACCCCCCTGGAGCAGGACTCCTTGGACGTGATTGATGTGGAGGAGGTCAGGGGGATCTCCAATATGGACAGTGAGCTCCCGGCGGAGGTCTTTGCTGCTGCTTTTGATGGTAAGTCACAGTAATGCATTGTATTTAGAAAGATATTTTTTATTGCGTATGTGATGGTGACATTGTTTTCAATTCTTATCCTAGAAGAAGCAGAAACCCTGGATGAACCGGCAGCATCTTCCTCTGCAGAGCCACAGGTGGAGCAAGTGGTCCAGTCTCCACCAAGAAGACACCCCCAGCCACAGGAGACATGGCAAGAGAGCATGATGGTGACGCTGGAGAGGATCGAGCAGCAAGGGGTGGATGCTGCGATCCGTCAGCAGCAGGTGGCGGAATTTCTGGCGGAGTGGAAGGCCACAAACAGGCTGCAGTGTGAGGCCTTGAACTGCATTAACGACACTCTGGCGGCTGGCATAGTAAGCATTGGCCAACACCTCAGCCGCCAGAATGAACTTCTTGCGGAGCAGCTGTCCACCGCCAGGTCCCTAAGGGACAATCCCCCATCTGCTGCCCCACCCCAAGCTGCTCCCCAACCTTCCACCTCTGCTGACCCTCCTGTGTCGACTAGGGGAAGACGCCGCAAGGCAGCTGAGCCAAAGGCCCCTGTCCCCAAGGCCCCATCTAAAAGGGGGAAAAAAGGGCCCAAATAATGAGACCTGGTTCACTTCCTCTGTGGTTGGACCCCAAATGTTTAAATTGCACTGGACATCTGCTTCCTGAGTTGGCCATCTATCCATTTGTGTGCCATGGGCATGAAAGTTCGTATTTTGACCTCTACAAATGCAGGATAAATTTGTGGTGGTGTGTATCTTGCTTAGTATTCACCCTGGTTGTTGCAGTACGTATTCTGGTGTCCCCATTTCTTTCACCATTGCATTTGCAGGGTAACACATGTTTGGAGATATGCAACCTCTTGTTCTGGCTGTTTTATTATTTGTGTGTCTATTTTATTTGTTTATTTGATTTCTCACATTAAAGTGTGAAATAAGCTGTGATGCTGAACAGCAAATAAATTTATTTTACAAATTAAATCAAAATTGTGGTATGTGTCATTTCTTGTGTGAAACAAATACTAGATTTATGTGTACTTACTGACCAGGGTATTTTTGAACATTTGTTGAAGTGTGGTAGAAGTTTCCCATGTGTAACCCTCTCCATGGCCATTCCCATGTTCCTATCCAACTTTTCCCTGCTAATTAGTTTGTGTCAGCACATGTGCAGAGCAACTTAATAGGTGAGAAAGCAGTTTGTGTGCAGGTGAGGTATCCAAATCATAGCAGATGAGATAGTGGTACAGGTCATTATTTGGGTACTATACAAAGATTGTGTGCAAAATAGTGGACATGGGCTTAAAACATTGCTGAAACATCCTTTGTAGGTGTTAGATGTGGTTTATGTTATTGTATCCTAAATACAAAACCTATGTTAGTATTAGAGTGTACACGTTGACACATGTCGACTTGTGTAGATTGAGTGTGCTACTGTGTAAAGTCTATGAAAGCACGTAGTGAATGTGTCTAACTGTTTAGCAAATACCTACCTTAGCGTATATAAGCAGGTCTTAAAAAGATTCTTACCTTAAATTAAACAAACCTTTAAATGTGGAGAAGTATAGAAAGATAAGCTTCCAATGTGTTTGCGTGCTGTGTGTGGCTTGCAGGCAGTGAAATAATGGTTTGGACTTAATAGACTGCAGCATTGCTTATTTCATTCAGGTGTATGTGTTTGAGTAGTAATCAGCGTTAATTAGCAAACTTAGGCACACGCTGGCATGCGGTATCTGTAGGGGTGGTCTGAGCTGGCGGTTGGCGGCCGCCTGTTTGGTGTCCGAAATGAACGGTGCTTTAGGCGATCGTGCGGTAGTAGCACCGCTCATTTTTGGTGCACACCCCCGTGTACGCCCATATTTACGCCCATTTTCCCTCATTATTTTGGCCGCTCCCCTCAACACGCCCCTATGCCGCCCCCAATACCCGTACACTCGCGTACAGGTTTTTTCGCACGTTGAGACCCGTCCGTAAGCGTTGTTCAGTGGTCGCGCCTGCGCATTAGCGAATCTGCACATGCGCAGATCATGAAAAACCCCGGGACGTACGCGTACGGCCCGGCCGCACCAACCAGAATAAGGCCCTTGGTGCCTGATTCTGCGACCGCTAATGCGACGTGCCCACAAAATTCCCATATCACACCGATCAGATGGAAGATGTTTGTGCATCTGTTAGCCACCTCCTAGTCACCACCTAATGAAGGTCACCACCCAGGAAGGTCGACCTGACTTAAGGTCGACATGGGCCAAGGTCGACATGACTTAAGGTCGAATTTGCATAAAGGTCGACATGAGGAAGGTCGACTGGTCATAAGGTCGACATGGGTTTTTCACTGTTTTTTGAGCCGACATGTGCTGACAGGTGGTATTTCATGCCCTACCATCCACTAGGGCGTGGTGGGAGAATAAAATAGTGTGCCGAGCGCAGCGAGGCACCGTGCCCGAAGCATTGCGAGCGAAGCGAGCGATGCGAGGGTCCGATTCTCATTGCCAACTGTGTCCATGTCGACTGTGTCGACATTCGGATCAAAAAACAGTGAAAAACCCATGTCGACCTTATGACCAGTCGACCTTCCTCATGTCGACCTTTATGCAAATTCGACCTTAAGTCATGTCGACCTTGGTCCATGTCGACCTTAAGTCAGGTCGACCTTCCTGCCAGTCGACCTAGTGGGGTCGACCTAATGACTGTAGACCTAACTGCAGTCTGACGAATGATCCCATTCTGGTTATATGTACTCACTGATGGTAACTAGTACAAAACCAACGGTACACATAAGTGGTAGGTTCCCTGGAAGGTATGTGCAACTCAGTATACAGGTGTATATGGCTTCTGTGCATACAGTTTGAGCAGCATATATTCCAATGATGTCTAAATGTAAAATAAGATAAATTGTATGCTTCAGGAAGAGAGACTCACCTGGTGGTCTGATGGAGATATTGGGTGGTCACGCAGTCTGAGAACATGATTGTGACAGCATCAAAGGCCTTTCAATTGTTTTGGCAGGGTTCTTGTTTAGGCTCATAGTGCATTACAAAGTGATTAATGATGTCTCAAAAGTTAAACGCCACAAGCAGCCGATAGATATGTATTATGAATCTAACTAATTACTAGTCACGCTCTTTTTAGGCCCCCATACACTACTGCAATTTACCTGATGCTCAACTCGCATTCAATTTCCTTTGAACTCCCCTGGCAGCTTCCCTGGTGTCCTGAACGGTGCTTTAGGCGATCGTGCGGTAGTAGCACCGCTCATTTTTGGTGCACACCCCCGTGTACGCCCATATTTACGCCCATTTTCCCTCATTATTTCGGCCGCTCCCCTCAACACGCCCCTATGCCGCCCCCAATACCCGTACACTCGCGTACAGGTTTTTTCGCACGTTGAGACCCGTCCGTAAGCGTTGTTCAGTGGTCGCGCCTGCGCATTAGCGAATCTGCACATGCGCAGATCATGAAAAACCCCGGGACGTACGCGTACGGCCCGGCCGCACCAACCAGAATAAGGCCCTTGGTGCCTGATTCTGCGACCGCTAATGCGACGTGCCCACAAAATTCCCATATCACACCGATCAGATGGAAGATGTTTGTGCATCTGTTAGCCACCTCCTAGTCACCACCTAATGACTGTCTACCTCGACATTGTCTGTTAGCCATACCTTCCCCTGTACCCCTGTGGGCCAGAACAAACCTGGTTATATGGGATGCAGTCATCTATTAGAATGAACTTAGGTCTACAGTCATTAGGTCTACCCCACTAGGTCGACTGGCAGGAAGGTCGACCTGACTTAAGGTCGACATGGGCCAAGGTCGACATGACTTAAGGTCGAATTTGCATAAAGGTCGACATGAGGAAGGTCGACTGGTCATAAGGTCGACATGGGTTTTTCACTGTTTTTTGAGCCGACATGTGCTGACAGGTGGTATTTCATGCCCTACCATCCACTAGGGCGTGGTGGGAGAATAAAATAGTGTGCCGAGCGCAGCGAGGCACCGTGCCCGAAGCATTGCGAGCGAAGCGAGCGATGCGAGGGTCCGATTCTCATTGCCAACTGTGTCCATGTCGACTGTGTCGACATTCGGATCAAAAAACAGTGAAAAACCCATGTCGACCTTATGACCAGTCGACCTTCCTCATGTCGACCTTTATGCAAATTCGACCTTAAGTCATGTCGACCTTGGTCCATGTCGACCTTAAGTCAGGTCGACCTTCCTGCCAGTCGACCTAGTGGGGTCGACCTAATGACTGTAGACCTAACTGCAGTCTGACGAATGATCCCATTCTGGTTATATGTACTCACTGATGGTAACTAGTACAAAACCAACGGTACACATAAGTGGTAGGTTCCCTGGAAGGTATGTGCAACTCAGTATACAGGTGTATATGGCTTCTGTGCATACAGTTTGAGCAGCATATATTCCAATGATGTCTAAATGTAAAATAAGATAAATTGTATGCTTCAGGAAGAGAGACTCACCTGGTGGTCTGATGGAGATATTGGGTGGTCACGCAGTCTGAGAACATGATTGTGACAGCATCAAAGGCCTTTCAATTGTTTTGGCAGGGTTCTTGTTTAGGCTCATAGTGCATTACAAAGTGATTAATGATGTCTCAAAAGTTAAACGCCACAAGCAGCCGATAGATATGTATTATGAATCTAACTAATTACTAGTCACGCTCTTTTTAGGCCCCCATACACTACTGCAATTTACCTGATGCTCAACTCGCATTCAATTTCCTTTGAACTCCCCTGGCAGCTTCCCTGGTGTCCTGCAGGTCCGATTTTGTACTTGAATACTTATATCACATATATTAAATATTTCATGCAATTTATCAGGGTGCTAGCGGGTCTGGTAGGGCTAAATAAAGCAAATCACATGTGATATATCACAGCCACGATGTGCACCTTCTGTCTGCGATTCTGATAAATCCTATGTGCAGCACTTCCGATCCCCAGCTCCGCTTCAATGCACACAGGACCGCGCATCGAATCAGAATCGGAGACATAACACATCAAATTTGCCAGTTTTCATTGGATTTCCTGGCCCAATCCATCCATTTTTTTATATGAATTTATATAACAAATGTGGGCGATGGTCATTTTTAGCCGATATTTTGAACATCTCTGACAGCGATGTTGGCACAGAATTAATGAAATGTCAGTAGTTGTTTGTACACACAAAAAACTGTTGGGACTGGGGTCGCCCATGGCATGGCCCAGCGTTTTATGGGCATCCCCATGAAACCACTGGGTGTTCCCAAGGGTACGTGGGCATGGTCACAGGACGTCAGCCGCCCATCCCACCTTCATCCCGGCGCTGGCAAATATTACTGTATTTGTGAAGGCAGGAGAAATCAATTGATGGTGGGAGAACATCCAATGATTTCTCCTGCTGCAAGGACATGCAAGGGGATGTGTTTTCGTTACATATCCCTTTTCATGTTAAAGAGGGCAATCGGCGGGGGCGGGCACTCGGATGGGTGGTGGCTCTGGTGCTTGGTAAGCTGTGATCCTCACCAAGCAAACCAGAATCACCTTGTATACCCCACAAAGGGCAGCTGAGTTTGCTCAAACCGACATTTCTCTAGTTTATAGTTTAGATGAATTGCTTGTCAGTGGGAAACTCCCATCACATGTTTAAACCTTACACAGCCAGATGCATCATTCTTGATAACTTAACTACAGTAATGACACAGGCAATTGAATTGGCAGGACAGGGGTCAGCTTTTTCTTTTTTAGGAGGAAGGCCCATTTGAACTAACTCTGATAAGAAATGTCCCTCCTCTAAGTTTTGGAGGCGGGGAGAAGAATGGTTCATAATAAATTACATCATAAAAATCTTGACAAATAAAGGTAAAAATGAAAATTGCCAAAGGGCCATCTGCCCTGCTGGCCAAGGATGGACCTGATGCCACTCTCCGTGACTCAACTCTTAACAGTAGACCTCATCACCTCACCCATACGGGGACTTAACATAACTCAAAAGAGGGCCACCTGCCCGTCTCAGCTCAACTTTAGGTGACAGCTCAAATAAAGCGGCATAAGGACACGCTGGAACCAGTGATGACCTAAGGCAGTGGTTCCCAACCCTGGTCCTCAAGTACCCCCAACAGTGCACGTTTTCCAGGTCACACGGCAGGTGCACTCATTATTCAGGCACATTTTAAAAGATCACAGGTGGAGCTAATTATCTCACCTGTGATTCTGTGTGGAGACCTGCATGACCGTAAACATACTTCCAAACCCTAATAAGATCATCTAACATCTGACCATCCCTGCCTCTGACAGGTCGACAGTGTTGGGCCTGTACATTTGCTGGTCACGAAAGGAGATTCGTATTACCACCTCAAATATAGCCCTGTCCTTGATGTCAAATCACTACACCTTAAATAAACAACCAAGAAAACAAGGAACCCAGTGAAAAAGATTAATAATTTGAATAAATTAGCCCCCACAAAATGCAGCGAGCAGCTAATCCTCAAGATTGGCCCACCAACAGCTAGAGGCCCGATGTAACGTTTATACGCACCAGACCTCCATCTACCCAGTGCCCGGAGGTACAGCTTTGGATCACCCAGCCGCAGCCGAAGCAGCACTGATGCACAGTAAGTGAGTGCCAAAGTCATCCATAGAAATATCCAAATGCAGGATTCAATGCCTCAGGTTCAAACTGAATTAATAACCAGTGATGACCCATCCAACGGGTCTTGGGGCATTGCATTCCACAAACCAATTGTTGGCACGCAATCTACATGGGCGTCCAGTATAAGGGCATGAGTATTAGATCCTAATGCAAGTAGCATCTCGGATAGTAAAATTTACAAATGATTGGAACGCAGAAGGGACATTACGAAGACCAAATTGACCAAATAGCATCAATGTATCCATGGTATTGCATGTAGTCTTCCATCCATCTCCATGTTTTATACTGATGAGGTTGTTGGTGTTTCCTAATTCCAAACTCATGAAAATATATACTTACTTTAGCTACTCAAAAAGAGCTGTGGAAAAGTGGTACGGCATGCGCACAGCACCTATTCACAGTGCAGGATGGGTCTGGGGGCAAATTGAGGGCTTGGGCATAGCTCCGTGGCCTAGAGTCTCGTAAAGCTCTGCCCCTTCCACCATTACGCCGCCCCCTTTGGGCAAGCACATGATACCGGTTTGCTAGACTGAACAGTTGGAGGGTATGCCCTAATGCGAGTTTCACCACTATGTATAATTCCCTATCAGTGCTGTCCAATGCAGCAGCTGGTGTGCATACACATGGAGCATACACCTCTACATACGCAGAACCGTGGTGGCAGGGGCTCTCCTCTAACATGACTGTTTTTTCTTATAGTTGCTTATTCTGAAGCCGGGGCTGATGCTGCTGCCGCAGCCCCCACTCCCCCGCTCCCTCCTCCATTCCTCTCCTCTTTCCTCCTTTCCTCTCCACCTCTCTCCTCTCCTTCCCAAGTTGCCAGGTACTGTGCCTAAAGCAGGTGCCCTTACATAAACCATTTACGGTAACTTGCTCTGTTCTTGGCATCTCTGCTCAGTACAATTCATTTAATCCAGCAAATCACATAATTATTATAGTAACACTATGGGTGAGATTTAATAGGATGAGAGATTCAGAAAGTGAGAGATTTTGTGAGAATTCTCCAGTTTTTTTAAAGCGGCAATCATTTGCACTTCAAAATAAAACTGGTTTTGCAGTGTAAATGATTGCCGCTTTAAAAAAACCTGGAGATTTCTTACCAAATCTCTCACTTTCTGATTCTCTCATCCTATTAAATCTCACCAAATGTACCTATGCATAATGCTGATTGGGGCTCAACAAAGTTACAAATGCTTTGAGACGTGCTGAAATCGCCAGTGTTTCTTATAAACATCAATAAAAACATTATTAAAGAAAATAAAGTGTCAGATCTCTGCACATTGTAGGGTAACTGCTTCACAGCAAAACTATTTCAACAAGTAGCTTTGGCTGCCCGCCTTGTGCACACAATTATCCTGATGAACTCCCTCCCCTAATATATGATGATTGGGATATCCCACATGCCCATACTCCAGCATGGATGCTATTGGTGGCTCATGAATGACAACATTTCAGAGATGAAGCTTTTTGTTATGATCAGCTATATAAAATGATGGTCCTTAGGACTAAAATAGCAAAGGGGGATGTGTATGATGCAGTAATAGGCATATTAGGCATAAAAACAGGACAGGATAGGACATTATTCATAAGCAAAAGACAATAGGGACAGGACAATAGGGATAGGACAGGACAAAAGGCACAGAACAGGACAGGGCAAGAGGGGACAATAGGCATAAGCGTAGGACAATAGGGACAGGGACAGACCATCACTTCCCTCACCAACTGTGAATTCACTTTCATACCGATAGACCCAGGCCTCACTGGGATCGCCGGTCATACGCTCGTGGGTGCAGGCAAGAGCTGTTTCCCCCTGCTTGGTCTCCCGCTCACATAAATTGTGGTGGGGAGAGAGGTGTCCACGGTCAAGTGCTGCTAGCCCGCTGGTTCTCCCGCTGGCATGTTTGGGGGGGAGAGGAGGCCCCGACAAGAGGCCCCGACATGGTCAAAAGATCGACACAAGCAAAAGGCCAACATGAAATAAAGGTTGTTTTTGATCCGATTGTATATGTGACTGCCTTCAGCAAGTGGTTCGAGAAAGCTAGCAATAGACGTTGGCTGGGATACCATTTAATTTTATTGTATCTCCAGAGTAATCATATCTGGCCCGGCTCTCCAAAGGAGGAAGATTTACCTATCCAAGCCACTGTTTATCGGCGAGCTTGTGAGAACCACTTGCTAAAGGCAGTCACATATATGAATGGATCAAGATTGGGTAATATATATACTACCTCTGCTGGATATTATTATAGAGCTTTAGTAGCACTTATGCACTTTATTCTCCCCATTAAGGGCTAAAGATATTGATGTTCTGAGGAGAGACTATTAGTAGAAGATCCATTACAATCTACCTCCTACTCAAACAACAAGGAGCTGATAGCTTTCGATTATCAATTTATTTTTTATATGGGTCCCTATTGGTTTTAAGCGGATCCACTCTTAGTTTTTATGAAGTAGATATCTGTTGATTTATCCTAGCCATGCAGTTTGAACGTGCAGTATTCAGTGAAACCCGGGAACTGTTATCTTTTTTTAATATTGTTTATATCTATCACATACGAGTCTTAACACACTACTATCAAACAGCAGCTATTGACAGCGCTAGTGTGCTTTTCCAGTCCCCTCTTCCAGTGTATAGAATTATATTGTTATTGATTATCAACATTGAGGAATAAAACTCAGCCCAAAAAACAGCTCTCTTTATATCTGACTTTATAGCGCTGTTTTGTTTGAGAATCTGTGACTTTCTCTCACACTGTGCGACTGTTATACTATACCGTGCATTCCAGTTGGTCTGAAAAAGTCTGACACTTAATGGTCTAAAAGGCAAGTAAGAAGGAGGGCGCAAGGAAGAACATATTGGACAGAGGAAGGTGGGTGGGGGTGATGGGTCCAAACCAGGTACGACCCAGCAAAATTCCAGGTCGAAGATCACCAGAACTGTGATTTTGGTGGAAAAGTGGTATTTAAGAGCTTCCTAAATGCTGAATACTTTATGTACAGAATACACATGCTTGGTCTCCATGTCCACTCTGACATCACTGATCGGAAGTAGAGACCTGTGAAAACCTGTACAGAGGTTCTAAAGGCGGTTGTCTCATTTATAGAACTGCTCTAATCTCACCTAAAGCCGTACTCCCAACATTTACATGATGGTCATAAAAGGGGTGACCATGGATGGATGGGCGAGGATAAGACCAAGCTCTGCAACCACCCGTTTTCATCATTTTTGGGGCCATGCCCAGAGCCCCCTGAGCAGCTGGGCCGCAGCCGACTCCCCTTTCCGTACTAATAGATAACATCTATAATGTCATCATGATTGTTAGTACAGCAGCAATGATCAATGATTAATCCCCCTGCCCGTGGGACACTACGACCCGCAGGTGGGACAGCCTCCAATTAGTGGTATGGTCCTGCTGAAGTCAGAACAGTTGGGACGTATGCCTTAAAAGCAGTGGCGTAACTATCAATATTGCACCCCCCCCCCCCCCCCCCGTCCCCCCGTAAAGTTAACAACCCCCCGCCGCCAATGCCCCCTGTGTCTCCCCCCTCTGCTGTGCTCTTGTGACATGACACCCGCAGATTTTGCCTGCGGTCCCGGCTCCCCTCCTGGCTTCTGCTGGTATGAAAACTGACCATCACAAAATGCCCGCCCTCATACAGCAGACAGTTTCAGAGAACTGTCTGCTGTATGGGGTGGACATTTTATGATGGTCCATTTTAATTTCAGCAGAAGCCAGGAGGGGACCTCTGGGCAGACAGGTAAATCTGCGGATCGCGGCCGCAGCACAGACGTGGCAGCGGCATTACAATAGCCCTGGTGCTATAGTTATGCAACTGCTTAAAAGGTCCTAACAGCAAGCATCAATTATAGAGTTGATTATACCTAAAAGGTATAATCAACATATACAGAGAGAGAGTTAGATTTGGGGGAGTTATTTTGTTTCTGTGCAGGGTAAATACTGGCTACTTTATTTTTACACTGAAATTTAGATATCCGTTTGAACACATCCCTCTCAAATCTAACTCTCTCTGTACATTTTACATTTGCCGCACCTGCAGTGCACATGGTTCTGTTCATTTTGAGAACAAATGTGTCCTGCGATCAGGGCTGTATTAGATCCATTTTTTCTTATGGGAAAACCAAATAAATATAACAAGGCTCGAAAAAATGAATAACAGTATGTTTATAGATTCGTAGCGCCAAGCTACCAGCAGCTTCGTACGCAGTAAGCAGTACATCCAGGAATTATTACAAGGCATTAAAGCCATTAGATAGTACCATGAGTCTTTCCACACTAGAGTAAGTAAACTTCTCATCTATAGTACCGTGTTTCCCCGATAATAAGCCCTACCCCGAAAATAAGCCCTACCCCGAAAATAAGCCCTACCCTTGATTTTGGACACTGGTTCAAATTAAGCCCTACCCCGAAAATAAGCCCTATCAAAATTTCTCTTAGCCGAGTGTGCGCACTAACTTCTATGACCCCATCTCCATCCCCGCTAACCCCCTTCACCGCAGCCTTGCTTGTACAGTACTGTACTGTACTGTAGAAGCCTTTGAAGCCCCCGGTCCCAGGAATGCACTGCGCCCTGCACATGTCACCGTGCACATCACACGGCTTCTGTACACGGCGGGAGCAGTGGCGCAGACACAAAACGAGAAGAAGAACTGGAAAGTGCTGTGAGGAGCAGGACTTGGGGGCATGGTGCTATAAAAGGAGGAACGGAGCTGTGAAAGCAGGACTGGGAGCATGGTACTTTAAAAGGAGGAATGGGGGCTCTGAAACGAGGACTGGGGGCATGGTACTTTAATAGGAGGAATGGGGGCTGTGAAGGCAGGAATGGGGGCATGGTTGATTAGAATAAGCCCTACCCCGAAAATAAGCCCTATGGTGTTTTTTGATGAAAAAAATAAAATAAGACAGTGTCTTATTATCGGGGAAACACGGTAAGTAGGTATAATCTAAGTAGGGAACTGCTGACTCATTCGCTGCTGGAACACTGCAGTCTCAGCTGGGCCTTGTAGTTCCAAGCACCGATTCTGTAGATCTCCTTCACAATACAGTATTCTACTTAACTAACACATTTTGTAATAAAGAGATCATTTCCATTTAACCCACGGATCCTTTGGAATGAGTGAACGCAGCTAGTGACTTCTAATTTTTATTCCTTTAAACGGGATTTGTTTTAGACAGACATAATAAAATATGTTATTAAAAAAAAAAGTAGTCCTGGAATGAATAATAATAGCTAAATTTTATGAAGAGCTCTGTCACTTTAAAGCAGCTGCATTATATATGTTAATGCATCTCTTATCCCACTCACAAACACGCGATTGCGTGCACACATTTCCTTATCTCGCTGCAAGCACCTGCCACTGAGAGATGGTTTAAACTTGCAAATCCACAGCTCAAACAGACCAATATTCTTACTTCAATCAAGATGCCTAGGAAAGGCAATGTATGGGCTAAATTTGGTCTTTGGATTAAACATTTCCTATCTGTAAAGAGCAAGCATGAGGCCGTGTGTGGATTGCAGCTTATTATGGGACAGCGAACAGCAGTTATTCTGATGCAGCATCTTTTTTTTTTTTTGCACAAATGTAAAGGATTTAATACTGGATAAGTTAAGCATTTATCAAAAAACCCTCGTTACTTTGTAAAATAAGTGTTAAAAAAACATCACTCTGGGGTAACTAAAATATTCACATTACATTATCGTGTCCTATCCTGACCACACAGGGCAAAATTTAGCCTGGCATGGTAGCCATCATTGACTGAATTCAGGGGCAAACGCAGGATTTTCAGAAGGGGGTTTCCAGAGGGGCGGAGCAAAGCACGGAGATGGACACTTAGGTGACCCAGTATATGCTGGGTCAGTGAAAGTATTATAGATAGACCAAATTTATAAAAATAATAATAATAATTATATATACACACACACACATAATTTTATATATATATATATATATATATATATATATATATATAATTATATATATAACAGCAGTGTAGACCCCTGGGCATAGCAATGTATTGGGGCCCCTACCGATCCTCCAGCGGTAGGGGTGGGGGAATCTTTGATGTCCCGCGGGTGGTAGGGGGTACTATATCAACCGCTCAGCATGTAGGGCCTGGATCAGTAATTTCCACTAATTACCCCTTTACTGTACAGATGGTGGGAGATGGGGTGGGAGATGAGGTGGGAGAAGGGGGCATTGGGCTGAATGAAGGGGCCCTGATACATAACTTCTAGGGTTGTACAGGATGTTTAATATGCAGAGGAGGGGTGTAAAGTGGAGTGGACTTATTATTCATAATTTTCTGGTGGGAGGACAGCTTGCTTGACTGCAGATATCTCCAGTTCCCAGAAATAGATTTCTTAGATTTTAATGGAAATAAAACTATATAATCCCACCTACCAAATGGTATTTGGGACTAGGGGATCAGAGTTCAGGAGGCAAAGCAATCTGCCAACGAGTATATAAAACTACATACCAGGTGTGTGGAGCTGGAGCAGTAACCAGCTGCTGGAAGGATGATATCTCTGGTTCTGGGAACAGTAAAGACAAGCTACTAGTGTCCATCAAAGGGGGAGAGTCCCAGCGTTTGGAATATACCCTCAGCATGTCCTCAGCAAAACCAAGTCAGACAGAACCTGAAATATCTGACTGGGAATAGCAATTAACAGGCTTGGATGGGGACCACTGTTTTGAAGTCAGATATCTCCGGTTCCCAAGGGCCAATTTTTTAAATTCTTGTACCCATGGGAAGAGGGGACCCTCAGCTTTTAGCCTAGAGTCCATAGACTCCTTGGGGGGTTTCTGGGTACTCAGAACCCCCCCCCCCCCCTGCGTGCGCTACTGGAATTGACTGAATTAAACCTAAATATTTTATATTTTATACACAAAACACAATTTAAAAAAATTAAAAACACTAAGGAACCAATTTATTTGCATCTGCATCTGACATTGGGGATGTGATAATATTGTCCCAATTCACAATGCAATAATTGACTACAACACTGATATTGTGCTCCTACCACCGCCACGTCCCTCCCCATTGCAATAACCACCTATTCATACTCACCACCAAGGTGCTCCGGGCTTCGGAGTGTCCTCCTCCGCACCGCAGCATGACTTTACTCCAGGGGTCACAGGAGCAGCAGGGAGCCGCGTTGACCGGCAGTGCTCACTGGATCAGCAATCAGCGGACCCTGACCCTATTTGCTATTTACATATTGATCAACTTGTGTGTCCATTGAACCACGTAGCTGATAATACTGGCGCCATCCCTGCACTGCTGTGCCAAGCCCCCATTTCGCATGTGAAAATATAATATCACAAGACTCACTGCAACTTTTTTTTTTAAAGTAAATTTGGCCAGATCGCATTTCAATTATGGGAAATGCGATCTGGTTGCTAAAAAAAAAAAATTAAAGGGTTTGGAGTAATTTTCATGAAAACTGCTCCAAAAGCCCTTTAATACATTCAAGTGATACTAAAATAATGTGAAAAGTTTGTAAAGTTGAAATTTCACCAGTAACAAGGTGCTGAAGCCATGTTCCTGGAGACCTGTGCAGGAGTCTGCACACAGACACATTTTATTAAATACAAAAGGGGGCAGGGGGGAATCAGCGATAGCAATAAAGAACATACAGTAGATATATAATAAAATACTATTTTTTTTAGATTAGCTGCTGAAAAATCCACAGCTCCTGTATGTCTGTTTTCACCTATAAAGATAAATCAGATTCCAGTAAGTGGCAGCCAGAAGCTGGCAAGCCACAGGTCATTTCCCGTCAGGACGATCAGTGACCTGATTCAAGGGTAGGAAAGATTTTATATTTATCACCCAGGAGGTGGCACATCAGCAAGAGTTATCTTCCTTGCTGGTTCAAGTATTGGACGCCCTAAGGACTGGTTGAGCAATCCAATGAGATGGAAGGAGTTATTACAATCATTTGATCATACTCAACGACTGCGCTTCCATATTTTCATAGAATAATGATCTCAATAAACGTCAAAAAAATATATAAATGATCAGCTAATTAAAGAAAGTGAATGAGTCTGTAATTAACACAGTTACTGATGATTTTATATTATAAGTATACTGTATAGCATATAGTAAACCTATAAATCTCATTTTACATATTTTATCTATGTCTTTTCCTTTAGTGCTGATCTGATTGTTTCTGCATAATACAATGGGAGAAGGTTGACGTGTACAAGGTCAAAACAAGCAAAAGACTGACATGGAAAAGGTTGACATGAGTTTTTAAAATGTTTTGGTTAATGTCAACACCAGAACACGTGAACCCCCAAATGATGTACCACTCTTTGCTCGCTTGCTTCTGGCTAGGTTAATCGCGCCATTCCTCCTGTGCTCAGCATACTTTACCATTTCCAATCAGTCCACATGGATGGTAAATCAGGAAAAGTTTCGACATAGACAACAATTTTTTTTTTTTTTAAACTCAACCTTTTCTTGTTTCGACCATTGACTTGTGTGGACTTTTTGCCAATGTCACCCTAGAACATGTTGACCATGGACCCCCATGGGCCATTACTATGCAGCATAGACCTTCCAGCATATCTACATAGCACACAAATAGTAACTTATGCACACAGCAAGCTAAATTATCCCCACTGTTTTTGATATTGACCTTTATTTTTTCCACAATTCATTCATAAGCGTCAATCACATAATTGACTTTTTGAGAAATCATACAAAAAGATTCACCAATCTGACAATGTCCCATACAGTTGAAAAAATGCCCTGAGCTACAAATAAAAATACAGTATAACCAGTGCCTAAACTGGATTACAGACAGGGAGGTACAGGTGCCTAGGGCCTTAGTACCCCCATAATCCATAGTGATGTAGGCCATGTACCATTTTAGTTGTCCTTCTGAAGATGTGGCCTTTTTAAGATAATATCCTTCTGAAGATATGGCCTCTAGAACTTGGCACAGTATTCTAGACAAGGCCGTCCCAATGACCTATACAATGGCATTATTACTTATTTCATTCTGTTGCTAAATCCTCTCCATATGCAACCAAGTATCTGATTTGCCTTCCTCATTACTTTGTTACATTGTTTTCATGTCTTCAAATGATCTGAAATAGTAACTCATAGATCCTTCTCAATAGTTTCCAGTATAGTGCCATTAATACTATATTTACCTTTGGATTTTTGAGATCCAAATGCATGATTTAGAATTTTTGGCATTAAACTGTGACTGCCATGCTCTTGCCCATTCTTCTGGTGTCCCTAGATGATCAATAATTTATGGTGTTTCTAACTCATGGCATACCTTTGCAGCAGGGTAAACATACCAGGTGGGGTGTCATCTGTAAAAAGGCAAATTTTCCCTTCAATACTATTTGCAATGTCACCAAAAAATATATAAAAAGCACTGGTAAGTACTGGTCCAAGTATTCTAAGTATCAAAGAATGTTCCTTGGGGTACTCGACTGGTAGCATTTGCCTCCTGTGAATACACTTTAATACAGATCTCTGTTTTCTATTCTGCAAATAAGTTCTTATCCATTTAACCATCTTAGTATCAAATCCAATGCTTTCAAGTTTATTTAACATCTTGCAATGTGGGATATTGTCAAAAGTTCTACTAAAGTCTAGATAAGCTATATCTATGGCACCCCCTTTATATACATCACCAAGTGAAAAATATTAAGATTTTTTGTCATGATCTCTCCCCAATAAATCCATGATGATTGAGATCCTGTAATTTGCTGGATTTGCATTTATCTACAACACTTTCTTTTAAGAGTGTTTAAATCAAATTCCATAATTTAAGGCTCACTGGTTGGTAATTCCTTGCTTCCACTTTGTGCAGTGGGGCAACATTAGCTAATTTCCAGTTATCAGGAATTACTCCTGTAGCTACTGATTGGTTTAGTAATTCTGTTAAAAGTCGCTACCAGCACCCCTTTAAGCTCTTTAAGTATCATTGGATGAATACCATCTGGCCCCATTGATTTATTCACTTTCAATTTTGAGAGTTCTGTTAGGACCTTCTTCTCTATAAAAGTACAGTACTTGTTTTACCTATGTATTTCTGAATATAGTGATTACTGAACAAAATTATTACTAAGGTGACCTGATATTACATTGGCTCCCTCGATAATGACTCCAACTCTCTGTCTTTACTCTTATTCTTCCAACTTTTGTTTTTTCCTTTCGCTTTTATACCTTAAAATAAGTTTTCACATTCTCTTGTAGGCCATGTTCTTATGTAAGCAACATTCTCAGGGGTGTTCCCATGTATGCAACATTCTCAGAGGTGTTCTTGTATACAGTAGGCAACAGTCTCATGTAAGCAACATTCTCTGGGATGTTCTCATGTAGGCAACATTCTCATGTAAGCCATGTTCTCTGGGATGTTCTCATGTAGGCAACATTCTCTGGGATGTTTTCATGTAGGAAACATTCTCTGGGATGTTCTCATGTAGGCAACATTCTCATGTAAGCCATGTTCTCTGGGATGTTCACATGTAGACAACATTCTCTGGGATGTTCTCATGTAGGCAACATTCTCTGGGATGTTCTCATGTAGGCAACATTCTCATGTAAGCCATGTTCTCTGGGATGTTCACATGTAGGCAACATTCTCTGGGATGTTCTCATGTAGGCAACATTCTCATGTAAGCCATGTTCTCTGGGATGTTCTCATGTAATCAATATTCTCTGGGATGTTCTCATGTAGGCTCCATTCTCTGGGATGTTCTCATGTAGGCAACATTCTCTGGGATGTTCTCATGTAGGCAACATTCTCATGTCAGCCATGTTCTCTGGGATGTTCTCATGTAAGCCATGTTCTAAGGGGTGTTTTCATGTAAGCAATGTTTTCTGGGATTTTCTCATGCAGGCAACGTTCCCATGTAAGCCATGTTCACAGGGGTGTTCTCATGTAGGCAAAATTTTTATGTAAGCAACATTCTCTGGGGTGTTTTTACTGTATGTAAGCAATGTTCTCATGGGTGTTCTCATGTAGGCAACATTCTTATGTAAGTAACGTTCTCTGGGATGTTCTCATGTAGGCAACATTCTTATGTGAGGAACGTTCTCTGGGATGTTCTCATGTAGGCAACATTCTTATGTAAGTAACGTTCTCTGGGATGTTCTCATGTAGGCAACATTCTTATGCATTGTAAGCAACGTTCTCTGGGATGTTCGCATGTAGGCAACGTTCTTATGTAAGCAATGTTCTTAGGGATGTTCTCATGTAGGCAACATTCTTATGTAAGCAACGTTCTCTAGGATGTTCGCATGTAGGCAACGTTCTTATGTAAGCCATGTTCTTAGTGGTGTTCTCATGTAGGCAACGTTCTTATGTAAGCCATGTTCTTAGGGATGTTCTCATGTAGGCAACATTCTTATGTAAGCAACGTTCTCTGGGATGTTTGCATGTAGGCAACGTTCTTATGTAAGCCATGTTCTTAGTGGTGTTCTCATGTAGGCAACTCTTTCATGAAAGCAACATTCTTAGGGATGTTCTCATGTATAAAATGTATAAAATATATTGCACCTGCTCTAGGGAAAGTATAATACACACTAATGATAATGGCATGTAGCGGCTACCAAGATGTATACATTGCTGATGTACAGATTTACATATCTCGAGTTGTGCCCAATTATTTAATAGTAATTTATACCCATTTGATACCAATTTACATCAGTCCTATAAAGGTATAAGAAAACTATAAATGCTAAACTTGTAACATAACTATTTACACTACACCTCTATATTATATATGGATAATAATAAAATAAGAAACATTATGGCATTTGCAGTTAAATTCGGTTGGTATGATTGTACTGTACATTTCCTGTTTGAACTTAATGTTCCTTAGTCTGTGATTCTATTCTAACTGTATTGTTATGTTCTACTTAATACTGCCGCTCAAATCTTTAATATTAAGTGCTACCATTTTAAAGAGAATCCTTGAAACTCCCGGTCCCTGCCAAGCACAATTATAATTCCAGATAAGTTCAGCAGTGCATATCTTCCGTCCACCCACACAAGCTGGCCTACTAAAGCTAGTAATTATTTACTGTGCCAACATTCTGCCATTCAGCCCAATGATGCACTCACTGTACAGCCTCTATACATAATGTGAAAACATACAATTCCCAAGAGCATGAAATGCAGGCAAGAGACCGCAACAATATATTTATGACAAATGAACATTATTAAGTCTGTCGCTACAGTCATTTGCCTAAGCAACAACTACTAACAATGATTTGGTACTTGTGTATTATCACGGCGCCCATCGCATCGCATACCACTAAATAGGGTATGCGATGCGATTTTCGTGTGAAAAAGCCAAAATGTACAATTAAATATCGCATCGCATGCCAGCAAATGGCATGCGATCGCATTCATTTTTAATTGTGCAAGCACCCTGATGGGTGTATACAATGTTAAATGCCCCCAGAATGTTAAATGCCCCCCATTGTCAACGCGACCCCCACTATCAATGACAACCTGAAGCGTGGCGAGCGCAGCGAGCCAGCAAGGGGCGCCGGTACGCGTCCTCTGACCTTTTCATACCCCCACTATCCACGTCGGCGAGGAGCTGATCTTAGATAGTGTGGCGAGCGCAGCGAGCCACCGAGCCCAAAGCATGGTGAGCGCAGCGAGCCCCGCGAGGGGACGCAGGATACATGTATAGTCATCCACGTCCGCTCGCCACGCTTCGGGCCTGGTGGCTCGCTGCACTTGCCACACTATCTGAAATCAAATCCACACCAACGTGGATAGTGGGGGTATGAAAAGGTCGGAGGACGTGATAGTGGGGGTGGCGTTGACAATGTAGGGTACATTTAACATTGTAAGCACCCATCAGGGTGCTTGTACAATAAAAAATCGCATCTCATGCAATAAGATCAACATAGTGGGCGCCGTGATAATACACAAGTACCAATGATTTTTACATAGCACATTTTGTTCATCAGATTATTAATGCAATGGTGCCCATACACCAGCAATGTATTGGTGCAATCCCTTGAGGGTCACACCAAGGATCGGTGATATTAAACGACTAAAAATTACGATCCCCCATTCCTGATGGGGATCACGGAATCAGGACTTTTTACCATGCTTAATACCCCTGATACCCAGGGCTGGATTTGTGTCTAGGCCCGTGAGGCACGGGCCTCAGGGCGGCACCAATTAAGGGTGGCACGGCAGACTAACTGAATAAATGAATAGCAGCTGGCAGAACTGAGCGATCAGCGGCGAGTTAAGAGCTGCGCCACCACCGACATGATTTATCATATGTCGGAGGCAGTGCCGCTCATCACCCGCCGCTGCCCACCCGCACTGTCATGCACATTACATCACCATCGGAGCAGATTGAGGCAAAATTCAGGGAGAGTGAGAGGAATGGTGGGGATGCAGGGAGAGAGACAAAGGTGCATAGAGCGGGATGGCGGGATGAGAGACAAAGTAGGTCTAGAAGGTCATTTCTATGTAAGGGATGGCAACAGAAATCTTGGGGCCGGTACAACAATATCACTGGGATTGAAAAATGCTGAAACCCGGTATTCCTGGGATCCAGGGATTGGCATCCCTAAAAGAGAATTGCCCCCCTGTGCCCCCACACTGACTTGCTGCGGAGGGGGGCAGGCGGCCGCAGTGCAGAGGCAGGCGTCGGGTAGACATGTGCGACGTGGGAGGCCCGGTGGCGAGCAGGTTCTAGCGTAGGGTATGATGTGGGAGGCCCGGCGGCGAGCAGGTTCCGGCACTGGTGGTCAGCACTGCGGCCTGCGCAGCTTGACCTATGACGAATCACACAGCGCAGGCCGCACGCCAGGTCGGGAACAGCCGGGCAGTGTTAGAGCGAGTGCTCAGACGCTGCCCGGCATTAGACTGCACATGCAAATGCGTGAGTTGGTGCATGGACACAGCTAACCCCATGCCCGCTCTCCTAGTCCAGTGGTCTCCAACCTTAATTGAGCGAGAGCTACTTGTGACAAGAAAAGACAAAAAAAAGTCCCTGAGAGCTACTAAAATTTGAACAATGCCCCTAATACTATGCCGCACACCGTAATGCAGTAAAATTGGGGGAAGTGCTCGTGCTAAATACCACTTGTTGTGAGGGGGCTGCCAGGCTGGAGTGGTCCAGGCTCCTAAACGGTATTTATAGTAGGTAGGTAACCTTGCGCTCAACCTCTATATGTAACACTGATGTATATGGTAAGGTATAAATGAGAGAAGTGACACGTGTTATTCCTTTAAAGGATTTATTGTGCTTGACAACTTAAATTATATATAACTGCAATGTGAGTCCGTCTGTACACACCAAGTGCTGCACGGTGGTATAATTGCACATTGATGGGTAAGGGCTGTAATAATGCAGTGGTGGTCGTGGGTGGGAGTACCTCTGTGATAGTGTCTCTCAGAGTGAATGTCCGATGGGGGATGCAAATGCGAGTCCGTCTGTACACACAAAGTGCTGTACGATGGTATTATTACACAATGGTGGGTACGGGCTGTACACTAGTAATGGTGGTGGTGATGGGGGAAGACTCTATGATATAGTCACAGAGTAAATGTCCGGTGGGAAGAACAGTGACAGTCTATGCAGGGAGGTCAAGGTGAGAGTGTAAATGTCACCGGGTGCTGGCGTCCCTAACCGCCCGGTGATACACTCAACTCTTACCCGATACCTGATCTTCTAAGGTCTGTCAAACTTCACCGGTGCGTGCACTTGCAGCCGGCAGCAGTGACACACTGCTCTACGGCGTCTCCCGTCACTTCCGGGTTCAGCTGGTGGGCGTGCGCCCGGAGTTCAGGTGTCAGCCGGAGCTGTGTGCGCTCTACTCCTAGGAGTGGAGGAGACTTGGAGATAGGTGTCTGGATTGTTGTGGAGCTGTGTCCAATTATATATAATTTAAGTTGTCAAGCACAATAAATCCTTTAAAGGAATAACACGTGTCACTTCTCTCATTTATACCTTACCATACACATCAGTGTTACATATAGAGGTTGAGCGCAAGGTTACCTGCCTACCATGCACACCGTAATGCCCCAGCGAAATATGTTGCACACTGTAATGCCCGATACATTATGCCACACACCGCCATTTCTCTGAAACATTATGCAGCACACCTTAATGCCTGATACTATGCTGCACACTGTAATGCCCCTGACACATTATGCCACACATTGCAATACCCCTCACACCTAATGCATACCTCCCAACTTTGGCAGTGGAGAAAGGAATATATGTGCTTGCCGCAGGCACGCGCCAAAAATTATTGGGCCCCGTTTTGTAGCTGTGAGGGCATGGCCAGTGTCTAATTACCACAGGACCGTCCCAAAAAAATGGGATGTCACACAAAAATCACCCGCCCGTCAGCTGCTGCTGCCCCCTGGTTTACCCTGCCTTCCCTGCTAACAGAGAGACAGACGCTAGAAGTAATTTTTCACTTCCAGCGTCTCTGACAGGAAGCACAGCCCGGCAGCATTACCAGGAAGTGCAGAGCTGTGCTTCCTGTCAGACGCTAGAGGTGAACTATGACTTCTAGCATCTGTCTCTCCGTGTGCAGGGGAAGGACAGACAGGGGAAGGCAGGGGCAGCCGCAGCTGACGGGCGGGTGGCCGGACACATGGGCGGGCGGGCGGACAGGTCCTTGTCCTCCCGACGCACCCACAGCCCAAAAAATATATTTTAAAGTGTGTGTCCGGACCCGGGCCCCCCTGGCAGGCCCGTGCTCAGGTAAATTGTACCCGCCCCCCCTGCCTCTCGGCGGCCCTGCCTGCACTGCTGCGGTGTGACAGACTGTCGGTGTGTGCTAAGCTTAATCCTCCACCTCCCGGCCTCCCTCCCTCCCTCTAGGTCCTCAGGTACACTGAGCAGCAGTCCAGACTGCTTGAAAAAAATATTGAAGTCGGCTAAAGTTAAATTTTATTTAAATATATATATATATATATATGAAGAAGAGTGTGGTACACGTTTAAATAGAAATTTCACAAATTCACGTTTTTTCTTCTTTCAGAAGCTTATATAATATTAATCATGGCTCATCAATCCCCACTATAGTCCTCTCATTCTATCCTCCTCTCCTCTTTTTATTTTTTCATCAGCTTAAATGTCAAATTTCAGTTATGTTATGGACTTATGACTGTGTATATTAAATTTACAGTGTCATTTGGATTGTCAAACCCTGCTTGTAAGCCCCTGATAAAGTCAACTATCTGACGAAACGCGTTGGGACTTTGTTTTCATCACAGATATAACCTGAATCAGAGATATTGGCAAATACATGCTGTAAAAAAGTCTATATTTTATGCTGAGTATTGTAGGCATTGTGTCATTAAATTTTATCATATTTTTAACAATTGTGGATTAAATCTTGGTAGCGCACTCTGTACCACACTCTACTTCATCTCTAGACCAATTCGGGTCCTGTCTAACAGGGGGCCTTCAGAGGTGCAGCAACCATATAGGTGTGCGCGGTTGGGGTCCCTTTTTCTCTTTATATATATATATATATATATACTGTGTATGATGATGTGAGGAAGAATGTTTCAGTGCTAGGATGCCCTTTTTTTTAAGACAGGACTTATCATTTAATAATGATTATATTAAGATGGGGGGGGGGGGCAAAATGTTGTGCCTAGGGGCGTCCTGACCCCTAAATTCACCCCTGCTGATACCACTGGGGGAAGGTGCAGTTAAATAAAATATTTAACAAATTGGCGGTGTGTGTCCAAGTATGAGCATTTGGGGCAGGCTTGCTAGGACCTGTAGTTCCACTGTAATCGACAATATTATTCAAGCTATCAACTCCACACCTACCATCCAGGGGTGGAAAGCATAGCCTCGGGCTTCAGCCCAGGCTTGGGGTACGCTACAAGAATCACCAGCCTGGAATGACTAGCACTGTCAATAAATGCTACGAGACCCATTAAATGTGGTTGTGGAATTCCGTCCCTGGCTAGTGGGCTGACAGAGTAATACTACCCAGAAGGCAATATTATTTTATTAATATATGTGTGTGCAAAATTATACAGTACTTCATTTAATAAAGAGAGCAATGTGACTTATTGATTATATTACAAAGGAAATATTAATTGTTAATTACTTTTACAAAATTCTATATATTATTTTTTGGACCCGTTTATAGAGCCATGAAATAATAACTATTAACACTGTACTAAACAAAAGAATTTCAACAATCAATCTTGTTCAGTTTAGTATAGTAATAAATAATATTGCTTTTATTTATTTGGAATCATTAACCACTTGTATGGTGCGATTGCATCTCAAGCGCCCGCGCCAGGCTGGGGTTCCCTGAATGGTCGCATTTAAAGCTTGTGTCAAAGGAGCCTTTACTTCCAGAAGCTCCCACCTGGTCAACCCCTTGGTTGCCTTGCTTAACACCCTCCTGCCAGCCAGGCTGAAGGATTGCCCGTCCACATCTGAAGGAAGATGGGTGGGATGTATCAAACCTTGGAAAGAGATTGAGCGAGATGTACTATGCTTGAAAAGTGATAAAATGAAGAGTGAAAAAAAACAAAAAAAAAAAACAGTATGCGAACAAACCCCTAAGTGGGGCCAAACTCCCGAGTCTGAAAATAGCATGTAAGATGAATTGTAAAAATGTATGGTAACTTGTGTGAACCCGAATACAAACCGACTGTGTACCCCGCCCTCCCTTCCCTAATACCCTAAATTTTCCTTTTTTCTTCTTTCTGTTTATCCCTACCCCCCACCCCACCCCACATATAGGATTGTATATGTTGTTATATGTACAACTTTGAAAACCTTTCAATAAAATAATTAGGCAAAAAAAAAAAATGAAGAGTGATAAACCACCAACCAATCAGCTCCTACCTGTCATTTTTCAAACACAACCTGTGACATGTCAGGTGAGAGCTGATTAGCTGGAGGTTTATCACTTCTTATTCAAGCTTAGTACATCTCGCCGATTGTGATTAGTTGCCCATAAGCAACAAATCAACTTCTGTCATTTCAAATGCTAGGCAAATCACATTTAGAAGCCGATAGGCTTAAATGAGCCGCTCCTCCACTTTATATGCCTAAAGGTTCCCATATACGTTACAATTATTGTAAACTATATTGTATACAATCTCGGTTTTGTGATGAGATGAGATGAGATGAGATCTAGTACAAAAAGTTTGTGCTGCACATACTTTTTGTACTAGATCTCATCTCATCGCAAAACCAGGATGCGAAGAGATTCGATATTGTATACAATACGTTTTCTTACTCTTAGTGAATTAAAATATGTTTTATTTCCATCATTGAAACATTATATTACAATGTAGGTAGGATTTTCAGTCCAGTTCTGATTATATGTAAATGCTACATTTGGTTATTGTTTCTGGATGAATAAGTACTCAGGAGAGTTTCTGTGTTGTTTTTGTGCACAATCTATTCAGTAGCAGCTGGTTATGTCTCATCATATAATCATTGTATGCTTTTTTATGTTGAAATACATCCTTTTAATTATTAACACTGATTGGCTTTTTGATGATGCTGATCCCCGACTCTCCGCGCTGTCCAATTCATTTTTAATAAAAAAAAAAAAAACAACAACTCTAAAATGACTGTTTGTGCAAAATGCTATTTAATTTACACAGCAAAAAAAGCTGCTGTCTGACATTAATATATACCAAACAGTGGCGTAACTATAGCACCGCAGCTCCCGCGGTCGCGGGGGGGTGCTGTGCATGTGGGGGCGCCGGGGGGGCTGCGGTGCTATAGTAATCCCCCCGCCCCCCATCCCCCGCAGGTTTACCTGTCCGCACGTCCCGGCTCCCCACCTGGCTTCAATCAATGCTATGGAGACGGACCACGATAAAATGGCCGCCCCATAAAGCAGACTGTTCTCTGAAACTGTCTGCAGTATGGGGGCGGCCATTTTATCGTGTTCCGTCTGCATAGAATTAATTGAAGCCAGGAGGGGATCCAGGACGCACGGAAAGGTAAGCATGCGGCAATGGGGGGAGGAGGCACGGGGGGCACGGGCGGCCGGACGGACAGGGAGAGGGGGGGCATCCCCCATTAACGGCGGGGGGGGGGCGCCCCAAACAAAGCTACGCCACTGATACCAAAGGCTGATTATTACAGAACTGAATGATGCACCTGAAAGAGATGAAGTCTTTGTGCACATTCACATTCCAACAGTTAAATAAGATGGTTTCTGTACCAGCTGATTGTCAGGCATCATTGTTTTGCTCTGCATGGCAATGTGAGGACTGGCTTATTCATATACAGGAGGAAGGGCTACTGATGTCACAGCTGTTATGATAATCTGGGGTGAACTCCGGGTTAACCCTTTCTCTGACTGGCAGGTCTGCAAAATGTTGAATACAGCCTGAATTGTGCTTCTGTGGCCGAGGTGGTGAAGCCACAGCAGCACCTGACTCTGACTCTATTACTATAGCCTGAGTCGGCTGACACTTGCGCAGGTCTTAGACTTCTCACTCAAAGCCGCCTTTCCAAGGCAGACTAGCTCCACCCTGTATTCGGATGCCACCTGGTCTTTCGTGGTGACACAAAGTCCCAACCGAGTCAGGGTACTAGTTAGAGGATAAACTGACTAGACAACACAAAGATAAACTTGGCTCTGCACATGAACATGGACTAAAATATGCAACCTTGCAGACAAGGACTGAACACAGGATTTGCGGCATTTACTGCTATAATGTGAATCCATCACAATAAACTGCCGCTGTGAGAGTCTGGGGAGGGCTTACAGTGGTTCTGTAGAGGTGGTGGAACTTTCACCTACCAATTAAACTCCCATCCCCACCCCTTACCCCACACACACACACCATTAGACGGAGCCAGGTCAGTGCCAAGGTTCTCAACAGCCGCTGCAAACTATGAATTTGTGCTCTACCTCCCATACTTTAATAGGGACAGTGGTCTCCCTAGGAAGGGGTGTAGACACACGATAGTACCCCCAAATTAAGGGAAGCCACACAGTTGCACAATCTTATTCACATTACACATAATGTAGTGCTCCCGATTCACATTACACCAAATAGTAGTGCTCCTTATCCATATTACATCACTCAGTGGTGCTCCATTATCCCTGCCACATCACCCAGTAGTTCCCATTGTTCATTATATGTTACAAAGTAAAATCCCTTATATTGTACATGTTATGAGAAAGCGGGATTATCTGTTGACATGGGTGGTGGGGCTTGCCTTTTTGTTGGAATTACTGTGCAGGGCCATGGTAGAGGTGAAACCAATCCCCCCCCCCCCCCCCACCACCACCATAAAAGGTGGTGGAACTTAGTTCCACCCAATTCTCTCCAGTTTAACGCCTGCCCATATTTAAGGCTGGTGCTATCTTCCCAGTGATCTCTTTAGCTGAGAAAGAGGGACTTGCTTCCCAGAAGCAATTTAGGAAGGGGGTGACTTTACCTGCACCCATAGGTGTGTGAAGCACATTTTATTAGGGGGTGCACTGTCAAAGGGGTGTGTCTAGCACCACCAATTGAGCATGTCTAATACTGCCAATAAAGCATGTCTGCCATCATCTTTTGGCACTCGCTACAATTTTAAACATCTCTCAGCCACACCATAATCACCTGCCTATTTTAACCTTCTAATTACTCTGTGTAACAGTACATGCAAATAAAGTCAAAAACATATATGGATGACACAGGTATGTAGTGGTATGACAATGGTCTAGTACAATTAATAATGGAAAACACACAATATTGATTGATGGGCACTTCTATTAATGGAATGAGGCTCTAAAAAGCAAAGGTCTTTGGTAAAAAGGTATTGCTGGTATTGCTAGCAGCAGGGCGTTCATAACGGTGGGCACAGCATTAGAGTGTGCCTGTGCACACCTAACACTCCATGTGCACACGCCTATGCCTGCACCCCATCATGATCCCCCTCCCCCCTGATTGGAATAGTGTCCGCTATAGAGCAGGCGGGGCTTTTTCCTGGCCCTGCCAATTACTAATTTTTAGGCAACACCTCCCAGTGATTACTAAGGCCCAGTCCATCATTCCCATATTTGATCCATGAGAAAATGTATCAAAACTTCAAGAAAGACATCATTAATATGTATTGGGCGTTCCTCTGCTGTGGTCTGGGAGCACTGAGGCGTGCGGTGGGGTTAGGCAGGTGAGGCACAGCCTTTCCTGTCATGCTAACGTATATGCCGGAGGTTTGAATTTATAAAATATGTCAAAAATACAAAGAATATATAAAAAAATTCGGTACTCTTTACTTAGTTGGGTGCCCATCGCGGTGATCACGGGCATCGCGGCCAGTACATTAACGGCCGCGACGCGATGCCCGCAATCACCGCGATTTCCCATAGGGTTCAATGTTAAATTTAGTGCTGCCCGCGATTTTACATTCAATGCTTCAATGGCCGCGATTTGGCCATAGGAATCAATGTTAAATGGGCTACAGAGCCCAAATAGGCACAATTAACACTTAAATGTCCCCCCAAATTTGTAACGCCACCCCACGATCCACGCCAACCCGAAGCGTGGCGAGCGCAGCGAGCCCGCGAGGGGCGGCGTGACGCGTCCTCCGACCTTTTCATACCCCCACTATCCACGTCGGCGTGGAGTTGAGAATAGAATAGTGTGGCGAGCGCAGCGAGCCACCGAGCCCGAAGCGTGGCGAGCGCAGCGAGCCCCGTGAGGGGACGTGGATACCTGTGAAGCCCGCGTAGGGCCACGTTTACCTGTGAAGGTATCCGCGTCCCCTCGCGGGGCTCGCTGCGCTCGCCACGCTTCGGGCTCGGTGGCTTGCTGCGCTCGCCACACTATTCTATTCTCAACTCCACGCCGACGTGGATAGTGGGGGTATGAAAAGGTCGGAGGACGCGTACCGCCGCCCCTCGCGGGCTCGCTGCGCTCGCCACGCTGCGGGTTGGCGTGGATCGTGGGGTGGCGTTACAAATTTGGGGGGACATTTAAGTGTTAATTGTTCCTATTTGGGCTCTGTAGCCCATTTAACATTGATTCCTATGGCCAAATCGCGGCCATTGAAGCATTGAATGTAAAATCGCGGGCAGCACTAAATTTAACATTGAACCCTATGGGAAATCGCGGTGATCGCGGGCATCGCGTCACGGCCGTTAATGTACTGGCCGCGATGCCCACGATCACCGCGATTTCTTTACCCACGACGCCCGCGATGGAGATCGTGGGCGCTGTGATGGGTAAAGAGTACCAAAAATTCTTATTTTTATAATTCTATTCATTTTTATAGTCAAAACTCTGGAGTAAAAAGTCCATGGCAGGTGAGGCAGTGCCTCCCCTGGCTACCTTTTCTGCACATCTCTCAAAACTCAGCGAATCTCCAGCAGTATATACTGCTGCACATGTGTATAATGCTGGCATGTACCCCATGGCTCATATATTGTGTGCATATCTGGCTCTGGTACTTTAACAAAATATGCTGAAATTTGCGCATAAAAATTGTTTCCTCCTCACCAACGCGTTTCGGGCCCTAAGAAGGCCTTTTTTCAAGGTATGGTATGATACCTTGAAAAAGGACCTTCTTAGGGCCCGAAACGCGTTGGTGAGGAGGAAACAATTTTTTGTCCAGGGTCCTTGTGCCAGTCTCCATCTGGAACGGCAAACACACCGGCAGTCTCTATTTACCCGGGTGAGCTGAGGTGTTGTTAAGGTATATCCCTGTTTGACAAACTTTTAAACTTTTTATCTTGTATTTGGATGTTTTTTTATCTGGATGTACCCCGCTGTGAATAAACTTTTTTACCTGTGGACCGTCTGGAGTATCTAATCTGTCTGGGGCCCGTGAGATCTAAAGGCCCCCATACACTAGGGCGACTTGTCCTTAGGACAAGTCGCCCCCGACTTCCCCCTGAGCTTCCCCGGCTGCTCCCCGGGGGAGCTTGATTAGATTGGCACTTGATGTGCCATTTTTTACATGTGATAAATCGTCTCGATTTATCACATGTAAAAAACCCGGGGAGCAGGGGGGGGGGCTAAGAGGTGGGAGCTGGTGGGAGCAGGGGGGCTGGGGACGCTGCGGGGGACACGTCTGTGTCCCCCGCTGCTGGGGACGCTGCGGGGGACAGCGTCTGTGCGGCGAGAAGGTAGAGGGAGCAGGGGGGGCTGGAGACGCTGCGGGGGACACAGGCTGCATAGAGCCGGGCAGGGGGAGCCGGCCGGGAGCTGTCAGTAATGAATAAAAAAAAAAAGCCCATACAATGAATGGGCAGCCTGTGATTGGCTGCTGAGCGCTCTCTCAGCCAATTGCTGACTGGCTGAGAGAGCGCTCAGCCAATCACAGGCCGCCCATTCATTGTATGGGCTTTTTTTTTTTTTCATTACTGACAGCTCCCGGCCGGCTCCCCCTGCCCGGCTCTATGCAGCCTGTGTCCCCCGCAGCGTCTCCAGCCCCCCCTGCTCCCTCTACCTTCTCGCCGCACAGACGCTGTCCCCCGCAGCGTCCCCAGCCCCCCCTGCTCCCTCCACCGCCCCACTAGGTCCCAAGTCGGGTGGTCGGACGTGCAGCAGGTCCGACCACCCGACGCAGATCCGATGCGCACGGGACCGCGCATCGGATCTGAGGGGACATCAAAACTAGCCGATTTTGGTCCGATTTCGGCCAGATCCGACTGATCTTGCTGAAATCTGACCAAAATCGGCTAGTGTATGGGGGCCTTATGAGTGAGGACCCAAAGATACCTATATATGCATATAGGGCACAGCCCAAAGGTAAGCCTGATTCCATTGGGAAAGAGGGATTGAGCTTGGATCCAAAAAATATACCTTTATGTGCAAATAGGGCAGAGGAGACAGGTCTGTAGCACAGTTTTTGGGTACTATGTATGGATTTTATTATATAAATCCTTCTGGCTTATCTCTCCCTGCTCCACGCCTGAGAATCTAGGTTCAAATCACTACAGACGGAATTTAGAGAAGGACATAACAACCTCTTTCATCACTACCAGGGACTGCGCAATAGTCTTCACCAATTTGTATTTTTGGCTCTGGTACTTGCCAGGAACTCTTGAGCCATTTACCTCACCGCAAGTCCCTGGCACACTGACAGCATTGCAGTGTAGCATATAGTAAGCTGAGGTTACTACAATTTGGTATAATGTATACTCGTGGTACTGTGCAGTATAATGTAAATGAAAGGCTGCTATCCGCATAAACTGGGCTAGGGCACTGCTATGGGGTATAAAATGGACGAGTACTGTATGTGTCTCTCTAAGAACATTCAAATATTGCTATTATGCTCACAAAGTTTAACCCTAACGATGCCCGTGATGTTATGTTACTTGTCCCTATTTCTTATGTGCTTCTTATCATATCTTTAAGAAATATTAATTTGGAAAGCCCACAACATAAGGTACTGTATGAATTGCATTGAATATTGAAATTATGATTCATGCCCTTATGGTCAATATGAAAAAATGACCACAGACAAAAGTTGGAAGCTATAATGGATGGTTTAATGGTTATTATTACTGCCTCACAGAACTTATCATGAATGTGATTCTAACCATGGCCCTAACTGTGTGGAGTTTGTATATTCTCCATGTATTTACGTGGGCTTCCTCCCACAATCCAAAAATATACTGGTGGGTTATTTTCTCCCAACAAATGTAACCTTAGCATGTATGAGTGTGCGCTAACAGAATATGTATGCGCTATATAAAAGACTGGTAATAGATATATAAACATGGGATAATAGATGGGATGGAAATTGGGTCAATAAACTTCTTGATTGTATGGAACTGCACACCAAAAATTACCTATACTGTTTGGGTTAAAATACTGTTGGGAATGATACATTATGGCCCGTATTCTGATCTGATTGCAGTACAAATTTGTTCTCAAAATGGGCAAAACCATGTACACTGCAGGTGGGGCAGATGTAACATGTGCAGAGAGTTACATTTGGGTGAGTTATTTTGTTTCTGTGCAGGGTAAATACTGGCTGCATTGTTTTTACACTACAATTTAGATTTCAGTTTCAACACACCCCACCCAAAATGTAACTCTCTCTGCACATGTTACATCTGCCCCACCTGCAGTGCACATGGTTTTTGCCCATTTTGAGAACAAATTTGTACTACGATTAGATCTGACTATGTGTGCATGTGTTGTTGTTGCATAGTTATATAGGTACACACTAGTGGATGACTCAAAGTATTAACAGTCCAGTTGTTTAAGCAATAGTGTTAATTTATTGGGCAGTATTCAATGCGAAAATTCTCCGTGCACGGCGAGCATTTTTTTTTGCTCGCCGTGCACTCTCCGTGTTCCGGAGGGCTCGTTGCCTCTCCTGCTGCCACTATTCAATGTTTATAAGACTCGCCGCCACTCGCGGCGAGTCTTAACCCCTGCAGCGGACGAGCGTCCGCAGCAGGGAGCTGACAGGGACGTGGCATCCAGGGAGATTAAAGTCTCCCTGGATGCCACAGAACATATGTGAGGGTAGGGGGCCCCCCTGGGACCCAGGCAGCACAGGCTGCCCCCCTCTATAGCCAGCGGGGGACCCAGTATTCACTGTACCCGAATGTGCTTCGGGTGCAGTGAATATATGAATATCTAATGAGCGGCTCGAGCGCTCCGGCCCCCTGCTGGCTGCACTGTGTAAAAAAAAGAAAAAAAAAAATGTAAAAAAATATTTTTTTTTAAATTAAATATATATTCATGTGCTATAGGCACATGAATAAAAATAACATGGCCCTCCACAGAAAAAAAAACCTGATTTTTTGACACCAAAATTAAAAAAAACACCCTTTTAGTTTAAAAGTTCACATTCCTGCTCTCCATCAAAAGATGGAGAATTTCTTCACGGAGAGAGACGGCGAGAATCACTAAGAAAGACGGAGAATATTTCACATTGAATAGGGTGGCTCGCCTTTGGAGAAAAAAAACCTCTCTCCATGGCGAAAAAAGCACAAATTCTCCACAAAACACGGAGAACTTTTCCCATTGAATACTGCCCATTGAAGTACAGCAGGTTCAGCTGTACTCACTGTTGTATACACTGGTGATGGATTGAAGCTTTGAACTAAATGGGGTTTTATACAACTCCCCAACCAGTGAACGCATGCTGATTGTAGTGGTGAAGGATGGTAATCAATGGGAACTCTCAAATGCTAAGGAGGAGAGTTATTGGTCTGGCCATGTCACTTCTACAGTACTGAGGAAGGATCCACAAGATGGCTGCAGTCACATGATGAAGCAGCATATCAAATTGGAGGACAGACCTCCCTGGGCCCTAGTGCCCAGCTCATGTAAACAGCAAGAAGCTTTCTAACAAACAAAAAAAGTATTTTGTTTGGAAATATCCTAGTCAGCCTTCTTACTTAGTAATAAAGACATGTACAGGTTGAGTATCCCGTATCCGAATATCCGTTATCCGAATTATTCCGAAATACGGACATTCCAGAAAGTGAAAAAAAATTTTTTTTTTGCTAAAAACTCACTGGGGACATTTGTAGCAGCATCACTGGGGACATGATATGTAACTGGCACTATATATGTGCAAGACAATGATTGCTTGGCCTTCAAATTCAGTGCTGAGATAGTACACACATTTTGTTTCACGTTTTGAAACCTTGTTTTTTGAACAATTAAAATATATTTGTGTGTATTTTATGTGGTAATAAAATATATTTGTGTGTATATTATGTGTTTATACAGCATAAATGCAAGATACTTCAAAATACATCATTGAAATATTAAAATATTCCGAAATACGGAATAATCCGTTATCCAAAATTCTCCTGGTCCCGAGCATTTTGGATAAGGGATACTCAACCTGTAATAGCATTCCACACGGCCGCAGAACTCAGAGGTTTTTTAAAGGTATTCAGTTAGAAGGCATGGTTTTGCCCTGTAAATGATTGCCCCTTGGCCCATAGAGTCAACATGCTAAAAATATATACATTACAAATCTGTCATTAATATATGAATTCACTTCACAATTTTGCTTACATGCGAATAAAGGTTTCAGCATCCCCAGAATCCACAATATCAAATGCAACCTTGGGAACACACGTCACATTAAGCAGCATTATATGGAATGTAAAATGAATGAGCTTGTTTCTGCACTTAGCACAGATTGTTCTTGAAGTGAAAGAGGACTTTAAGGATTTTATTTCTGCAGAGGGGGCAAATTATCAAGGTCTGTTAGACAAAAAGCTTTGTCTGTAACTTCCATTAACATTACATTAAGGGAGAACAGATAACAAGATGCATGCCACTCACAGGTAATGCACCTTTTAATTAAAATAGAAATAAAGTGCTTTCCCCATATATTTAAAGATATTATAATTGATAGAACTGTTTTAATCCAAGAATAAAGATGACAGCGAGTTGTGCTGTTACTATGGGGCCCAGAATGTTAGGGGCCCGACTCTTTACCAGACTTATTTGTGTTGAGAACACCTTACAATGCTAAGCACTGGTTTGAATTTTATTAGCAAATACCCCTGCGGCCAACCATCAATCAGGGCCATCTTAATGCATGGGCTTGCCCGGCAGCTGCCTTAGGGCCCCATAATTATAGGGGTCTTCCAGCAGGGGTTTGCTGGTGCCTATGGAGTCTCTTGTGAGGCTAGTAGAGATTGCTGCCCAAAAAATCAGAGCTGCTGGGAAATATTCTATATCGACCTGCAGCCAAACAGTTACTGGCTGTAAGCTGCTTATTGCTGGATGGCTGATAGTAGGTGCAGTGGTGTAGCTAGGTGCCAAGGCGCCCGGAGCAAGGGCATGTTTCGCGCCCCCCCCCCCCCCCCCCCAATTTGTAGTAGGTGAGGCTCCTGCGCAGTGAAAAGCGGGAAAGGCCAACATTATACCACACACCGTAATGCCCATTGCACATTTTAGTGAACTTTGTAATTCATATTAAACATACGCCCATACATGATGCCCATTGCATAATATATAGCACCGCAATGCACATTGCATACTATATAACACTCCGCAATGCCCATGACATACTATATAACACTCCGCAATGCCCATGACATACTATATAACACTCCGCAATGCCCATGACATACTATATAACACTCCACAATGCCCATGACATACTGTATAACACTCCTCAATGCCCACGACATACTATATAACACTCCGCAATGCCCATGACATACTATATAACACTCCGCAATGCCCATGACATACTATATAACACTCCGCAATGCCCATGACATACTATATAACACTCCGCAATGCCCATGACATACTATATAACACTGCATACAAAGTCAAAGGTGCAGGTGCACAAATTAACGAATGTTAGGGACTTGCCCGACTAATGAGGTCACCTGGTCGCGGTGGGCAAGCCGTTACTTATGGCCATAACTAAGCGAAGAACCTCGCTAAAAATGCAAAATTTTATTGCAAAAATTTTGAAATTGGGAGTTTAATTTGTGCACCTGCACCTTTGACTTTGTATGCAGTTCTACTGAAAGGTCTCCGCAGGGTCGCACCTCTCAATTGGTGTGCACCCCAGGACCCCACCCCTGTATATCTAATGCCGTGTATTTCCATACACATTAGAAGGCCAGAGACCCCTTCTGCGCCTGGTGGTAGCACCCACGCCCACCTGTCCTATATATTGGTTTTAATTAGGTTCCTGACATTTCTTAGACTGCATGCAGAGCAAGGTGAGACCTGCACAAATGTTTAATGGATTATCAGATGGGGGGGTGCATTTCTGGGTTGTGGGCCCCCCTGGACTGGTGTGGCTGTTTGGCCTCAGGAGCAACACAAATTAACACTTATTTTCATTTTCACTTTCATCCCTATTGTGTGTTTTATTTCAATGTAATTCATTTCTAACCTTTACCTCTCACTACTTCACCTCTCACTACTTTATCTCTCATTTTTTTACCTCTCACTTACTTACCCCTGCTATCTTTTAGCAGCCTCTCTCACTAACCTATCCTCACTTTGTTTCACTATATATTTCTTTCAGTCTTGTGTTGCCCTGGGGTCACTCAGCTGCACCATTTTGGGGTGCCCTGGGCCCTAGATTTGTACCCCCCAAAATGTTAGGGACTTGCCCGACTAATGAGGTCACCTGGTCGCGGTGGGCAAGCCGTTACTTATGGCCATAACTAAGCGAAGAACCTCGCTAAAAATGCAAAATTTTATTGCAAAAATTTTGAAATTGGGAGTTTAATTTGTGCACCTGCACCTTTGACTTTGTATGCAGTTCTACTGAAAGGTCTCCGCAGGGTCGCACCTCTCAATTGGTGTGCACCCCAGGACCCCACCCCTGTATACTATATAACACTCCGCAATGCCCATGACATACTATATAACACTCCGCAATGCCCATGACATACTATATAACACTCCGCAATACCCATGACATACTATATAACACTCGGCAATGCCCATGACATACTATATAACACACCGCAATGCCCATGACATACTATATAACACTCCTCAATGCCCATGACATACTATATAACACTCCGCAATGCCCATGACATACTATATAACACTCCACAATGCCCATGACATATTATATAACACTACACAATTCCCATGACATACTATGTAACACCGCAATGCCCATGACATACTATATAACACTCCGCAATGCCCATGACATACTGTATAACACTCCTCAATGCCCATGACATACTATATAACACTCCGCAATGCCCGTGACATACTATATAACACTCCTCAATGCCCATGACATACTATATAACACTCCACAATGCCCATGACATACTGTATAACACTCCTCAATGCCCATGACATACTATATAACACACCGCAATGCCCATGACATACTATATAACACTCCGCAATGCCCATGACATACTATATAACACTCCTCAATGCCCATGACATACTATATAACACTCCGCAATGTCCATGACATACTATATAACACTCCGCAATGCCCATGACATACTATATAACACTCTGCAATGCCCATGACCAGTGCTGCAAGTAAGGGGGTACGGCGTGGTACGGAGTACCTGTAAGAAATATGTTGCAGGTACGCAGTACCACTTACCCCCTGACCCACTGTCAATTCTATTTTTATTTTAAGTCTAAATATAATGCATCCGCAGCCCGCCCACCCAGCGTTATGATTGGTGATGGATGCAGCTATCGGCTACTGCTGATTTAGCCTGTCACACTGACAGGCATCAGCGGTGCTGACAGCATGAAGAGCAGGCTCCACAATTGTAAGCACAAGTTGTCCTGCTCTCCCCCAAGCAAGAGCCAACCCACCCCCAGTCATTCCCTGTTTCTCATTCCTTGTCTCCTGATGCCATGCTACTATTGTCATTTAGTCACTCCTCTAGCTTTGTGTGGCCACGCCGGATCCGATACGATTTCCCGGCGGTCGGGATCCCGGCGGTCGGAATCCCGACCGCCGAAATCCCAACAAGGGGGGGACATGGATCGCCCCCCCTTGCGGGCTCGCTGCGCTCGCCACGCAGCGGGCCCGGTGCCTCGCTACGCTCGGCACGCTATTTTATTCTCCACGGAGGGAGAAAGTTTCGGGATTTCGGCGGTCGGGATTCCAGTGTCGGGATTCCGACCGCCGGGATCCCGACCGCCGGCAAATCAACTGCATCCCGACCACGCCCCCTCATGACACATGGCCACGCCCATTTTTGTTGGAGGCTATCAGTACCACCAAGAAAAAAATCTTACTTGCACCACTGCCCATGACATACTATATAACACTCCTCAATGCCCATGATATACTAAATAACACTCCGCAATGCCCATGACATACTATATAACGCTCTGCAATGCCCATGACATACTATATAACACTCCACAATGCCCATGATATACTATATAACACTCCACAATGCCCATGACATACTATATAACACTCCGCAATGCCCATTACACATTTGACATGTTTCGCGCCCCCCCTCCCCCCCCAATTTGTAGTAGGTGAGGCTCCTGCGCAGTGAAAAGCGGGCACGGCCAACATTATACCACACACCGTAATGCCCATTGCACATTTTAGTGAACTTTGTAATTCCAATTAAACATACGCCCACATAATATATAGCACCGCAATGCCCATTGCATACTATATAACACTCCGCAATGCCCATGACATACTATATAACACTCCGCAATGCCCATGACATACTATATAACACTCCGCAATGCCCATGACATACTATATAACACTCCGCAATGCCCATGACATACTATATAACACTCCGTAATGCCCATGACATACTATATAACACTCCGCAATGCCCATGACATACTATATAACACTCCGCAATGCCCATGACATACTGTATAACACTACTCAATGCCCATGACATACTATATAACACTCCGCAATGCCCATGACATACTATATAACACTCCACAATGCCCATGACATACTGTATAACACTCCTCAATGCCCATGACATACTATATAACACTCCGCAATGCCCATGACATACTATATAACACTCCGCAATGCCCATGACATACTATATAACACTCCGCAATGCCCAAGACATACTATATAACACTCCTCAATGCCCATGATATACTATATAACACTCCGCAATGCCCATGACATACTATATAACACTCCGCAATGCCCATGACATACTATATAACACTCCGCAATGCCCATTACACATTTGACATATAAGTGGCACTTACTTACATGTTCAATGCCAGGGGCTTCATGCTCGATGCCAAGGGGGACTGAATTTGCTCGTTGCCAAGGGGGACAGAACTGTGCAGCAGCCCGCTACCGGCTGCTATTTTCAATGCACCGCCAGTAGTAGTGTGCAGCAGGGAAGGAGGGAGCAGTAGTGTGCAGGAGGGAGGGTGGGAGCAGTAGTGTGCAGGAGGGAGGGAGGGTGGGAGCAATAGTGTGCAGGAGGGAGGGAGGGTGGGAGCAGTAGAGTGTAGGAGGGAGGGAGGGTGGGACCAGTAGTGTGCAGGAGGGATGAAGGGTGGGAGCAGTAGTGTGTAGGAGGGAGTACACCTTACTCAGCCCCCCCCCAATGCCTGAGCCGTCAGGGGGCTGACAGATGCAGCATGCGTGCGCCCCCTCCCCTGTTGCCGGGCCTGCCCGCTCCCAGTTCCTCGCCCGCTGTGTCCGGGAGAAGTGTTACTATGTAAAATTCATATCTCCAGCTGGACCACGCTAGCCAATAGGGGCTCGCGGTCCAGCAGCCACCAGTTGATTGGCTGCTGGACCGCAAGCGCCTATTGGCTAGCGCGGTCCAGCGGGAGATATGAATTTACATAGTAACACTTCTCCCGGACACAGCGGAGTGGGGGAGCGGACGAAGGAGCGGACGGGGAAGCGTGCAAGCTGGCGGTGCCGACACAGCTCAGGCGCCTTGCTGTCTTCCGGCGCCTGGAGCGTGTGCTCCGGTGGCACCGCCCTTGCTACGCCTCTGAGTAGGTGCAGACATGCCACAGGAAGTTATGTCTTTAGTAGCGACCCTAGTGCATTGTTTTGCCTAGGGCCCACAATGCCATCAAGACTGCCCTGACATCAATGCCCTGTGCTGCGCATCAACATTTCTCCCTCCCTTCAATTAATTTCTCCTTCCAGTCCCTCCTTTATAACCAGCCCCTCTACTATGTCTGCCAGCATTCTGTCACATGCATTTTTTCCAGTTGTAGGTGATCTATAGTGTATCTTGGATTGGAAGCTTAGTTGGAGAATGTTTGTCATGTTGAGGGTTATGAATAATTGGCAGGCACTTTGTTAAGCTGTGTGTCTGCTGGATGGTATCCTCATGACTGTTTGCTCTTCTTCGTCACCATGTTACAAATCTTCACAAGGAATTTCTTGTATCAGGTGGGAGCTCGGGTAACACTGGTGGAATCTGACATGACGGAACACCTTTCTTCTAGTGATTAGCACAATGGGAAGGGGTCATTGGGTCAACCCCTATTAGGTCGACCCAATGCAACCCACTGAAGGTCGACATGGCTTAAATTGACAGATGGAATAGAGTAGGTCGATATGACTAAGGTCAACACGGTTGGAAGGTCGACATAAGCATTGGGTCGACAATGGGAAGGTCATCAGACAAAAGGTCGACATGAGTTTTCATGTTGTTTGTCCCAAATGTCGACATAGTTGACATGGGCACCGTCTAAGGGTGGAATTCAATGTTTAGGTCACGGTGGTTGAGCTTGCTCGACCGCCGTGACCCTGTCCCGTTCTCGGTCAGCTCGACAGAGAACATGTAGGCGGGATTCAATGCCCCGCCTGCCGGGGAGCGAGAAGGAGGCGTGGCCACGAGTTGCGGCCAGGAAGAGGCGAGCTGCAGCCGGCAGCTTGTCACTTCCCGGCCGTTCTCGGCAGAAGGAGCCAGACAGCTTGTGAAGTCGGGCTCGTTCTGCCGAGAAACTCTGCTCAATGCTGTCGGGGAAGACAGCATTGAATAGGGCCTGGCGACCATCTCCCCATGGGGAGATGGTCACCGGCGATTGAATACCCACCTAAGTGTACCGTGTCCCGTGCTACGGGCATGGTGACTTGGCGTATTTTTTTTTTCCCCCACCAGACCATAGTGGATGGTAGGGCATGAAATGTTTTCTCTTTAAATTAGATTTACAATGCCAGGCGGCAGCAACCATCTTACTATGTTGTATATATTGATTACGTAGACAGCACAAAAGGTATTTATTTTTTAAAATTCTTAACTAATGAAATGCATATACAAAGAGGAGGCATGGTCACTCTGAACTGGGTGGCGTGCTACATCATCCAAGTCTAGATTTGCAAAGTTTTATGCGGCCCCAACTACTTTCCACGTTACAATAACCCCTTGTTGCAGACACCTGCTACATTTTCAACCAGCATACAATTTTCAAGGATAAAGGTCCTCCCCAAAACCACATGTTGGCACCAACTAAAGGTAACACCGTTCACATTGGGGACTGTCCAATCTAAAATTGGGCAGCTGGTATGTTCAGTATAAGATCACTGACAGTACACACAATTACAGTATACAGAAATTATTTAGAAGTGAAAGACACACTAACTAAAAAAATTGCTGTTAATGACAAGTATAAACCATTACTTACAGGCACATTCTCCATCCAGATCCTTTAATCAACAGGAATATCTGAAATATTTAGTTCCCAAATAAGAGGCATTTACTATAGGAAAAAAACACTATAGAAAAAAAAAAGCTATAGAAAAAACAGCTGCAATTAAAACCACAAAGAACTTGGCGCGTTTCATCTCATTTGACACTTTTTTTTTACACTGGTTGTGTAAGTAATAGTTCAAAGTACAAAATACCAAATAAAAAAAACAATTGCGATTTGTGCTAAGACTTTTTTTTAAAAGATACAGTATAAACTGTAGCAAATGCAGTGCACACAATAGCATATTCCTTCTCAAATGGGCACTGCAGGGGGGGGGGGGGGCAGAAGTAACATGTGCAGAGAGAGTTAGATTTGGGTGAGTTTTTACTTGTGAGGAAAAAAAGGGGTGTGGTATAAGGTTCCGACAGTCGGGATCCCGGCAGTCATTATCCCGACGTCGGGATCCCGACTGCCCGGACTCAGACAGCATGGTGAGGGCACGCTGCGGGCGTGGTGGCACGCTGCGGGCGTGGTGGCTCGCTACGTTCACCACCTATTCTATTCTCCCTCTATGGGGGTCGTGGACCCCCACAAGGGAAAATAGCGGGTGGCCATCGGGCACCTGTCTGTCAGCGTTTTGACAGTTGGGATCCCGATGTCGGGTAAATGACTGTCGGGATCCCGCCTGTCAGGACCACGTCCGGCACCCAAAAAAAAGTGAGATCTATATTGCAAAAAAGTAGTCAGTATTTTCTCTGCACAGAAACAAAATAACTCACCCAAATCTAAATCCCTCAGCACGTTACATCTGCCCACCTGCAGTGCACATGGTTTTGTCCATTTGAGAAGGAATTTGCCTTTGCGGGTGAACCAGAATAAGGGCCATAGCTACTGTTACAGAGCTGTGGCAGGAAACATTACTATAACTGCGCTGCTATTACTACTACTGTTATCAAATTAACTGCTAAATGCTCATTTCAAAAATTCAATATTATTTTCAAATATCTCCCAGAAACTTGGTACCAGAACTAGAATTGTAATACTGGTACCAGGGCAGAGGCAGAAATACCAATGGTGCAGCAGGTGCATTGCACCGGGGTCCTTGAGGTCTAAGTGGCCAACTGCTGCCAACCAGTGCGCTGTGGAATATTATGAACTTGGGTTGGAGTGGAGTTGGAGGGGGCTCAAATTATATTTTTGCACCTGGAGCAACCACTCCAAAGTTCCACCATTGTGACAGGGGGTGTTTGCAATTATGACATGGTTCATACAAGGCATCTAATTTACTTTACAAACCTTGTTAGTTTATGCCAGGTCATGTCGGAATATGCTGGATTCTGACCTGTACCATGTATAGTGTTGCTCTGTGTAAGCTGATGAGTGGATCGGAGACTTCAATCCACAGCGTCCAGGCTATTATTCCACATGTATAATACCTCTTTCACATTGCAAAAGTCGGGTCAGACCCGGGATCCAGTGCATTCGACCTGGGTTATAAGGTTTGGTGCTTTCGCACCGCACCTTGGCCAGGCCTGGGTAATTACGTCAGCAACCTGGTCCGACCTGGGTCATTTTGGCATTGTGAAAGAGGTACCAGGAGCAACACTTGGGTCATGTGAAATATATGGCTCTAAGTAGACATAAGTTTAGTTTGGGATGTAGTCATTATGTCAACAATTACAATGTTGACAGTCAAAAGGTTAAAAGGTTAAAACCATAATATCGTATGCTATAATTCCGACTTTGTTAAAATGTCAAAACCCCCAACATGCCGAATGTTGTCACAGTTAAAATGTTGACATATGACATAACAATAGGCTTAAAATAAGATGTTAACATTATACACCTGATATTTATAAGGGTGGGATGTATTAAAATATTAAAATACATCACCACCCCTCACCGCGCCGCCGCAGAGATGCTAGCGCATATGTATTACATATGCGGCTAGCATCGCAATGCAGTGACGGAGGCCTTTGTCACATCCCCGGCTCAGCGCGGCTGTTCCCGGTGCCTCCTCCTCCCCCTGCAGCCGGAAGGACATACGGCTGTGACATATGCTAGGGGGAGGAGGAGTTTGATGGAGGACGGGGAGGGGGCTAGGTGTCTGCGGCGAGGGTCGGTGAGCAGTGATAGAAGCCTATGGGCTTCTATCACCGCCTGCCGACCCTCGCCACAGACGCCCAAAGGTGGTCATACCATACGCAGCGGCCGGGTATTAGTACAATTGAAAGTGCTGTAAAACCCCCGAAAACGGGGGTTTTACCACATTTTCTCCTTAGTACATCCCACCCTTAGAGTGTCAACATTTTTCAACTCAACATTGGGGTGTATTCAGTGCTTTCTGCGAACTGTGACAGCTTGCAGGGTCAGTATTCAACTGACTCCCCTGCACACGCTGTTTCCCTGGCGCGTTGAATAGGGTGAGCAGCCGGCGCGGGAGTTAAACAGCGAGGATCGCTTGTTTTTGACGATCCCCACCATTGAACCCCCTCGCCGGCCACATTGAATACACCGAATTGTGGTGGTCAGCATTCTGAAGATGTCGATACTTTATAGTGTACTTGCTGATATTATGGTGTCTATATAATAACTGTCAACATTGCGATTGTCGACAGAACATACTGAACCCATTTCATGTCACAAAACAACATGAGTTTTAAGTCTGACAATTCTAATTCAAGTCAGTATTGTGAATTATTGCTGTGTACAGATGTAGCACCGCTCATCCAGCGCCGGGGCTCGCCAGACCACCCCCACTGGCGAGTGGCGCTACATCTGACTGGGACGCGCGAGCATCCCACACGCACACGCGTCCCAGTTTCCCGTTGTAAGGGATCCACCGCCAGCCCCTGCAAAGATGAAAGAAGCTCCATCTGTACTCCATTTATTTGCAATGTCACGATGCCCCTAGCCCTGGTACACATTAACAAAACACAGCTGGAGCCGCAGCACGCATCATAATGTATATTGGAGATACCGAGCAAACTACCTGTTCGATGTTATCGACCCAGCTAAACTGCCCAATCCATAGATGGAATTGTATCGCTTGAAGTAAAGAATTCTACGTGCCTGGCAATGTAAATATGTCAAGTATTTCTCCTAAGGGAAGCATGACAGGTATTATGACAGGTAGATTATGTAATATGCAGAGAGAATGCATAACATAGTGTGTGGGTATATCTGCATTTGTGTTCCTGTGTCCCCAGCAGGAGCGGAGTAATTATAGATAACCAATCTACCCTGCAGTGTTATTAAAGTCAGCTCAGCAGTGCTAATATTGTTGCAGGAATGTGTGGGAGCAGCTTCGCTCCTTTCCTCCATTGTCTTTCTCACAGGTTCAGATGTTTTTGCACTTGCTATAGTCAAAGGGCAGCGTAGGCAGAATTATTTTAGTAAAGGGCACTGTCCATTTGCCAAGCAAAACCTAAAACCCAGGTGAGATATTTACTCTGTGTTCCTATATCTCATATACGAGTGGGTTCAGCTGGAAGAATAAAGTGCAAATCGGATTTGCGCAGTGTAAAAGATGTACATACTGCTTGCAGGTGGCAGAAAGACTACTCAACCCGTACATATAAAATGTGTAATTTACGTGCTCATCTGATTGCAAATGTTAATAATTGCACTTACAGTACTTACAGCTTATACCATATATTATATTTTATTTTTTGTTTCAGTTTTGAGGTAATTCTCCTCAATATGTCCATTTTTCAACCACATGACCCAAACTCATTCCCCACCAGGTGTAACTGGGTGGCAGGATTCAGTATTGAATCCCGGCGGTCGGGATCCCGGCGTTCAGAATCCCGACGCCGGAATCCCGACAGCCGAAATGCCGACAAGGGGAGGACGTGGATCGCCCCCCCTTGCGGGCACGCTGCGCTCGCCACGCAGCGGGCCCGGTGCCTCGCTACGCTCGGCACACTAATTTATCCTCCCTCCAGGGGTGTCGTGGACACCCCAGGAGGGAGAATGTGTCGGCATTTCGGCGGTCGGGATTCCGGCGTCGGGATTCCGAACGCCGAGATCCCGACCGCCGGGATTTTAACTGCATCCCGGGTAGCATTGTGCCCCTGTCGGACCCACCCCCTAAGTTTATAATCCCATGACATTATGCAGAGGTGGATACAAGCAGAATTGTTAGGTATTTCTTTGCGCTAATGACCGGACGCAGCTAGTACTGACAAAAGGAGGGTTCACCAACCTTCCAGAGACATAGGAATACAAAAAAGGGGGGTATTTCAATAATTCCAGCGCTTCCAGAAATGGACTTACAATAAGCAAGGTACAACAAGTCCACAATGGTATCCTCAATTATTGCAGAGGTAGTTCTTTAATCGGACCAGCCGAAGGAAATTCAAAAGGCGGAGTCCTCAATCTCCAAACAGTGTTTAAGAAATTTTTGTGTAGTCTAAAACAGAAATGAAACAAATAGTGCAACACCTTTTTTCAAAGGGGAACAACAATTTATTAATACATTCACAATTTCCCGTGGCTGGCATGGTTTAAATAGCACATTATGTGCTATTTAAACCATGCCAGCCACGGGAAACACCATGCTTCTGATGAAGGACCCAAAGGTCCGAAATGCATTAAGCTGGTGTTCCCGTTGCTGGTAGAATCACCCTGTTATATGCTGACTGGAGGTTTGGAATCTACACCATTCACTGTCTAACCCTGACAAAAGGTTTCCGGAACCTAATGATCGGTGGAAGAATAGGTCTGGGTGTAACCTCCCCCACACTGTCACCGGCTGGTGACTATATGCTTGATTTTATCTGGAAATTGTGAGTGTATTAATAAATTGTTGTTCCCCTTTGAAAAAAGGTGTTGCACTATTTGTTTCATTTCTGTTTTAGACTACACAAAAAAGTCTTAAACACTGTTTGGAGATTGAGGACTCCGCCTTTTGAATTTCCTTCGGCTGGTCCGATTAAAGAACTACCTCTGCAATAATTGAGGATACCATTGTGGACTTATTGCACCTTGCTTATTGTAAGTCCATTTCTGGAAGCGCTGGAATTATTGCCATTATGCAGAGGTGGGCAGGGTTGTCAGCAGATGGATGGATGTTCCAATATGTAAATGGTGCTTCCAATATGTAAATAGGTGTTCTTATATGTAAATGGTTTTTGAACTTTCTGATTGTGTTTAACTTCAAACAGGACTGACCAGGGTGGAACCCGTGGAGGACCCAGGTGGTATGGCAGTGTATCGGGGTATCGGGACCCGTTTGCACCAATGGAGGAGCCCAACCTCCCGCAGCATCCTGTGGTCAGCATGGAAGATGGGCGGGGGACACACACAGCCACTGCTGCTGTCTGCTGTACTGTGAAGACAGTAGCGGAGCCGAGGAGGAAGTGAATGGATGCCTGTGTGCGGCCTACCTTGGTTCTGGGCTTGACCTCACCGTGGCAATCAGCGGTCCTGGTGCTTGGAGGTGATGTCAGTGTGCAGTGTCAACAATGCCGGCACAAGAATATTCCGGGTTGGCACCGCAGTGTAAACGGGGCAAATTCCAGATCCTGGCCGGATTGGCACCATGTTCCAAATACCGGGTCGGATCCAGGATTTTGTTGTAAAACGGGTATTAGCAATACAGATGTGTAATTGAGAGTACACTGACATAATCTTCTATATCTTGGCTTGGTATGAAAACAGCTCCCAGCATGGACTTAACTATAATGGATGGTTTCCATTGCTGTGGGTCTAAGAGTCTTGGGGGCACTAGACCAAGGTTATATAGTTGAGAGGTGAGTTGTTTCAAGAATTGGAGAGAATTAAAGTGAAGAAGCTAGTCAAAGCAACCCATCAGCTTCTGTGATTTATCCAGTACAGTCTATGAAGCGATAGATGCTGATTGGTTGCTTTGGGCAATGAGATTCTGTAAAAAGGAAAAAAAAAAACCTCTTATCGTTGATAGTTGTAATTAATTTTTTCCAAGTCTGACATGATGTGGGTGACCTGTTTTTTAATCCTTACTGAAAAATGAATAAAATGGAAAAAAAAATGCATTTTCTCCTTTTTTTAAGACTTTTTTTAACTTTCAAATTTTTGTGAGTTGTAAATTGACCCATAGAAACACATGTGCAAATTTGCCTTTTAAATCCATCTAAATTTAAAATACGGTAGATACAGAATAATACATTAGAAACCTACATACATCTCCTTCAATGTCAGGTTAAAAACTAAAAAAAAAAAGTTCTGAATAATTCAAATATGAACCTATATAAAAAAAAAAAAAAATTCAAATCGGCCAGAAAAGAAATTTGTAATTGGAAAATATATTTGGCTTTTCCTCTCAGAAATGTTTCTAGTATGTTTGATGTCTTCCTCCATGAACCTACTAGAAAATGGCTAGCATGGGAAAGATATAACGAGGCTAATCGATCTGATCAACAGCGGTAGCTTCTGTGAGCATAGGCGTGTGCAGCCCATTGATTTAGGGGGTGCACCATTGGAGGGGTGTGCCCATCACCGCCTTCTGGGCATGTCCATCACCGCCTTCTGGGCGTGTCTATAAACTCTTATTGGGCATCAATGCACACAAAATACAAGATGACTTAAGCCCCGTACACACGGGGGAGATATATTGCTCAGTTTCTCCTTTTCATCAGCGACCAGAGATGGTCGCTGATGAAAGGGGACCTCTGCCGGGCAGTGCCGCAGAGGTAATCAGCTGGTCGCAGGAGCAAGCCCCTGCGACTAGCGATTAGAATGGGGCTGAAAACGGGAGCACACATCCGGCGATTTATCGCTGGGGCACACTCCCATCACTGGCAATATGGTCGCCAGCGACCATATTTCCAGCGATTTCAGCCCCTATCACCCCCGTGTGTACACAGCATAATTTATGTATATACACTTCAGAATGAATCATACCCCTTAAATACACTAGAAATCTAGACAGTGCGCTGCAAAATTATACACTGTAATGCCTATTCCATATAATGCCACACACTGTAATGCCCATTCCACATAATGCCGCACACCTTAATGCTCATTCCACATACTGACACACACCTTAATGCCAATGAAACATTATGCCACCCACTTTAATGCCCAGTACACATCATTCCACCCACTGTAATATTGTTGCAGAGGGGACTTACATGCTCATTGCCAAGGGGACTTGCATGCTTGCTGCCAATGTGTTCGTTGCCCAGGGGTTTAATTTTTAAAAAGTAATCTTCCTCCACCTAGGATGAACACTGCCTGCAGCTGGCTCCTGCTCAGTGTGGCACAATTGCAGGCAGAACTTGCAGGTCACAGGGAGGTGAGGTGACCTGAATCTGTGCAGGTGGGAGACCAGGTGGGTGGGAGGTGGTATGGAGAAGGTGGAAGACCAGGCGGGCGGGAGGTGGGATGGAGAATTTTGGAGACTCCCCCCCGTCGCTCTCCCCCACCTGTCGCCCCATCACCTCCGCTCTGGGGATTGTATCCTGGAGCTCCCCTGCCGCTTCCCCAGCCACCATTCACAGCAATGACAAAGGCGGCAGGATCAGGGATGTTCTGGGCAGCTCGCGGGGACTCGGGTGCACTCAGAAGTTCAGGCGCCAGAGTCCTCCCGAACCAGCGTGAACATCCCCAAGCCTGCTGCCTGTGGTCACTGCTGCTGGAGCAGCGAGGGAGCTCTAGCGTACAAACGCCATGGCAGAGGGGGGTCCTGCCCCAGAAAACCCACCACTCAAGGGGTTAATGGACAAAACCATGTGCACTGCAGGTGGGGAAGATGTAACATGTGCAGAGAGTTTGTGGTCAAACTGAAATCTTAATTGCAGTGTAACAATAAAGCAGCCAGTATTTACCCTCAGGGCCGCAATCCGGGCCCCCAGCGGCACAGAGCCATATCTCCACCCCCCTGCACATTTGCCTCCCCCTACCCCATCCCCATTATGGTTACTTACCATTGCCTGCGTCATAGCATCGTCCTCCGGCTCCATCAGCCGTGGGGGGTCAGGTCTGGAGCGCACACTGCACCGCAGAGCTCTGCAGGCTGCACTGTGTATTGTGCGTTCCTGGCCGCTGGCACTGAGTGAGGGAGGCTATGTGTGTGGGGGGGGGGGGGTGTGGGCAACTGCCTGGGCCCCTCCAGAGGCTGGGGCCTGGGACAGCTGTACCCAGGGCATCCCCTGTCGGCGGCCCTGTTTACCCTGCTAAAGAAGGAGTTTGCTTTTGCAAACTAACCAGAATCACCCCCACTATGTGTAATGCTGTGTAAACACACAGGTGCAATCAGCATGAGATTTTGACTATATAGTCAAAATCTCATCGGGATCGCATGCAGATCTCATGGGTTTTTTACCCTTGCGATCCAGATGCGCGTTCACGTATTGCAAGCAGAAAGTCTTGGCTGCATTAAGTATATAGTGCAGATCTGCACTATATAGTCAAAGTTGTATGCAGATCGCATGCATGCCGTGCGATGCGATCCCGATGCGATCTGATCGCACCGGGATCGCATTGCAGGGTACCCATGTGTACACACCATTACACTTTGGATTCCAACTCTAAGTTGGCTAATTCCTATTCTTTACACAGTATGCCTCAATTACCGGGATGTCTGCCTGCTGAGCAATCATCACTATAGACATCAGCTTTTCAAAGGTTTTACTTTGCCCTTTAACTTTTGACACAACTCTTGTTTTCGATCACTTTGTCTCCTTTGGGTTTGGATGCAGTTTATACATTGCAGGCACAAGAGGTTCTGTAATGACATCTAGTGGACATGGACTGACTTGTTTAATGGATTATGTTTTTTTTATCCTGCTGCAACTTTACATTACTGTTTATAATTAACCATGTTATTTTTTACAACTAAATGATCATTTATTTACATTGATTGGGGGGAATTCAATTAGTTGGATGGATTCACCCAGTGAAAGCCACCTGACACTTTCACACGTTATGGCTGCTGGGATCTCAGTAAAAAGTGCTCACTGTCCCATAGGCATTCGGATCAGCCTGCCGCTGCCAATGGTGAAGCAGTAGTAGAAGAAGTAGGCCGACAGTCATTAGGTCGACACCACTAGGTCGACATGCTGAAAGGTCGATGTGGGTCTAGGTCGACATGGGACAAGGTCGGCAGGTCATTAGGTCAACATGAGCATTAGGTCGACATGGGGGGTTTTCACCGTTTTTTTTACCCCAATGTCGTCACAGTCGATGTGGATACGGGAGAAAGTGCACCGTGTCCCTCGCATGTGCATGATGGAGGGGACTGATGGAGAACTGAGTGGGGGAGAGTACTAATTACTGGGACCGGGCATGATGGAGGGCCCTTCTAGGAGCATTGTGCCTAGCATAGGCGTGCGCACATTGAGTGTTAGGGGTGCACAGGCACCCCCCCTAATGCTGTGCTGTGCCCACCCTTATGAACACATCCCTGCCGCTAGCAATACCTTTTACCAAAGATGTTTGGTTTTTTGGAACTGTATTCCATTTAAAGAAGCGTCCAATAATCAGTTATGTGTGTTTTCATTGCTAATTGGACTAGACTATTGTCATATACATACCCGAGTCATCCATATATGTTTTTGACATTTTTTGCATGTACTGTTACAAAGAGTAATTAGAAGACTAAAACTGAAAAAGGCAGGAGATTATGGTGTGGCGTGTGCCAATAGATGGTGGTAGGCATGTGTGATTGGCGGTGTTGGACACACCCAATAGGCGGTGCTAGATATGCCCAATAGGTGGTGCTAGACAAACCCGTTTGATGGTGCACCCCCTAATAAAATGTGCTGTGCGCGCCTATGGTGCCTAGGCTGCTATACAGGAGGCTTTGTAAAATATACATATATGTAGCATATTTGGAGATGCATTTGTCACATGCCTTCTTAAACAGAAAGTTCTACCATTAAGGCTAACACCAATCACTATTTTGCCAATGTAACATCTATATTTAGGTTCTACAAAATAAAAACACAGTGCATTTTTGTGTGAAAGAGAATTTAAAATTATTTAAAAAAAAACATAAAAAAAAGACAATCATTAAAATAAATCAATTGCGATGGAGAGGCCGAGGGGTTTCATGGAGCAGCAGCTCAGGAATGGTACCTATGGTTAGGCCAAGCCCCCTTATGGCAGATGGTATTGCGCAGGGCCACTTGATTCAGCTGAATATTGCGGAGAATGTTCTTAATTTCATCCGGTATATCATTTCCTTCAGGATTCCCCGGAAGCTGCCTAGCTGGAATCTGAGGCAGAGTATTGCCTGGGAAGGGGGGGGGGAGGCTGACAGCTGGGCACTTGCATCCGGGCAGCATGGTAGGCAGCGGGCATTCAAGGGATCCTAGTCGGCAGGTCCCAGACTAATTGCTGAAAGCATCATGCAGGAGGGGGCTGGTGTACAGACAGCGGGGGCACTGGGGATCCGGGCAGCGTGTCCGTGCTCAGGAGGAGGACGCAGAGGAAGGTCCATTAGGAGATTGTCATTTCATCGGCGGGGGTCCCTGCCGCGAATGGGAAATAGCGGAGCCGTTAATTAAATATGCGTTTAAGAGGCATTCCCACTGCCTAAAAAACGGATCTGAAACGTGTAGGACTCTGCTTTTTAAACGTGTTGAAATACCGGTTATATTTAACTGGTAAATCAACTCTGAAGCTTTCCCACTGCAGCCTTATACGTTTAGAAAGGGGAAAAAAATGGCAATATACCGTTTAAGACCTGCAGTGGGAAAGGGGCATCACTTGATGATAGGTCCCCAAAACAGATGCCGATGAGTGGAATGACCCTTATGCTTAGGCTGTTGGAGAAGACAGTCATCCTGTAGTTTATAGCCTGCAGGGAATGGATGGATCTTGGTGCTGGCTGCTGTTGAGGGGGTATTTTCTTCAGAGGCCCTCCCCTCATCCGAGATGAAATGGTATGCTCTTCCGTTGCCACTGAGGAACACCTCTTTGGGCAGTATTCAATGAGAAAAGTTCTCCGTGTTTTGTGGAGAATTTGTGCTTTGTTCGCCTTGGACGGAGCATTTTGCTCTCCAAAAGCGAGCAACCCTATTCAATGTGAAATTCTCTCCCTCTTTCTAAGTGATTTTCTCTGTGTCTCTCCGTGTAGCAATTCTCCATCTTTTGATTGGGAGCTGGAATGTGAACTTTTAAACTAAAAGGTTTTTTTTTAATTTTGGCGTCAAAAAATCAGTTTTTTTTTTCTGTGAAGGGCCATGTTATTTTTATTCATGTGCTTATAGCACATGAATATATATTTAATTAAAAAAAAAAAAAAATTTTTTTTTTTTTTTTTTTTTACACAGTGCAGCCAGCAGGGGGCCGGAGCGCTCGAGCCGCTCATTACATATTCATATATTCATTGCACCCGATCGTTAATATGCACGATCGGGTGCAGTGAATACTGGGTCCCCCGCTGGCTATAGGGGGGGGCAGCCTGTGCTGCCTGGGTCTCGGAGAGCCCCCCTCATCTCCACATTCCTCTGGAGCAGCCAGGGAGACTTTAATCTCTCTGACTGCTCCGCCCCCCGGCTCCCTGAAAGCTCCCTGCTGCGGACGCTCGTCCGCTGCAGGGGTTAAGACTCGCCGCGAGTGGCGGCGAGTCTTAACCACATTGAATAGAGGGAGCAGGAGTGGCAGCGAGCCCTCCGGAAGAGTGCATGGAGAGCGAAATAAAACGCTCGCCATGCACGGAGAACTTTGTCATTGAATACTGCCCTTTGTAGTCAATCTCATGGTGAATAAGAAATCTTGCAAGATCATGACTGAGCTGGCAGCATTTTCAGCTCCGGTGCAGGGGTGTGTGTAGTAACCTGTGTATTTGGTTGCATGTGCATACCTTCCAAATGTCCCAGTTTTTTGGGACGTTCCCGCGTCCCTCCTGGGCAATTGGGAGTACCCCCCTGTTGTCCGTGTTGCAGGCAGAGAGAGGCTAGGGGCTGCCCAGCAGCTTACAGAGCTGCTAGGCCTGCCCCCACAGCAGCGAAAAACGGGGCGTGGCCTCACGGCAGCACTGCAAGTTTAGACCACGCCCTTTTTCTGCAGGCCATGCTGACTTTACCCTATAGAAGCCTATGGGCTCCTCTCCACAGCGCAGGTTGATGGATCAGTCACAGATTTCTCCCAGCATGCCCCACGGTCAGCACTTTCACTCTCTCTTCATGTGTTACATTTGCCTGACCAGCAGTGCACATGGTTGAACAAATCTGCCCAGTGATCAGGTCTGAATTAGGCCCTACTTTATAGCCGTGAAACATCAGTTTCTACATTTAATATACATTATCTATATATCTATAATATTTATATAGTGCACAAAATTAAAAAAAGAAATTTATTAAACTAGCTTTAATACAATTTGTTCTGTATCAGTTTATGGATTGTTATAGTCAGATGTAGTCTGCGTGCTACAGGAACAGAATAGAGAAACAAATTTACTGCATTAACAATAGAAAATGATGCTTTGCAGAGAAATCAATAGAATGTGTTTTAATGCCACACTGAAAAGCATTTTAAGCATTGTTCCCTCTAAGCTGTGAGCTCTAGAATTTAAAATGCTTTGTTCGTAATAATGAATAATGGGGTGTGGCTGAGCAATGAAGAGTGGTATGGGGCGTATTGTAGCTGTGCAATGAAGAGAGTGGAATGGGGTAGTGGTTGTGGAACACTAGGTGAGTGACTGTAGGGGCAGTAGCACACGCAGGGGGGTTTCTGAATACCCAGAAACCCCCCCAGGAGTCTAAGGGCCCTAGGCTGAAAGCTGAGGGTCCACTCTTTCCATGGGTACAAGAATTTAAAAAATCGGCCCTTGGGAACCGGAGATATCTGACTTCAAAGCAGTGGTCCCCATCCAAGCCTGTTAATTGCTCTTCCCAGTCAGATATTTCAGGTTCTGTCTGACTTAGAGTTTTTCTTATATTCCAAAAGCTGGGACTCTCCCCTTTGATGGACACTAGTAGCTTGTCTCTCCTGTTCCCAGAACCAGAGATATCAGCCTTCCAGCAGCTGGTTACTGCTCCAGCTCCACACACCTGGTATGTAGTTTTATATTCTCATTATCGGATTGCTCTGCCTCCTGAACTCTCATCCCCTAGCCACCAATACCATTTGGTAGGTGGGATTCTCTAGTTTTTAATTCCATTAAAATCTAAGAAATCTATTTCTGGGAAATGGAGATATCTGCAGTCAAGCAAGTTGTCCTCCCACCAGAAAATTGTGAATAATAAGCCCACTCCACTATACACCCCTCCTCTGCATATTAAACATCCTCTACCACCCTGGAAGTTATGTATCAGGGCCCCTTCATTCAGCCCAATGCCCCCTTCTCCCACCATCTGTACAGTAAAGGGGTAATTAGTGGAGATTACCAGGCCCTACATGCTGAGCGGTTGATATAATACCACCCGTGGGACATCAAAGCTTCCCCCACCCCTACCGCTGGAGGATCGGTAGGTGCCCCAATACATTGCTATGCCCAGGGGTCTACACTGCTGTTGACGCACCTGTGTGTGTGTGTGTATATATATATGTATGTGTGTCTGTGTATATTATTATTTATATACATTTGGTCCATCTAGAATACTTTAACTGACCCAGCATATACTGGGTCACCTAAGTGTCCATCTCGGTGCTTTGCTTCGCCCCTCTGGAAACCCCCTTCTGAAAATCCTGCGTTTGCCACTGAGGGGAGATGTATTAAGCCTCAAAAAGAGATAAGCGTGAGGGTGATAAAGAGTGATAAAAAGCCAGGCAATCAAAGACAAAAGGTTTGGACAAATGTATCGTGCGCTAAATTAGCAGCCCCAAAACCACATCCAAAAATTGGAGAACCACTCCAAAGAATAGTTACATACAATACCGGGTGGGATTTGGCAGGTATTCGAGGCGCTTTGCAAACATTCAAGATGAGACCCCAAAAAAAGAACAAAAAACCACAACAGTGTAATATGGCTTTAACAGTACAAAACAGTTCAAATGATACTGAAGTTGACTCGTACCGAATTGTTTGGTCTACATGGGGAGTAGACAATAAGGCATAGGGAGGGACATATGCTTGTCACAATGGAACCAAGAACTCCTCTCACTTTCCTTAAATGCTGGTGAATCTCAAACGAATAAGAGAAACTTCATGGTGCAGTAAAACATACTTTTATTGGCACACAAATAAAAACATGGCACAATGTAAGGGATCTTAGGACTCTCACCATTCAAATATGTCCACAAGTGATTGTAGACACAAAGGCATAAGATGTTTGACCATCACAGGCGTCCCTGGATACTGGCTGTAAGGTGAAGTCCGTCCGATCCCCTTTCAGAGTGCTCCTAAATGACCACTGCCAACCGGTTTCGATAACTTGCGGTGCCTTGAGAAAGATACCACAAGGTATCGAAACCGGTTGGCAGTGGTCATTTAGTAGCACTCTGAAAGGGGATCGGACGGACTTCACCTTACAGTCAGTATCCAGGGACGCCTGTGGTGGTCTAACATCTCATGCCTTTGTGTCTACAATCACTTGTGGACATATTTGAATGGTGAGAGTCCTAAGATTCCTTACATTGTGCCATATTTTTATTTGTGTACCAATAAAAGTATGTTTTACTGCACCATGAAGTTTCTCTTATCCATTTGAGATTCACCAGCATTTAAGGAAAGTGAGAGGAGTTCTTGGTTCCATTGTGACAAGAATATGTCCCTCCCTATGCCTTATTGTCTACTCCCCATGTAGACCAAACAATTCGGTACGAGTCAACTTCAGTATTATTTGAACTGTTTTGTACTGATAAAGCCATATTACACTATTGTGGTTTTTTGTTCTTTTTTTGGGGTCTCATCTTGAATGTTTGCAAAGCGCCTCGAATACCTGCCAAATCCCACCCGGTATTGTATGTAGCCAGGCAATCAGCTCCTAACTGTCATTTCTCAAACACCCTTTATTGCCCTCACATTTAACTCTCCTTAATGGTAGACATGATCGTACAGCCAGGTAGCAGTTTTATTTCTCTTTTAAATTGCCTTTTATTGATCCCTGCAATAAAAGGCACCTGCATCAACTTCCAAGCCTCAGCCGAAAATTAGCACAATTGATCCGACTGCATACAGTATATCCCCTCAATGTAAAAGTCAGTATTGAAGCTACGTGTATGGCCCACAAATCAACCTTCTAGATGTATTTGTTTCACAGTCAAAACTGAACAACCCCTAATGAAGTCATATTTTAACGAAACGCGTTGGGGTTAAGTCTACTGGGAAAAAATCTTGTCTATGTACACAAATACTGGAAACACTATTAAAAATCTTTTGCTAATCTTTTGCTACAGAGTGAAGTTTTATCACCTTTTATGAATTTTTTATGAAAATAAACAAACATTCTATTGCTTTTTTATAATTTTTTAGATTGGGCATTAAATTGCTGACTATATTGAGGTGTGCTGTCCATTATGTGTTAACCATTGGGTTGTAATATTTGTTTTATATATTATTATATATGTATGTACTGTATGCATATTAACTTAATAATTATATGTTAAAATAGGGGGGGGGGTGTCAAAAATGTTGTGCCTAGGGGTGGCCTGACCCCTAAATTCGCCCCTGGGGGTGGACCTTGTGGTAAATTTACATGCCAGAAAATATGTACTGTAACTATGGTTACCACCACCCAGCATGGCTAGTGCAAACTCGATTTGGTGCTAGTATTGTTTATTAACAGAAAAGAAACATACAATAAATAAGTCTGTACTTTTCCATCACAAAACATAACCCAAGCATTAAGTCAAAGCAACCAATCACATAATTGCATTAATTACTCTCCGTACACTAGCCAAGTAAAATCTCCTATCTGTTCGATTGCTATTGGCTACAGTGAAATATTGCTTTTTTACTGAAGAATTTACCAGGTGTTTTGTATAAACTGGTGAGGAAGATTGAAAATGGCGACTGAAGCATCCCAAAATGTGCTTACACTGTACATCATTTACATCTAATTATTTTTAATCTCCACCCGTTGCCTTTACAGTTAGTGACTCCAGTGATGAAATAAGGCAGTGGGACAAGAATAAGCAACTTAAAATACAACTATCTACAATTCTACAGGACAAGCTTTAATACCTGAATATGAAGGCAAAAACACAGGGCCCTTTCTTTTATAAAGTTTGCTTAAGCAAATCTCTAAAACAAAATAGTGTGTAAAGCCCACACAAATAAGCTATGTCTTACAAAAGCATTTGCTGGTTTATCAGTACAATACCCCTTTCACACCGCTCAAATAACCCGGGTACACCTGGGTCACTGTGAGGTGTGAAAGGGCCTTTTTGAAAAGTCCTGAGTCCAGCAACCCGGCAATCCGACCCGGGTTAAAAGAAGGGTGTTACCCGAGTCGGACCCAGGTAGCTGGGCAGTGTGAACAGGTAACCCAGTTCCGTTCACTTCTATGGAGGAGGAAACAGCATCACCTTAGTGCTGCCTCCTCCCCCGCCGTTGAACCCCACCCCCCAGATGATGTCAGCGACCCGGCAATAAGCTGGGTCGCTGTGCGCCACAGTTATCGCAAATGCTGGGTTGCTCCTGGGATGGACCCGTGTCCAAATCCCACGTGTGACCCAGCATTTGCGATGTGAAAGCGGTGTTCGTATTAACACAGGCCCAAAGCCTACCCCTAAATTGCTTCTGCAGCTAAAATCTTCTCTTCTCCTACTCTTTTGCCCTACCCTAACCTTCCCTCAATTAAATGACATCCCTTTGTGGAAAATGTAACTTCTGTTTGACGGAGTGTCAGTCAGACAGTGCTGACAACAAGTATGAGTTTCAGGGAGTGATTCTATCATGGACTACAGTGGGCAGTGCTGGTTGATCGATAGCACCGGATCAGAGAGGATAATTTTCAATAAAAGCAATGGTTAAAAATTCTGGTCGGGACGTTATAAGGATCACATCCGTGACGTGCTATATCCAGCCTCTTACTACATATCCAAAAGGTGTATATGCAATAAGAAATGTGTAATGAACGACTCTCGATAAGAGCTAGACTTTACGGTTTTGGACCCTGGAGTCCCTCTGTACAGAGCAGAGTGACATCGGGGTCTCTGATTGGATCCCTATCAGGGGATATTGCTATAAGAAACACATAGGTTTCTATTGTTCAGCTGAGGTTACCCACCGCATTAGAGCACCTTGTGGAAAATGCGACCAAAGTCCAAACAGCTTTATTTACTATTTAGTACATCTGCCCTCTATCACTATAATGCTACATTATAAACTTACATGATTACCTCGTAAAACACTATTCAATTCAAGTTGGATGCTGAAACCCTTCCTTCTGTATTCGTTTTCAAAGTAAACCTATTTATTCCCACCCAAAAAATTGTAATGATTATTTTCCTATGAATCAGGCTGCAGATTAAAGAGTAATAAGAAATATACACTCTACTTTCCTTGGCACAAGAAGTATAGGATGGATCTTCTGACAGAAAGGTGTCCCGTCTTTCTGCTGTAAAACAAAGGACGCCCCAACCTATACTATACTTTATATAACAGCTACTTACAGGGCTTTTTTAAAAGGCGTAATACACTAGAGCTCAATATGCTTACTGCGCTGACAGAAAAAACGGTGGCCATTTATAACAAAGTCATTTCATAAAGTGCAAGCGTTAAGGGGCCTACACACGGGGAGATTTTGCTTAGCGATCTGAGCAATGCTAGATTGCTCAGCACACATCACTGCACAGAGATGTGTCAGCGATCTGCCAGGGACACTGGCAAGCTGGATATAAATCACCAGGCAACAGTGCCACACATCGCCATTTTGTAAGCAATCTGTACAGGTTGCATAGAAAATTCACTGAAATCACCCCATGTGTAGGCCCCATTACATTTAGACACTACTATAGGAAAAATGGTTACTCTACTGTAACTAAGGGGTTGATGTATTAAGCAGTAAAAAGTGTGTAGCTGCTTCTACCTATCATTTTATAGACTGCGGGTCAAATGCACTAAGCTTCAAAAGTGATAAAATGGAGTGTGATAAACAACCAGCCAATGAGCTCCTGTCTGACATTTTTTAAACACAGTCTGTGACACGGCAGGTAGGAGCTGATTGGCTGGCTGTTTATCACTCTTCGTTTTATCACTTTTGAAGCTCAGTGCATCTGACCCTGTACTTGAGAAATGCTACTTCGTATTTGATTGGTTGCTATGGGAAACTTCTCCACCGATTATTTTCTCGACTCTTAACTGCTTAATACATCAACCCCTGAGTTGTTTTTCTTTTTCTCTTCATAGTAGAGCCATGCTGTAATCTGAATTTTCATTCCCTTCTAACAAATTAACTTTTTACCTTGCAAAGAACTACATGTGCTGATGAGGCTTATCTAAATACCAGAAATAAATATATAAAGAACAAAATAGCAGCTGGAGTTTACAATCATTTTGCAGAAGTTTGGCCACTGGTTTGTAGGCAATATGTCCACTGCAAGTGTGAACAAAATGGCTGCCACGAGCCAAAGTTTTTTTTTTTAGTTTTTTTTTTTATTCAGTTTGAAGTTGTTGATGGCTCAAAAAGAGAAAAAAAATGTAGTAAATAGAGTGCGTCAACAAGTCAGTGACACAGACAATGAAATCCACTTTCTAAAAGGTATCAAAGAGTTATCCAGCAGTTGGGGTTTTTGATGATTTGTTGGTGAGGATTCTAGTTTATGGAAAAATTTACAATAGTATTACTGTATTGTATGTTTCCAGTGGATAATTAAAACAGTTTTTTGTTTTCCAGTGATAACAGTTTATACTGTTCAATTAGTATTCCAATCCTTGACTCTAATATCAAGCTTTCCAGTAATTGTTCATGTTGTGCATTGAATGGTAAATGACAGTATATCAGCCCAAGGAGCACGTACATCCCTTATTCTTTGCTGGACGGATGTCTCAGAAATTGTGCTTACTTATTATTACACAATAATAATTAGGTTGTGCGATCCTAAGACGTGTTCTGATGGAAAACAGACAGAATGTGCTTCAGGTGGAAAAGCCTCTCCTTTAACGATGTCATGGATAGAATAAGCATCTGGTATGTGGGGTCCAGTGGTAACACAGACAGCAGCCACCAACACCAGGATGGGCCGTCTGGGGACGCCTGCAAAAAGGAAAATGAAAAAAAAAAAATGAGGATTCAAGAGCAACACCAATATTTAGAAATGAAGTCAATAGAACAAAGTAGTAACTCCTATACCCCAATTATTTTCTCATTCTAGTTTGTGGCCTGAGAAGGTCAATCATAAGAAGTCTTTAATCAAAAACTGTACAGGATATTTCTTTATATACTCCTAGCTCAACAAGTTGATTAAATGACTTAAGAATATTTACTTTTTTTTTTTTTTTTTCCCCAATTGAAACTTTAGTGCCAACTCTTTAGTACAGTGGTTCTCAACCTCGGTGCTCAGGACTCCCACACAGTACACGTTTTCCAGGTCACCAGCAGCTGCCCTCTGTATCACCAACTTTCATATTTTTAAAATGCGCAGGTGACCTGGAAAACATGAACTGTGTGGGGGTCCTGAGGACCGAGGTGGAGAACCACTGCTTTAGTGCATACAAACTGACTTTTGGTATCTGGCCAGTGTGATCCATTGAGTGGGAGGGTCCTTGCCTTGGTCATACCTTGAGGACATTTTGTACGGTGTCCTGCAGCAAAAGTGCCATCCAGTTTTTTGTTGGTCTGTCTGGTGACCATGGCAGGTATGGGTCATAGGATCGACCCAATAGTTCAATCGCTATTGGTCAACACCTTAAAAAAGGATGAGATGGCTACGATCGACAGGGATAAAAGGTTGATACACGCAATAGGTCGGCATGAAAAAGGTCAACATGGATTTTTGAATTTTTTTGGTGTCCATCGACTCATGCCGACATGGACACCATATAAGTGTAAACTTATGTATACTTTTTCTATGTCGACCTTTTCCATGCCGATCTATTTTATGTGTCAACCTAATGCTTGTAGACCTAATGACCGCATCCTACACAGTGCTGTAATTTGCCACTATACATCAATGGGCTGGACCATAATGATGTGATTCACAGGGAGCTGCATACACAAACACACACACACACACACACACACACAACCCTCTTCATTGGAGTAGTTGGTATCTGCACTGATTCAGTAGGTTTTTACCCATTTACAGGTATCCTTTCCCATGACCAGGAGACCTGTTTATACTTTCAGGGTTTTCTTTCTTGGATATAGGGAAATTCTGTCTTGCCCTGGAAATTTGGTAAAATAACCTTATCAGCTTTTGGGGGTTCTTTTTTCTGTACTTGTTTTTGTTAGCTTTAATTTATAAAGTGTGAGGGCATACACACGGTGAGATTTACACTATTTTTCTATTTATAAAAGCAAAATCGAATCGAAATCGAATGCACATAGAATGGTTTAGCAGCATTCAATCCCAATGCGTGCTCACGTTTAGAGGAAATCTAAAAGAAAATGAATCTTGCCAGGCAAGACTATATAGTAGAAATCAAATGCCAGATTGAATCGAACAGCATATCAAACCAAAATCTTATTGAATTCCACATCTAACCGTATGTGCTCACTATAATGTTTGGGGGCAGGGAAAGAGGAAGGATCAGTGCAGAGGTTTAGGTTGAGCAAAGCAGTATATGCAAGTCAATTTGACAATTTGGTACTTGTGTATTATCACGGCGCCCAGAATCCCTACGTATGGCACCGTAGGGAAATCGCATCCCATCGCATGGGCCAATATAGCGGCGATGCGATTTATTTAAAGTTAATTTATTCACTGCTCATGTCCCCAGGCCATCTCATCGCATGGCATCGCACCTCCCAAAAGTCGCATGCGATTTTATGGGGTGCCATGCCAGACACCTGGATGGCATGCAATTATGTTTGAATGATCCCCCCACTATCCATGCCAACCCGAAGCATGGCGAGCGCAGCAAGCCCCGCGAGGGGTGGCGGAACGAGTCCATCCGACCTTTTCATTCCCCCACTATCCACGTCGGCGTGGAGTTGATTTTATATAGTGTGGCGAGCGCAGCGAGCCACTGAGCCCGAAGCGTGGCGAGCCCGACAAGGGGACGCGCAATCCATGTAAAGTAATCCACGTCCCCTCGCGGGGCTCACCACGCTTCAGGCTCGGTGGTTCGCTGCACTCGCCACACTATATAAAGTCAACTCCACGCCGACGTGTATAGTGGGGGAATGAAAAGGTCGGACGGACGCGTTCCACCGCTGCTCGCCACGGTTCAGGTTGGCGTGGATAATGGGGGGTCATTCAAACATAATTGCATGCCATCCAAGTGTCTGCCATGGCATGGCACCCCATAAAATCGCATGCGATCAAAAAATCGCATGGAATTTTTCGGGAGGTGCGATGCAATGCGATGAGATGGCCTGGGGACATGAGCAGTGAATAAAAAAAAATCACATCGCATCGCATGCGATGCGATTTCCCTACGCAGAATAGCCCTCTACGCATTTGGCGTAGTGGGCGCCGTGATAATACACAAGTACGGACAATTCTATAAAATACAGTGAGATGAAGTTTTTAGTTGGTTACTTATGTGGAGGTGCTCACTTGAGAGTGAAATATATATAGTTTTGGGTTGCAAGAGACAAATAACTCTTTATTGGGGCAATCTTTAGTATTGGTTAATGTATGTCTTTTATTTAAATTAAATAAAAGATAAGAAAGTGATGTGAAAGTCTGTTTATTTATACAACAATATCCAAGGATACTCAAAGTTGGTAGTATAACCACAGTCAAATATGATAGTCGGGTATTGGTGTTTACTGTTGGTCACATACAGTCAAGGATAGTACTGTATATTATGGGTCAGTTAAGGTGCTTAAAGTATAGCTAAAACATGTACACTAAAATGACACTAACATTTTCTACTATCCATTTGGGGATAATGGCTTCCTGAAGCCATCTACGGTGAAAATAGTTAATGAGTGAGTATAATTGGACCCGCCAGAACGCTGCAGTGTACTTCAACAGCACTGACGGGAGTCTACCGGCAGACACTTCACCCCCAAGTTCAAGGCAAGGTACTTAGGTCACTTGAGCACCCCCACCTACCAGCGTCTAATATGAGCCACAGCATTCATCATCATAACAGTGGAGGACAAACACATTCCGGAGGAAAAATCCAATTGGTAACACATGTACTGATTGTCTATGCACATGTATGTTCCCCACCCTCCCTGATGTTTTTGTATACCGGTATTCGCAGCCTTTTGTGATGATTTTTTTCATTTAAATGTACCACGTTGCGCATATTAAAGCTACCCACCTTAATCAATTTTATTTGAATTGTATTTTATTTGACTTTGATTACAATTCATTTTTAAGAGTTTTTTTGGTACTTGTTTCCTAGCAAGGTGCCCACTAAGCTAATTGCTTAGTGGGCTATTCTGCGTAGTGAAATCGCATTGAATCGAATGGAGCATTTTAGTGCTGTGCAATGCGATGCGATTTTTTTATGTAATTTATTCACTGCTCTACAATAATATGATTGTATGACATACCAAGAAGTTTTAGGCACCCCCCCCCCCACACTATCCACGCCACCCCGAAGCGTGGAGAGTGCAGCAGAACGCGTCCTCTGACGTTTTCATACCCCCACTATCCACGTTGGCGTGGAGTTGATTTTATATAGTGTGGCGAGGGGACACGTAATACATGTAAAGTAATCTGCGTCCCCTCTCCACACTATATAAAATAAACTCCACGCTGAAACCTCTTGGTAGGTCATACAATCATATTATTGAAGAGCAGTGAATAAATTACATTAAAAAAATCGCATCGCACGGCACTGAAATGGCCCATGCGATGCGATTTCACTACGTTAGCTTACGTAGAAAATCTGGGCGCCGTGCTAGGAAACAAGTACCGCTTTTTTACTTTACTATATGTAATTGAAAGGACCAGGGAGCCATTAATATAAAAATAAAATAAAAACTTGTCTTATCTATAACCACTTTAGTCTGACTTTAATTTGTTTATATATAAAACCAATATCTCTAGTGATTGTCAGCGCGGAGTGACACCCTTCGGTGTACTACCTTTTTCATTTTCTACTATCCAGCCTTAAGTATCCTTGGATATTGTTGTATAAATAAACATACTTCATTTCACATCACTTTCTTATCTATTATTTTATTTAAATAAAAGACCTACATTACTTTGTGCATCACATCATTTTATTATACTGCAGAGCCGTAACAAGACTTGTGCAAGCGGTGCTGGGCTTTGCCGTTATGCAGCCCCGCAGCTATTGCTTGTAACTAGCTTGTAACCTGGGGGGGGGGTTGGGGGCAGGGCTGAAGTTATATGACTCATCTAATTTAGCCCCGTCTCCTATATGCAACTGTGCATTTCCTATGATTATCCCCTGTCCTGGCCCACTTTGCTAGGAATCAGGAAAATAAGGTAAGTATGCCTTAGAGATAGTCATTGTCACTGTTATGTCACTTAAGCATATCCACACAGCAGAACTTCCAGTAAGTTTACACCTCTGTCAAGAAGATAATTCTAAGTGCCAGTAAGTATTGACACTGCTAAAATAATTAATGGCAATAACTTTGATTCTATTAAGGCCCCATAAAAAAAGCGCAACTTGCCTACTTTTGAAAACTAGTTTCAGGGAGATTATAGTTGGTAGTAGAATTTTGCACAGCACCTAGAAGCGTGGGCTGAGAAAATAGGATTTTGGGTACCTACCGGTAAATCCTTTTCTCGTAGTCCATATGGGATACTGGGCTTCACTACTATGGGGATTGAGACCTCCGCAGGAGAGACAGGCACATAAAAGAACTTTCAGTGTGGGTGCACTGGCTCCTCCCCTCAATCTCCCTCCACTAGTCAGTTAATGCAAAAACTGTGCCGAAGGAGAGCTTGTGAGGAGTATGTGATAATGTATTGTGGTGAGATTCATCCAGCACACCCAAGGGAACAACAACATATAAAAGAGGTGAATCCTAACAACTTAAGAGGACACCTGTAACTAGAAACACATCTATGGATATATCTATCCTATAGAAAAAACAAGGCAATAAGCCAAACCATGAAATAGTATCTAACAGCAGAAAAGCCGCACCGAGGTGGGCTCCCAGTATCCCATATGGACTACGAGAAAAGGATTTACCGGTAGGTACCCAAAATCCTATTTTCTCTACCGTCCAATGGGATACTGGGCTTCACTACTATGGGGAGGTCCCAAAGCTACCAGAACGGGTGGGATTGTGCGGATTCTGCTGTAGAACCGCATTCCCGAACTGGGAATCCTCCCTGGCCAGGGTGTCAAACTTGTAGAACTTCACAAATGTGTGTTGCCCTGACCAAGTTGCGGCCCTGCAGAGCTGCATTGCCGACACCCCTCGAGCAGCCGCCCAAGAGGTACCTACAGACCTGGTTGAATGAGCCTTTACTGAAAAAGGAAGCGATAAACCAGCTGATGCATAGGCCTGTTGGATAGTAGGTACTTGTTTCCTATCTGGGCACCCACTAAGTTAATTGCGCACCATGCTATTCTCCGTAGAGAAATCTGATCGCATCGCATCGTACACATACACGATATTGAACGATGCGATGCGATGCGATTCGATTTCCCATAGGAAACAATGTGAAATGGCTCAATTTAGCCAAATTATCATAGGAACAATAGTAAATGGGCCAAAAACACCCCTGAACATTGAAATGTCCCCCCAAAAGTAGTTGACGCCACCCCGCCATCAACGTGAACCCGAAGCTTGGCGAGCGCAGCGAGCCCGCGAGGGGCGGCGGTACGCGTCCTCCGACCTTTTCATGCCCTACTATCCACTAGGGCGTGGAGTGAGAATAGAATAGTGTGGCGAGCGCAGCGAGCCACCGAGCCCGAAGCGTGGCGAGCGCAGCGAGCCCCGCGAGGGGCCGCGGATACCTTCACAGGTAAACGCGTCCCTTCGCGGGCTTCCCAGGTGTCCGCGTCGCCATGGACACCTGGGAAGCCCGCGAGGGGACGCGTATAACTGTGAAGGTATCCGCGTCCCCTCGCGGGGCTCGCTGCGCTCGCCACGCTTCGGGCTCGGTGGCTCGCTGCGCTCGCCACACTATTCTATTCTCACTCCACGCCCTAGTGGATAGTAGGGCATGAAAAGGTCGGAGGACGCGTACCGCCGCCCCTCGCGGGCTCGCTGCGCTCGCCACGCTTCGGGTTCACGTTGATGGCGGGGTGGCGTCAACTACTTTTGGGGGGACATTTCAATGTTCAGGGGTGTTTTTGGCCCATTTACTATTGTTTCTATGATAATTTGGCTAAATTGAGCCATTTCACATTGTTTCCTATGGGAAATCGAATCGGATCGCATCGCATCGCATCGTTCAATATCGTGTATGTGTACGATGCGATGCGATCCGATTTCATTACGGTGCCGTACGTAGAAAACCTGGGCGCCCAGATAGGAAACAAGTACCTAATAGTACATCTTATCCACCTGGCAATGGTACGCGTTGAAGCAGGTAACCCCTTCTTCTGCGCATCATAGAGCACAAAAAGGCTGTCCGTCTTCCGGATCCTCGCTGTGCGCTTGACATACCCTTTAAGGGTTAGGACCACATCTAAGGACTCAGGTATATCCGGATGTGCCGCGCTAGAAGGGACCACAATAGGTTGGTTTAGGTGGAACCCTGACACCACCTTTGGAAGGAATTGTGGTCTGGTCCTGAGCTCCGCCCTATCGTTGTGGAACACAAGGTAAGGGCTCCGACATGATAAAGCCCCAAGCTCGGATACCCTCCTGGCCAAAGCCAGAGCCAGCAGAACAACAGTCTTCCAAGTGAGGTGTCGCAGTTCAGACTCCTCCAGTGGAACAAACTGGGCAGATTTCAAGAAAGTGAGAACCACTTCCAAATCCCATGGTGCAGTGGGAGGCACAAAGGGGGGCTGGATCCTCAGAACCCCCTGTAAGAAGGTTTGCACTTCCGGCAAGGCCGCAATCTTCCTCTGGAAAAACACCGACAGCGCGGAGATTTGGACCTTTAAGGAACCCAATCTGAGCCCCTTATCCAAACCAGCCTGCAGGAAGCGTAGCAGGTTGTTTAGACGAAAGCTGGCCGGAGGCAAGTCATTTTTCTCACACCAGGCAATATATCTTCGCCATATGACGTGATAGTGGGAAGCCGTCACCGGTTTCCTGGCCTTGATCATTGTATTGACAACAGAGGGATGTAGACCCTTGTGGACTAGGATCTGCCGCTCAACCTCCAGGCCGTTAAACGTAGCCGCTGTAAGTCCTGAAAGACGAACGGGCCCTGGAGGAGCAGATCTTTTCTTATGGGCAGACGCCACGGGTCTTCCACTAGCATGGCCTGAATGTCCCCGTACCAGGCCCTTCTTGGCCAATCTGGTGCCACCAGAATGGCCTCCGTCCCCTGATGCCGGAGCCGCTTTAGCACCCGAGCCAACAATGGGAGAGGTGGGAACAGGTACACCAATTGGAAATCCCAGGTCCAGGTGAGAGCGTCCACCGCTATCGCCCCTGGGTCTCTGGTCCGTGCACAGTACATCGCTACCTTGTGGTTTAGTCGTGAAGCCATCAGGTCGATCTGAGGGAGCCCCCACAGATCCACTATGGCCTCGAACACTTGAGTGTGAAGGCCCCACTCTCCCGGGTGAAGGTCGTGACGACTCAGGAAGTCCGCCTCCCAATTGTCGATCCCCGGGATGAAAATGGCAGACAGGGCCTGGACATTCAGTTCCGCCCAAGACAGAATCTTTGATGCTTCTCTCATGCAGGGCATGCTCTTGGTACCACCCTGCCGGTTTATATAGGCCACAGTGGTAGCATTGTCCGATTGGACCTGGATCGCCTTGCCCTGTAACAATGGAGCTGCCTGTAACAGGGCATAGTAGACCGCCCGCAACTCCAGCTTGTTGATGTGCAGGCCTGACTCCAGTGGAGTCCATCGACCCTGGAGGCGGACTCCCTGTGTCACCGCCCCCCAGCCCCTCAGGCTGGCGTCCGTGGTTACCAGAGTCCAATCCTGGATCTGGAACCGTCTGCCTGCTAACAGATTGGATGAATCTAGCCACCACTGTAGCGAGATCCTGGTTCTTGGTGCAAGTCCAATCCTTCTGCGCATCTGCAGGGGGGAGCCGGACCACTTTGTCAGAATGTCCAATTGAAAAATCCTGGAATGGAAACGGCCAAATTGTATTGCTTCGAATGAAGCCACCATCTTGCCTAGGAGTCGGAGGCAAAGATGGATCTGTACCAGAGGAGACTCCAGAACCTCCCTGACCAGCTGCTGAAGTGCACTGACCTTTTCCATCGGCAGAAAAACTCTTTGTTCCGATGTATCCAGTATCATGCCCAAGAAAACCATCCTCTGGGTCGGAACCAGCGATGATTTGGACATGTTCAGAATCCACCCGTGGTCTCTTAGGACTCGTATGGACAGATTGAGAGCACTCCTCAAAGCCTCTGCCGACCCTGCCTTTATTAGCAGGTCGTCCAGGTATGGCACGACATTCACCCTTTGGAGTCTGAGTAGTGACATCATTTCCGCCATTATCTTTGTAAAAACCCTCGGGGCAGTCGACAGGCCGAAAGGCAAGGCCCAGAATTGGTAATGGTCGTTCCCCAAGGCAAATCTGAGATAGATTTGGTGTGGGGGCCAGATAGGGATGTGTAAATAGGCGTCCTTGACGTCTATGGAGGCCAAGAACTCCCCTCTCTCTAGGCTGGCGATCACTGAGCGCAAGGACTCCATCCTGAACTTGAACACACGCAGGAAGGGGTTCAGTGATTTTAAATTCAGGATGGGCCTTACTGAGCCGTCTGGCTTCGGTACCAGGAATAGGTTGGAATAATATCCCTGGCCCCGCTCCGTGCTTGGGACCGGTACAATTACCTGAGACTGAAGCAGCCTGGTAATGGCCCCCTGGAGGCGAACCTGGTCCTCCTGTGATGCTGGAAGAGCCGACCTGAAGTATCTTCTGGGAGGGGGCTTGTCGAATTCCAGCCTGTAACCTAGTGAAATGAGACCCCTGGCCCAGGAATCCAGACCCGAGGCGTCCCACACATGACTGAAATGCAACAATCGCGCTCCCACCGCGAGAGAGTCTCGTGGCGGGAAAACCCCGTCATGCTGCAGGCTTAGAGGACGCTGCGGCATTTGGACGGTCCTGGGTGCTGGAGGAGTTAGGCTTCCTAAACTTGCCTCTTGTGCCTCTGTTGGAGGCTTCCTAAACTTGCCTCTTGTGCCTCTGTTGGCATTAGAGGCGCCCCTGGCCTTGGGGCGAAACCTGTTCCCACGAAAGGACTGCTGGGAAGTACCTGTGAAGGTACGCTTCGCCACCGTGGGAGCTGATGGGAGGAAGGTAGATTTTCCTGCCGTGGCCTTGGAAATCCAACCGTCTAATTCACTCCCAAAAAGCCATTCTCCTGTAAAGGGAATACCCTCCACACTCTTCTTTGAATCTACGTCAGCAGACCACTGACGTAGCCACAAAGCCCGTCTGGCTGAAACCGCCATGGCTGAATTACGCGCGTTTATTGCGCCCAATTCCTTTTGCGCTTCACACAGGATCTTAGCGGTATCCTGAATGTGCCGCAGGCTGTCGCCTATCTGGGCCACAGTCATGTCACCTAGCAACCCTTCTTGAATCTGGGTTGACCAGGTATGAATGGCCTTAGCCATCCAGCAGCTGGCTAAAACTGGGCGTTGGGATGCCCCACTAGCCGTATATATGGACTTGAGGGTAGCTTCCAGCCTCCTGTCCGCCCCGTCTTTAAGGGTGGATACACCTGGGACCGGTAGCAACACCTTCTTAGAAAGGCGGGAGACAGATGAGTCCACTACCGGTGGCTCCTCCCACTTCTTCCTGCCCAAAGGTTCAAAAGGATAGGCATTTGTGAACCTTTTTGAAAGAGTAAACCTTTTATCAGGGTTTTGCCAAGCAGCCCTGAACACAGTTTCTAACTCCGCTTGCTCAGGGAAGTACACTGGCTGTTTCCTCTGAGTCATGAAGAAAGGATCTCCTTCTGCGGATGCCTCCACTGGGAGATCTAAAACATCCCTGATGGCCCTGATAAGCGGTTCAGGCCCATGCACTGCTGCCTCAGGGACTGGTTCCTGCAGAACCTGCTCCTCACCCTCCTCTAGTATGTCCTCATCATCATCGTCTGAATCAGGGGCCATCGCAGCAGCCGGTCTCTTTTGAGGCTGTGCGAGAGGAGGTACACTAAGAGTATGAAGAATATCCACCCTGGCAGCTAACATGGACAATTCTCTCTGAACCCTCTGCGTTTGCTGAGTGTTATTGGAAAGCTGTGAAGCCACAGAATCCAACAGGGTCTTTATGTTGGAGGCCCAAACAGGCTCCTGCTCGTCAGCCTGAGACGGCCCCACAAGCTGTGGGGGCACCCCACTGATCTGAGTGTCAGCACTACTGGGCTGTGGTGACATACAAGCCTCACAAGTAACCTGGGACTGTGATTTTGGCACAAACTTGGTGCTACACACCATACAAGTGAACTTTTTCACCATGATGAGACAGTACTACAATGTCTGCAGTACAACACAACCCCCACGCAGTCACACACGTGCACACCCCACACAGCTGGATTGTGAAAAACAGACTATGTGCTTGTTTTATGCTGTGTTAAGTAACTAATCAGTGGGGAAAAAACAGAGCAATTGGGGAGCCAAGTGTACCCTTAACCTGAACTCACAGATCTGGGTGAGCTGGTAACGCTAAACACAGTGATATAAACAAACACAGTGTCTGAGTAAGCCAGATAGCGCAACAGCGCTAAATCGCTATAAAAAACCTGCTGTCTCTGCCGTGCTGCAAGTACCCGGATCCACCACGCCAGTGAGGAGCCCTCTGTAATGGAGTCTGGCAGCGTGTGAAGAAGCAGGAAATGACAGCGCGCGCCCAGCAGAGCTTGGTCCCGCTCTGAGTGAAGCCCCGCCCCCTGTACACGGAGCTGGCGCTTCTATATATATATATAAAGGTGTAAAATATATATATAATACATTATAACCTGAGGGGTGTCCCTGTTGGTCCAGCGGCAGCACCCCTATGCCAGTTACCAGACGCGGTGTTCACGCAGTCCCTGCTGGAGAGCCGCCATTACTAGCCGTCGTCTTGCCGCACCAGAAATGGCTGCGGGGACCCCTTGTGGGACCCCCAGCCTGTACTCACCACTGAAGTCTTCTGACCTGTCAGGGGTGTGCGGCGGCTAGGGGACTTGCTCGCCACAGCGCAATGCTGTGCGGTGACAAATCCCACGCAGGACCGAATTGTCCTGTAGCAGGGTCAGCTCTGCACCTGAAGAGGTCGGGGACTGACCCTTCCCCTGACACCCACGAAGCAGGACAGCTGTGTGGTCACCACAGCGCCCCAAAATAACAAACTTTGAAAATAAATGTAGAAAAACTCTGGAGCATCCAGAAGCACTGCCTCTCCTGAGGCACATTTTTCAAAACTGACTAGTGGAGGGAGATTGAGGGGAGGAGCCAGTGCACCCACACTGAAAGTTCTTTTATGTGCCTGTCTCTCCTGCGGAGGTCTCAATCCCCATAGTAGTGAAGCCCAGTATCCCATTGGACGGTAGAGAAATAAAGTGAAATCGGGCCAAATGGCATCTGCTTGTCATCCGAATCAACCTGATGTGCACATCGGGTCGGAGTCTGACGCGATAAATTGTATGTGCAGCCGCCAGGTGCTTTTTAGCACACCTGTGATGTATCGCATCCAATTTCCCTTGAAATCCCCTGGGATTCAAGGAAGGGATGGAGGTGAAGGCAGGGGAAGGCCCAGCATTTTAGGGGCATCCTCATAAAAATGTTGAGCGTTTCCCAACCAAAGCAGATGTTGCCTGCTTGGGACGGGCGGCTGGCGTCACACGAGTCGCCCCAAATTCGGCGGGTAGTGGATGGAATAAAAGATAGTCTAGACCAGTGGTGTCAAACTCATGACCCTCCAGCTGTTGTGGAACTACACATCCCAGCATGCCCTGCGGCAGATTTTATATAATGGATTGCTAAAACTGTGGCAGGGCATGCTGGGACATGTAGTTCAACAACAGCTGGAGGGCCATGAGTCTGACACCACTGGTCTAGACTGACTTATTACTGAGAACTTCTCTCCTGTTCGGCTGCATGTGAAGAGGGAGACGTG